>NC_136891.1:24946056-25546056 GCF_949152265.1 Phoxinus phoxinus
ACATTTAGTCGTTGGTCTGTTGTCTCGCATGATGGTGGTATAATCCGATAATACTCATGCATCGTGACCTCTATGTGCTCTCTTAGCCTAAATAAATCCAACAGCTCTGAACACATAGGCACAGATGAGACATTTCCTTGCCTAGACCATCAGAACAGCAGCAATATTTTTAAAGGCAACAACGGGATAAATAGTCATCCATCCAACACGAACTTTCTTCTGAAGAGCGTGAGAAGAGTGAAAAAACCATAACAAAATGACCCTGAGTGATTATCAAATCCAATATAATGACATGTTTAACTTTGAATGCCACAGTATATGTTTTTATGATTGAGCATTGGAGGCAATCGCTTTTTGATAGCATTCGTGAATACTGTCACCATAAAAACCCGATTACATACTTTACAGGAGGAATCAAACTGTGAAGGTTTTCACATTCCACATTATCACGTAATACAGTAAAATATCTTTTGTTCTGTCACTCTGTAAAGACCGATTTAACACTTCATCCAGTTCTTTGAGTTCTCCGTATCATGTTGTAAACCCCTCCTTATCACGCCTGCCAAACAAAAGAGCCTGCAAACTCAAATAAACAGACAAAAGAGAAGCAGCGTGGATTCACCAGACTGGTTTGACGTAGTCTTGGACCTTTTAGAGAGTGAATACATTAGATGCTGGGTTGATGTGCGGCTCATATGACTCAGGTGGACTCAGACAGGCCATGGGGCGATTTACAAGCCGAGATTCCTGGAAGTGTCTGTGATGCTGACAGCAGGAATGGAACGCTGGCCATTTTGAGGTTTACACCACTACCAGGAGACAATTTAATCCAGTTAAAGATGTGAAATAAAACCTAGAACAATAAGGTTACACAGCCAGGAAAGAAAGAAAGATAGGGAGTATTAAGTGAGGGTAGATTTGGGAAACTTACTGCAATTACACAATTTACAGTTAAAACCGTGATGCTAATCAAATTGCTTGCAGAAGAACTCCGCCTCTGTGTGAATACCATGATGTCTTTCATTAAATGAAGAGTTGTTGATTAAAGAGAGCCCATCCAGAGGGCTGCGGAAGGCCTGATCCCCTGTTGAGCTGGAGCGATGAGACGCCGGGGAATAAAACAGCTCCTCAAGCCACAGTTTTGTGTAACTGCGTAATCCATTTTTCTAGGGAATGTGGTAAATCTGGCTCTGAACTCAGGATCCGACAGTGCAGATGTGCAGATAGTCACGACTCGAGTCATGTCACTCTTAAATGGGCTTGAGCCACTGAGTTTGAATCATTTCAGATGCTTTAGTCAATCATCTGTTATCTGTAGTTGTTCTCTTCATAAATGTTGATCACAACACACTCTCAAGGCAATTCGTAACCATATAACATTTTGGCGAATTGATTGCGATTTGTACAATCTCATTTGTAAGTTTCCGTAAAATCTTTTTGCATCCCAATGGCGCATAAGTTAAAATTACGTTTTTGTACAAAGTAAATTGTGCTTCTTAATGGAATATTCCTGGTCCAAACAAGCTAAGCTCCATCAACATCTGAGGCGCTTTCAAATTGTTTGTAAAAACAAGCATTAAATATGTTTACAGCAATGCTCTTACAATTGAATCCTGTAGGGAAATGTGCATTTCATATTTATATTAATTCCTAAAATGTTCTTAGACTGGCCATTTTAGTTGCATGTAAACATATAATGCACAAAGTGCGTATCCATTTTATATGGGTATTTCAGGACTGGATATAAAGCAGGTTTATATAAGGCTTTAAAGGTTATTGAGTGATTTTCATCACACGTATTGAAACAGTGTGTGTTATAGGGCTCTATTTTAACGATCTGAAATGCAAGTATCAAACGCGAAACTCAAGTAACTTGTGGGTGGATCTCGGACGCAAATCTAAAATGGGTTGGTCTGAAGTAGCTTCATTACTCATAGGTGTGGTTTGGGGCGTAACGTGCAATAAACCAATCAGAGCGTCATCTCACATTCCCTTTAACTGCAGGCACTCTTGTTCCATGGCGGATTGCTATTATAACGGCGGATTTGCCAGGCACACGCAACTTACATGGTGGTAAAGGTGATTTCGCTGTCTTCAGAATTTTGTTTCCTGGTTCTTGACGGACAACCCACTTTGTCAGATGACCTTATATACCGATGTGTCTTGCCACTATTGATCAAAAATGTTTGATCTGTCATTACTACAATTAGCCTGAATAATTTGGGTAAATGTGTAAGATAGATATATGCCTATTTTTTCACATCTTCATGGACACCACAATGATCTTCCTCGTGTGTTAAGATTTTTCCTTGTAATTATGTATGGTTTGCAAAAATATGAACTGCTGCGTCTGTGTAGATGAGAAGCAAAGTGTATGTTAGTTGTGCACTCGCTATATTATGGCCAAGCATGCGCCCTTAAAACAGCATCTGAATAACACTCCACGGACTTTAGACTAGGTTTTTCCTGGTCTGTGGCGGAATTGTTTTCTGAAACTGCAAAATAGCACCAGAGAACGTTTGCGCTGTAACAAGCCTCCTCTTTTCGCTGAACCGCCCCCGGGAGCGCAAGTTCATTCCCTAATTTAACGTTGGCATCTGTGGATGGAAAAGTCAGCTGTGCGTCGGGTGCAAAATAGGAATGATATACATCTGCGTGCAAAGTCAATTGTGCTGGGTGCAAGATACAGGACCCATAATGTGTATTCCAGTGCAATGCATTGCCCAATAGACTTTAGACATAAATGTATGCGGTAACACTTGCAGTGTCCTTGTTGCATATATTACATGTAGTTACTACATAAATTGTGAACTTGATGGAGGGACATGAACCTTTAGAGATACATAAAAAATATGTGTGTTTCGAAGATGAACGAAAATCTTATGGCTTTAGAACGACATGAGGGCGAGTAAAAAACTTTTTTTTTGGTGAACTATCCCTTTAATATTTGCACATCATGTCTTTATCAGCTGTCTAAAATAAAAGACTTAATTGGGAATGTTTTATATCACTTGGCATGTTTATTATTGAAATGTAATTAGCCATTAAACAGACACTAAAATCATTTTAAGGGGTGTACGTTTGAACAGAGCACGACTTTAATGGAGAACTTCACTGAGACTTGTAAAATCCTGCCTTCTGAGGTGATTTATTCTGTATCATAGCGAGTCCTTTGGCAGCGGGGCCTCTGCACTAACAAAAGCCAGATCTGAATCTGCACAATGAAGTGGGTCCCCTGGTGCTGTGATCGTTTGTCCAAAGGTGACATAAGGGGTTGGAGCACGGCCAGTGTTCCTGATGTAAGTGTGTGTGTGTGTTTCAGGGTGATCGTGAAGCAGATCCCTGAAGGCTGGCTTCAGTTTTCACTCTGTCATTTAAGCCAAAGGTAACGTCAAGCAGAACGAGGAAGAGTTAAAGGTGTGCTGTCTCAGCGGGGACGTTCAGAGAGAATTCTGTCATCGTAGGACCATAGAGGGGGTCTGAATCTCCTGTAAAAATAAACACAGATGCACACTAGGGCTCTTTTAGAAAGCATTCATCACTCCTCTCT
The DNA here is from genome assembly GCF_949152265.1 of Phoxinus phoxinus. Taxonomy (NCBI): domain Eukaryota; kingdom Metazoa; phylum Chordata; class Actinopteri; order Cypriniformes; family Leuciscidae; genus Phoxinus; species Phoxinus phoxinus. The sequence goes on from NC_136891.1 coordinate 24,949,607, forward strand.
GCAGGTGTCCATCTGCGGGTGTCAAAGAAAACCGATTTACCATATTCATAATCATCTATCAGGACACAGCATCATATCACAAAACAGAGACTGATGTGCATCTATGGGGTGAAATAACTGTCACAATGCATCATTACCATACCGCCGTGGTTTTTCAAATTTGTACAGTACACATATTCTTAGAAGCACTTTTGCGGATCATGTTAATGAATATAGAGTGGGGTAAGCTGTGCCACTTTTTACTTGTCTTCTGTAGATGAAAGTAAAAAAGTAACACTTTACAATAAGGTCTCATTTGTTAACTTTAGTCAATGCATTAACTTTCAATAACAATAAACAATGTATTTCTAACAATCACCATTCATTAACCTGAGTTAGTTCACAGTGTAACTAATGTTATGCAACTTTTGATTTTAACAATGTATTCGTAAATGTTGAAATTAACATTTTACTAAGATTAATAAATAATGTAGAAGTATTGTTCATTGTTAGTTAATGTTAACCCTAATGTTAACAAATGAAACCTTATGTAGAATGTTACCAATAAAACTAACATGACTAAATATATTTCAGGTTGTTTGGTACTCTGTCAACTTCCCCCAAATTAAAAACCGTGTCATGAAAGCGTTAGGTATAAATGAATAATTTAAATTTGTAATAAAAATAATTGATAAAAAAAAAATTATTTATGCATAATCGTTTGTCAAAGTCTGCTAAAAAATTTTTTTTTTTTAGGAAATGTAACTTTTTTTTCCAGAATTTTAATAATTAAAAAATATTTATCACTTTTCATAATTATTTCAATGTTTATTTGACAAATACACTGCCAACACACACATACTTTCTTTTTCTTTTTCCATACTATATTACCATCTAATACCATTGCTGTACTATGATACTGTGTGTGTGTGTGTGTGTGTGTGTGTGTGTGTGTGTGTGCGTGTGTGTGTGTGTGCGTGTGCGTGTGCGTGTGTGTGCGTGTGTGTGTGCGTGTGTGTGCGTGTGTGTGTGTGTGTGTGTTTAACATTAAGGTCATGCTTTTGCTCAGGTGTAGTTCAGTGTGAAAGCTGTATATCATAATAATTGTATCAGCAAACTCCTGTTTTCATGACCGAGCAGATGTCTGGGGCAGAGGTTGAAATATATTATTATTTTATTTGCTGAAAAGACCATTAAAAAAAAAAAAAAAGTTGAGGGATGTTTTATATGGTTTTATGCAGAGGCATGCTGAGAAAGAGTCAAAGTTCCCACGTTATATTTTCCTTTTCATTTCTTTTTGTGTGTGCTTTGGATATGCATTGTTCCAGAATCATTCCAAGGGGAAAACCTGAGCTTATTTTGGAAAAACCATCATTTTACCAGATGAGACTGTGGGAATATGTGTCAGAATGAAGAAATTAAAAATAATAATGAAACTTTGTTTCATGCACTCGTACTCCCCTCAGTCTCTTTATTTTTGGGTGAGTACATCTGACTTCACGTAATAGGGGCACATGGGTGAAACCCTGAAGAACTGAACCTTTCGTGACTCATGCTTCACGTATGAGCATATTATCAGACTTTTTTTACATTCCAGCTATGGCAGGGGAATAATTTTTTAGAGAAATATGTATTATGGAGCCCTAGGTGATTACAAGCAACCCCCTGGACTATAAATCCTCATTTTGCTGCTCTGGAGTTTTGTTATTTTTGCACTAAACAAAGAATGATGCCGAGAGGGATTGAATCCAGTTTGATGACCCCTACTAAACTCCATCTCTAATGAGGCCTGAATTAAATCACTCACTCGTTCCTTTATTTGGCCTAATTCTGCTGAGGGTATTTCGGTGTAGCTCACCGTTCTGTTTTCATATGTGGGTGTGTGTTTAAAGGTTTTATGTTATGACTAATATAGCCTGCAGGGCTTCAACCCAGGTCAATTAACCTATTATCTAACTTGAAATGATTCCCAGTTGTTTATGCAACTAATTATTATCAGATAATGAACAGCAACGCTGACCTAATGGATGTCGTTCATTATTTCAAATGTAGGGACTGCCTATATGATATAGTTAAGCTAGCTTGTTATCATCTTTGTTTAACTGGCAACACATGTAATTAATTGCACAATATGGTTCCGCTTTATTTTAAAACTTTGCTGTCATTCATTGTTTTCATTCAGGCTCAGACCTTAGACCTGCTTCTTGGAATTGGTTTGGCTTTAACCTGACATTGTTTTCAAATCCCCTGTAATGAAGCATATCCAATTGTAGTGCTGGCAGCGTATTGCTCTTTTTGGATAATAGCTCTTCTCAAAGTCTGGAAGCAGAGGCCCTAGTACAGTTAAAAGGAATGCCAATCTTTTGAACCCTAGTTTAGTGCACTCGTACAGGCACTGGGAGCCTTTATGTGGTGGCCTGTGGTAATGTTACGCAGCTGTATGTCATTTTTGTTTCTCTTACGAAGATCCAGAACACAACCAAAAGCCTTTGTGACAAAAAAGCTCAATCGTGGTAGGGGGCATTTGGTTGTTCTTTGACTCTGTTTCGACACCGCAGAGATCAGAATGATGGAATAAAGTCCTTAAGACACAGTGATTGCAACTTCAACCACCCGGCTTTAATCAGACCATGTCTGCCAAAAGCAGCCAATAAAAAGTCTTGGTTCCTTTTTTGTTGTTATCGTTCATCAGAATGTGTTTACTTCCCTGCTACAGTACGTACTGTAGTATGCAAAAAGGAGTACGTACATCAAATTGTAGTATGTACATACATACATACATTTTGTTCAAACGTTGAAATGTGCTATATGGACAATGACAGACAGTATCTAAAAGGTCTTTACAAATCAATCATTCAATAAATAAGAATATATTGAATTCAAGTTGATCATAACATGCTTTGATTTTAAATGCTTTCAGTGTTACTATGTTTCAGTGTCTGTGAAAATGTGTCAATCTGGAGAATGGCTGAGAAATAAGTTCTTTATCAAATACAGTACAGTTTATTGACGCTAAAGGGTGCCATGTGCGTTGGATGTAGACGATTTGTCAAAAGCGTCAGTATATGACGCCTTGGGATGAGATTGGGCTGGATATTATGACATGATAGTGTGGGGATTCGTAGGGTCCCCTGACACTCCAACACACACTACTCTGTACGTGAAAGTACTGGGTCTCCTGCCAACCGTGACTGATGCGGGACAAAACGAACTCATCAGAAAGCAGCTCACAAATGACAACATCTTACACCTAGCAGAGAAAATCCTTTAGAGGTGGCTTACCACCACCAAAGTCATGTAAATTTGTTTGCCATTCAATTGGTTTATGGATATTGATAAAATTGATCTACTGAACTGGAATCGGTGAATTATCCTGTAAATATCTCATGTTTTACCCTTTCTTTCCCATCTAATTGATTTCTGCAGTTATTAGTTACATGTAGTCACTGTGTGTGCACATGAATGTGTGTGCCTGTGTGTAAATCATTCTTCCTAGTGAGTGGCTGTTAAACATTGAGTTCACAGGGATTACTCGGTGACTGTGAACGCTGCTCTGTCAGGAAGTTCCCACTGCTTTCGCTATCAGGGCGGAAAATGCATGTTTGTCAGAGAGCCTAAACCTGGCATTGATTTCCGCGCCATGTCATTCCTCAGCCCTGGCTCCAGCTCAGTCATTTTATCTATATCCTCTTCTCGCTGTCCATAATCACACAGATTAGCAGACAAGCAACTGTCAAAAGAGTCTGATTTGTTTAATGCGAACCTGTTTTCACAGTATGTCCTCTGACTAAGTGGGGAGTCTGTCTCTCAAAACAATCGATTTGTTCATGGTATTATGTACACATTCGTTCATCTCCATTGTAACTGGTCTGACTGTGTTTATTTAAGAAGACTCAAACCAGACAATCCTCTCAGTTGCCAGTCAGAGCAAGACATCAAAGTACATGGTACTTTGGTTCATTGTCTTGACAGGAACTTGTTCAGCTGACCAGTTATCGTTCCCAGGTATGTTATTAACACAAGCTTATGGTTTAGGGCTGCTGCTATTTTAATGCCTGCGGGGCTGACGAATCAGATGAAGCACTGGGATGCTATAAATGTAATATTTACGTATATTCCAGTTTCTCTAACATTATGTCATCCTCCCAATGTCAGTAACTGAAGCCAAAGTCGCTTTGAGGCAAGGGCAGTTTTCTTGGCGGCCAGCTTGAAATTGAAAATTTCCATCCAGAATTTTTCTTTTGATTTGTAATACAATGTGAAAAGTTTAAAAAAAATATCAAAAATTGTTCCGTTAGGGGTACATCAGCTTGTCACTGCTGGTTAGTTCTTTTGTACCTTATTTAACCCGAAAGGGTGCATATTAGAACTAATATGGGATGCATCTAATTTTTTTCAGCCAAAAGAGAAATAAAGGCCATAATTTGGACTAAAAAAAGAAACTTAAAATATCTTTAAGGTTAACCAGATATTTAAACCAGAATTTTTTTGCTTATATTAGCAAAAACAAACAATATATTTATCTGTTGAGTTGTGCAATATTTTAAAATTAAAATATTGTAGTAGTAATGCTACCTAAAGAGAAAGAACAAGTGCAATCATTTATAAAAACACAACGTTTAGTTATTTTAAAGGAGAACTTCACTCATTTGCATTAAGCTTTGTATCGTTAGAAACCCAGTCATATTTTTGAATGGTCGTGCATTATTCCCTCATTTTCCCCTGAGACGGGAGAAATACGGATTTCAGTGTTGCAGTCCCTGCTTATAATGATGTAATCATAATTGTGCGTCATTCTAAGCAGGAAGTCTCATATCTTTGTAGAGGGGTTGAGACAAACATTCGTTTATCCAGGGGTTGGGACCCACTCACACTACAGACTGTGGAGCTGTGCAATGTGGTGCATTGTGGGAGTTGTTGTTTTCCATACAAATGCACCCTAAAGTTACTTTCTGTCTTTCCTTGGTCAAGAAGGCACCAAATTGTAGTGTAAATGTAACTTAAATTTCGACTACATATATGACGCACTTTCAATAAAGATTAATGTTCCCACGGGTGAAATTCTCCTTTAACAAAGTCTAATTTGTAATAATCATTTATTCAGTTGGGCCGCGCATGGTGGGTAGCAGGTTCCGGGCTGTCGGTCTCAAGGTTGCATGTTCTCCCTGTGTCTAGTTGGTTCCCTCTGTGTTTCTCCAGTTTCCCCCTGCGCATGGCCCGAGATGCTGAGATAGACTCCAGCATTCCTTTGACCCTGTATAGGACAAACAGTTTGGAAAATGGATTCATTTTTTGAGGTTTCGTTTTTGGCCCAGTGTGTCCCTAAATTTTTCAGTTTCAGCCAAGAACGATCTTTAACTAATCACCTTTTAGGTGTACCTTTAAAGGTATACCTCAGTGAAATTTGTTGCACATTTTATTCTGCCATTGTTTTTGTACAAGTACAGCTACTACTCCTGACAGGTAAATGACAAAAATCTTGACTGGCAGTTGGCACTGAATAGTCCATTCCTAGAGCCCCCATATTGTTATGATTTCTGACATTTCTTTTTGTACAAGGGGTCACCTTCAATACTGCCCTTTATAATATCCCTGTTAAAGCACTACTTCAACTACCAACGCTAATGTCTGTAGCAGAGAGGATTTTCGGCGCAAAGCTCCAGGGTTGACAGGAAATATTTCAGCACCTTCAGCTAAAAGACGCCCCCCCTCCCAATGCGATCAGAGCAGCCTCACTACCTTTCACGGTGTTGAAAACTGGACCTGCAACACAACCACTGCAACCCTTGGATCCTGTTAATGGACTTAGCCTCAAGCCCAGCAAGCCTTCTCAGTCTTCCCAAAAGCAGGAGCTCTGGATTTGGTTTCCAGCCCCGCAAGCCCGGGGCTCAGCTTCCTGCCCCTGGAGCCCCAGAGACTGCAGGGGCGCAGGCTAGAAAAAGAGAAGTATGTTCAGCCAATATCCTCGTCGGGACAAGTGCTTTGATGATCACTGGCTGCGAGCACACAAAACAGCCCAGGAATAACACGCTGTAAAGCAAGACTGATTGAGATTGGACATCTGCCATTAAATCTTAAAGGGATAGTTTGCAAAAAACTGTCATCAGTTACTCACTCATTCTAGACCTGTATGACTTTGACAAAAGAAGATATATTGGAACATTTCTCTCCTTTTTTTAAATTCAGTGGGGTCCACAATGGGGTTGTTTTGACCAAAAAGTTAAAACTTCTTTATTAAAATAATTTCTACAGAGTGCCTTTCACTTCAATACACATCCAAGTGCTGCTTGGTTTTGCTTGCTTGACAAATCCACCAAGTTGCCCCTCATTCGGATGTCAAAGGAATAGAATTTGCCTTTGATCACACCCTCAATGTTGACATGAAAATAAGTCTTACTAACTGAAGATGCATGTTGGAGGCAACTCTAGAGCATATCACCCCTGTCCTGGAGGCAGCAAAGGGCTGTGTAGATGTGAAATAATCAGATCTTGCCAAGCTTTGACAAATTGCAATCCATCCTTGTCTTGTCAAATACACAAAGCAGTACTAAAATAACACAAAATAAAAATTTGTTTCTCGTGAAGAACGTACTTCAAATACCCATTAAACTGTATCAATCTATTATTCGACATTGTTCTGCATTCAGGCATGATTTGGATCACAATGGTCACTCTTTCTTATAATACAAATCCTAATATATACTTAATCATGCTAAAGCACTAAAGTCTTTCATAACACATGCCCTGTACTGGGAGAATCCAGCAAAAAATGGAGCCAACTCTGTTCCATTTGGAAAGTAGAGCTTGGAAAAAGAGAGGGAAGAGATGAATATGACAAGGGCAGAGGGTTTCGGGGCAACATTTGGTAGAGAAAAATATATTTGTGACAGAATGAGAGCATCAATGATCTTTCGGATTAGTTAAATAACAGTCTGAGTAATGGTGGATAGTAAACTGAATTTTTCCAGTCCATTATCAGTATTTTCATTTTGGAAAACTTGACATGACAACGATATACTAAAAAGAGAAAAGTGGTTTCTTTAGCGTTTTTTTTTTTTTTTTTTTTTTTTTTTGCATACAGGCGAAAACATTGTCAAAAAGATCCCGTTCACATGGATTGGTGATAACGACTAAAAACGACTGTATTCTGCTGCCAGGCCAGTAGTTGTCCATGTCACTTAATAAAGGAACACTACGCGCTTATAGACTGAACACGTAATACACATGCGCATAACGTCACCGGTTTCACAAATCCGTGTTTTTGTAGTTTACATGGAGACAATAATGGTATAGTTTTTTAAAAACCTTGCGCTTTGAAACCTGTTGTCAAAAGTTTGCATTTTCAGGTCCCCAAAACGTCGTTTGTGTGTACATGAACAACCAAAACGCATATAAAGTTTTCAGTTTTTAGTTAAAAATGGTGTCATGTAAACAGCCCTGATAACCACTTGGAGACCTGATGGCAATATCTGATTGAAATTAACCATTCTTTTGAGCCAGTTCTTTTCAGTACATTAATTTACAAATCGGTTTGAATAATTCATTCATTTTATTGATGCAACTGCAGCAGTTAACAACTCATTCAGTGATCCGGTCCGAGTGAGTCTCAAACCAATGGTATTTTGAGATTATGGAATAGCCTCTATCACATAGCAAAATAGAAAATGTTAGTCCTTATAGATCAGTCATTTTACTTTTGATACTTACAGAAAGTGTAGCTACTATATATATTCAAAAGTAATTACTTTTGCAGTTTTACTCAGGAGAAGAATTTATTCTTTAATTGAAGTAATGTTTAATCAGAATATCTATACACTGTAAAAATAATTTTTCAAAGTTGTGAATATTTGTTTCCTTGTCCACCACTGAAAATATGTATTAAAATGCAGTTGATTTGATGTCAATAGTCAGCTCCTGGTTTGCAGCCAGCTGTTATGTGATGCAATCCTGTTCCACATGACATTCTCTGCTTTGGTGGGCGGAAAAAACTATAAAACAAGAATATAATGAAATTAGAGCCATGGTAGTAGAAGCAATTTACCCACATTTTCAGTGGCATGTCTTTTCTAAATTAACTTTGTAGTTTTATTGTTCTTCGGCTTTGAATAATGTGGAAAAATGGAAACGCTCCAGCCAGGTGCATTTGTGTATAATGCATCCCGAGTGGTTTCCAGCATATGACAATAAAGCTCAGTTAGCACCACATGCTAACTTTCAAACGCTAATGCAGACAGCTTAGCAGACAGGAAAAACCATTTAAACGTAAAGAATGTTACTCAGTGATTTACAAGGTCCCTGAGCTCAGAAAACAACACCTCAAATTTTAAAATGAGCAGTAAGTCTGCGCTCAAAAGTCTGAGTGGGGTTGAGGAGAGATTTATGCAGAAAATTACAGATGGAATTGAATAAAGTGAGGTTTTACTACTGCCTACATCGTGTGTGATCCTCACACCGACTGTATAGATTTTACTGGTTGAGTAACTAAGTGCTTTAATTTCACACTCGTGCTGCTAGCCACTTAAACCTCGGTGGCTTCATGGGCCGAGTTGTGGAACATTCCAGGCAATCAAACAATCAGGGTGCGTTTAAAGGGAGATCTGGCGGCCATTTCATGCAACAAAGGATCTTGCCAAAACAGCGCTGTTTGAATTGGACGTGCTTTACTGAGAAAGGTGTGATAGTGTGCTGTGCCAGGATACGAGGAGGGTGGAACTGTGTGAACTTGTTTACCTTGTAACCCAGAACACATTCCATATTGCTGATCCTCTAAATGCTGACACTTTGATTTTTCAGCTTGTTCATCAGCGTGATCAAAGTCTCTGGTGGAAAACCTTGTTTAAAAATATTTGTTGTTGCAATCAGGTCCACATGTGCTCTGGAATGTTTCTGGCATAAGTGTCCAAATCGACTCAAATGTGTTTGCTTCGACAAAAGAGATCTGGCAAACCTAAAGGACTTGCTGGATATTGTTCGCGGTGTGGCATGCACATGTATCCTTCAATCACTGTTGATGTACAACTCTATATATTACTGTGCATGACTGAGCTTGATTTCGGTAAAGCTTGGGTTAAGTACAATCTCCAGATATTAGATCAAGCTATAGAAGAGGAAATTTGCCCAGAAATGTCCATTATATATTTATTTATATTTATTGCCCTCAACCAATGCCGATAAAGCTGTAGGCAACAGCTGAAAGAAGACTATTGCTAATAATTTGTAAAACAATGTTTTACCCTACACAGTGTTGCGATTAATGGGAGAAATAGACAATACGAGTAATATACACATGATGTTGAGTGAGAAAACGAGTTGCTGCATCAGCAGATATGCATCTGCACGATGATGGCATAGACAGGAGACAGGAAGGGAAAAGAAAAAAGACCCCCCCAAAACAAAGACATATGTACTGCTTTTTTTTTTCATGGGACCGTATGTTTTACTATCTGTGTGCCTTGGCTAGCATGCTAGAAATGCATGCTATGTGTTCTCGGGATATGACAATGCAAGCTAATAGAGATAGGAACCCAGCAACCACCTGAGCAAATATCATCAAGTAATTTCCTAATGATTACAAAAGCCATATACTTTTATTTGATAAATGAAAAGCCATTAGGAGCGGCAATGAATGACAGGAGAATGCTCTCACTTCCACGCTCTCACTGATTTTTTCACTTCCTGCTCAGCTACTGTTCGGACGCTTTTGCTTACTGCTCCGCGCTTTGCTCTATCGCTTTTATATTTTTATATTTTATCTTCTTTTATCAACTAATTTCAACTCCAGCAAATCAGCACAGTGCTCAAACGCTTGGATTACAACAAAAAAGCTGAATTATTTTATTCGACCAGCCTCCCACTGAAAGTTTACATTCCGGGGAAGAGAAAACACAACTGCATAAGGATAAGAGAAAATGCCTCTTCTGGAATCTACTTGCTGCAGCAATTGCCACAGACTTTTACAAAGGATTGCAGTTCTTGAAACAAAGTTATTTGCGGGACCACCAAACCAGACGGAACACACAACAGAGCTCCGTCATGGACGCCCTCAGCATACAGCCGGTGAGTTTCATGAATCTACTGCTCCTCCACAGGCCATACTGAGTGTAGAGAAACAAGCCGATCGACTTACAAATCGATGGCACTATCAGGGAGCGAGACCCAAAGGCACTCGAGACATCAGATTGTCACGAGTATCACATATTGCCGCAATAGCATCCTCTACCCCAGACACGGCTCTGACAAGGATTGCAAACACTGGTCTCCTACCACCGCCTATACATCTTGAGAATAGATTTGAAGTATTAATGAATGTAAATGAGGAATCTCCAAACGTGATGAATGTGATCGAACACAGACTGGATAAGCCAGTAGCTAACACTGATGCTAACCTGCGCTCAAGGTCGAGCAGACAGCGGCACTCAGCTCAGAGCCTAGCCGAGCACACGACTCTGATAGTGGGTGACTCCATTATCCGACACACTAGTAGCAGGGATACAACTACGTGCTGCCTTCCACAAGCAACAATTTCTGATGTAAACAGGGAACTTGAGAACATTCTGATGAAACATAAGACTGCAAATCGACTCATCATTCATGTGGGGAAAAATGATATTCATAAAGAACAGTCAGAACTCCTTAAGAAGGATTTCAATGAACTGTTTGAAACACTGAAAAGACTGAAAGTACAAACATTCATAAGTGGACCACTCCCAGCAAGAGGAACAAACAGGTTTTCACGGTTGCTTGGGCTTAATACATGGCTCCAAAAAACCTGCAATATAAAAGGAGTGAACTTCATTGACAACTTCAATCTTTTCTGGAGTCAGAGGCAACTGTTCCAACAGGACGGCCTCCACCCAAACAAACTTGGTTCAAGAGTGCTAAAGGACAATATCTACTTCTCCCTCAATCATCCTTCTGCAGTGTGTGCCAATCCACTCAACCTGAATGGCACGCACACACCTGGATACAGTATGAATGACCACAGGACTTCACTCCAGCACCTGAATGGACATGCGGTTGACACGTCACACAAGGACAATGATAACACCACCCAGCCACAACAACTTCTGCTCACGGACACAATCTCAGCTGAGCCCTGCCCACAGAGCTCACCACAGATAGACTGTGACATACTAGAACTGCTCCAAGATTCAGCACCCAAGGACGACTTCCTGGAAAACAGCCAGGGAAACCAGGACAGCATATTACAGCCTCCGATAACACCAGAGCAACAGCCCCTCTCACCAGACACGCTATCTCTATCTCCACCATCTCCACTTCTGGGCTTCTCAGAGAAAATGGAAAAACTGGTCTATGCTGGAACCAAACTATCCCACTCTTTTGCAAGCCCACAGATATCAACCAAAAAACAGCAGGCCCTAAAACCACCAAAGCCTGCAGGCCCCGCTCGCCCTCCCCCTCCTCCTGCAAGAGTTCTTCGGTCTCTGCCACAACGACAGGGCTCACACCCTCCTCCTTCTGCTCGAGGTGAACTAAAAACAACTGATACCAGCTCTCAGTGATATGTGCCGGGTCCCCGCTATGATAACAGTAACTTTCTCAAATGTTTACAGAACAAGCGGGAACCCTGTGTGCCTGTATCTTTCTCTATTGCTGTTCGATTACATGATAGAAAGTCTAAGGCCTTCAAAAGCCGTACAGCAAACCCATCTAATCTGGTGCCTATTACACGCCAAACTAAGACTGCTGTGTGTACAAAAAGTAAGACTGTCAAGTTAGCACTTTTAAACATCTGCTCACTTAAAAACAAATCACTTCTAGTCAATGACTTAATAACCACATACAACCTGGATTTTATGTTTCTAAATGAAACTTGGCTAGAAGACAACTGCAGTGCAACTGTCCTCAATGAAACATCCCCTCCTAACTTTACTTTTATGAGTGTCTGCAGAGCGGGTAGGAGAGGTGGGGGAGTAGCTGCTCTTTTTAAAGATGTCTATCAATGTAAGCAAATATCATTTGGTAATTACCCGTCTTTTGAATATCTGGGTATTGTGTTAAAAGGTGCTCCACGCATTTTACTTATAATTGTTTACAGGCCTCCAAAATACTCTTCAGCCTTTTCTGAGGACTTTACAGAACTGTTATCAACCATTTCCTCAGAGTTTGACTGTTTTGCTATTTCTGGAGATTTTAACATTCACATAGACAATGCAGAAAACAATATGGCAAAAGAAATCAAAACTGTTTTAAAAACTTTTGATCTGACTCAGCATGTACATGGACCGACACACAATCGTGGACACACTCTAGATTTACTTATCAGTAAGGGTCTAAACATTTCATCGATTGTTATTAAGGATGTAGCACTGTCTGATCATTTCTGTATTTTCTTTGATATATTGATCTCTCCTGCCATTGAAGCTAGATCTGTGTCTGTCAAAAAGAGATGCTTAAATGAGAACACTAGTGTACTATTTATGAAGGCTATATCTTCAACACCAAGCATATCTGCTGACTCTGTTGATTTTCTCCTTGATTCTTTTAACTCAAAAGTTAAAAGTGTAATTGATGATATTGCTCCTGTGAAAGTCAGGAAGAGTGGTAGACAAAAAGCACCTTGGAGAAACTCAACAGCAGTGCAAAATATGAAAAGACAATGCAGAAAAGCAGAGCGCATGTGGCGGAAGACAAAACTTGTAGTCCACTATAACATCTACAAAGACACCATCCATGCTTTCAATATGGAATTAGGCAAAGCTAGACAGACTTTCTTCTCAAATATTATTAACAGCAACTTAAACAACACACGCACTCTTTTTGCTACTGTAGAGAGACTGACAAACCCCCCGAGCCAGATTCCCAGTGAAATGCTCTCAGACAGCAAGTGCAGTGAGTTCGCTTCTTTCTTCACTGAGAAAATCAATAATATCAGAAAGGTGATCAGCACATCCTTGAGTTGCACTGGGGTCAGACAGATCAGACCACAACCTGAGAAAGTAGTTACTATGTCTGATTTCAAAGAAATTGATGGCAAAATTTTAGAAGAAACCGTACAGCACCTTAAAACATCAACCTGCGCCCTTGACGCTCTTCCCACATCTTTCTTCAAAAGTGTGTTAAACAGCTTAGAAGCAGATCTGCTAGAAGTGGTAAATGCCTCACTTCTCTCTGGAAGTTTTCCAAACTCCCTGAAAACTGCAGTTGTCAAACCCCTCCTGAAAAAGAGTAATATGGATAAGACTATATTAAGCAATTATAGACCGATCTCAAATCTTCCTTTCATTGGCAAGATCATTGAAAAAGTTGTTTTCAATCAGCTGAACAAATTCTTAAGCTCGAATGGATACTTTGACAATTTTCAATCTGGTTTCCGATCGCATCACAGCACAGAGACAGCGCTCATAAAGATAATTAACGATATTCGCTTAAATACTGATACAGGCAAATTATCAGTGTTGGTGCTACTCGACCTCAGTGCTGCTTTTGACACTGTCGATCACAACATACTTCTTGACAGGCTGGAAAACTGGGTGGGTCTTTCTGGGATAGTCCTAAAATGGTTCAGGTCATACTTAGAAGAGAGAGGTTACTATGTGAGTATAGGAGACCATAAGTCTGAGTGGACATCCATGACATGCGGAGTTCCTCAAGGCTCAATTCTTGCGCCACTCCTATTCAACCTGTACATGCTTCCAATGAGCCAAATAATGAGAAAGAACCAAATCTCTTACCACAGCTATGCAGACGACACACAGATCTACTTAGCCCTATCGCCAAACGATTACAGCCCCATTGACTCCCTGTTCCAATGCATTGATGAAGTAAACAGCTGGATGTGCCAAAACTTTCTTCAGTTAAACAAAGACAAAACTGAAGTCATTGCGTTTGGAAACAAAGATGAAGTTCTCAAGGTGAACGCATACCTCCACTCTAGAGGTCAAACAACTAAAAATCAAGTCAGGAATCTTGGTGTGTCTCTAGAGTCAGACCTTAGCTTCAGTAGTCATGTCAAAACAATAACCAAATCAGCATATTATCATCTGAAAAATATTGCAAGAATTAGATGCTTTGTTTCCAGTCAGGACTTAGAAAAACTTGTGCATGCTTTCATCACCAGCAGGGTGGATTATTGTAATGGACTCCTTACTGGCCTTCCCAAAAAGACCATAAGACAGTTGCAGCTCGTACAGAACGCTGCCGCCAGGATCCTAAGCAGAACCAGAAAATTTGAACACATCACACCAGTCCTCAGGTCTTTACACTGGCTTCCAGTCACATTTAGGATTGATTTTAAAGTAGTATTACTGGTATATAAATCATTTAATGGCCTAGGTCCTAAATACATTGCAGATATGCTCACTGAATATAAACCCAACAGATCACTCAGATCATTAGGATCACATCAACTAGAAATACCAAGGGTTCACTCAAAGCAAGGAGAGTCCGCTTTTAGCTATTATGCCAGCCGCAGCTGGAACCAGCTTCCAGAAGAGATCAGGTGTGCTCCTACAGTAGCCACATTCAAATCCAGACTCAAAACACATCTGTTTAGCTTTGCATTTACTGAATGAGCATTGTGCCACTGTTCGATATTAAAGTTTTAGTCTGAGAAAGAGCTAAGAATGTGAATGCTGGGCTAAGGAAAGTGAAAAGAATGTGCAAGTAAATGAAAGAAAAAAGAAAGTTGATACAGGGAAGTCGTAAGAAGATTGAAAGAGAATAGAAAGTTGATAGAATTAAAGAATTAAAGAATTAAAGAAGATTGAAAGAGAATAGAAAGTTGATACAGGGAAGTCGTAAGAAGATTGAAAGAGAAAAGGAAGTTGATAGATGGCAAGTCGTAAGAAGATTGAAAGAGAATAGAAAGTTGATACAGGGAAGTCGTAAGAAGATTGAAAGAGAAAAGGAAGTTGATAGATGGTAAGTCGTAAGAAGATTGAAAGAGAAAAGGAAGTTGATAGATGGCAAGTCGTAAGAAGATTGAAAGAGAAAAGGAAGTTGATAGATGGCAAGTCGTAAGAAGATTGAAAGAGAATAGAAAGTTGATAGATGGCAAGTCGTAAGAAGATTGAAAGAGAATAGAAAGTTGATAGATGGTAAGAAGATTGAAAGAGAAAAGAAAGTTGATACATGGCAAGTCGTAAGAAGATTGAAAGAGAATAGAAAGTTGATAGATGGTAAGAAGATTGAAAGAGAAAAGAAAGTTGATGCATGTAAGTCGTAAGAAGATCCTTTTAAAAGAAAGATCTATAATAGCTACCGGTCGATATAAAATACGTCCGACTGTTTGCACTGTATTTTTATTTTTTTTATTTTTATTTTTTCCAAACTGTGATTCAGGAAGATTTTATTAATTTTTAGGGCTGTCTGATTGGAAGAGATTTTGAAGGGGAACGGGAGAGCTTCACTCCGACGAGGCGAGTGAAGATTAGCTATACTATGGAGAGTATAGAGGTTCGCTGTTTGTTTAAAACAGCAAAAGTGAAACGTGCTCTGTGGGGGCCCAGTGGGGCAATACTGGTGTGGTACACCACCCCAGCAGAGGACGTCCCTGGATTAGGTCCAGTGGCACCGCAAACCTGCTCAATCGCGTCCATCTCAGATAGGGGTGATTATTAATTATCAGGGCTGTCTGATTGGAAGAGATTTTGAAGGGGAACGGGAGAGCTTCACTCCGACGAGGCGAGTGAAGATTATCTATACTACGGAGAGTATAGAGGTTCGCTGTTTGTTTAAAACAGCAAAAGTGAAACGTGCTCTGTGGGGGCCCAGTGGGGCAATACTGGTGTGGTACACCACCCCAGCAGAGGACGTCCCTGGATTGTAGGTCCAGTGGCACCGCAAACCTGCTCAATCACTTCCATCTCAGACACGGTTTTAATTATTCTTTTTTCTTTTGATTATTTTAATTTCTTCTATGTAAAGCACTTTGAATTACCACTGTTTAGCTTTGCATTTACTGAATGAGCACTGTGCCACTGTTCGTCCGACTGTTTGCACTGTATTTTATTTTCTAAACTGTTTTAATTATTCTTATTTCTTTTATTATCTATGTAATTATTTTTATTTTTATTTCTTCTATGTAAAGCACTTTGAATTACCACTGTGTATGAAATGTGCTATATAAATAAACTTGCCTTGCCTTGCCTTGCCTTGCCTTGCCTTGCTCTGACGCTGCATCAAAATGTTAAGCATAGCTAGCCTATATGAAAACATTACCTTTGAAATAAAAGAATGTGTCTTTTTTTGTTGTTGCTTATTTTACTTTAACCTTCTCATACATAGCTTAGACAGCATATACTCACAGAGATATAAACAATAGACCATTTGCTGCTGAATAGACACAAATGCATAAAACTCCAACTTATACTTAGATCACTCCACAAGACTATAAACAGATGCTTAGTTTAACCGTATTGATTGTTCTTTTACCGTGACTTGGACACACGACCATCTAAATCAATCACACACATTTAGCATAGCTAATAAAAATATTGCTCTTGGAAATAAATGAATGCATATGTGAACGCTGTTTAGAGCGCAAATGCTTATATCACTTAAACTGTTTTCATATCCATGCTAACAGCGTATAAAACACTGATGACATTATAGACCGCTGCTGCTGCATAAACACTGCTGCTGCTTATGTGATACACTGGTGCAACTGCTGACATGACGCTAAACATTTCTAACATAAAGCTAGTTTAAAACTTGTAAAGATTGTTCCATTTAGGAATTAATAACCGGACCACATATGCACAGAGATGTGGAACAAAACATCAATCACTTTGTTGATTCCAGATGCGTTCGGAAAGTGCACTGCAGACTGCTAACAGCAACACTGCCGGTATTTGTTTGAATGTTGAGTTGCAGCTCATTGGTCGCTTATGCAACAACAGCCAATCAGCTGTGCTATGTAGATAATGACGTGATCACTACCAAATGAGTTAGATCTCAGCCTGAACCATCTAGAGTTTCATGCCAGAACTAGGTAATTTATTTCCCAAATTATTAGAGCTGGGTAAAAATATTGATTGCGATATACACTGGAATATTTATTTGAACAATAACGATATTCTTGACCTTTATTGATTCTTAAAATCCCAAGAACAATATTTTACTCAATGCTTAATTTCATTGGCTATTTATTATAAATAAAAACATTACGGCGTTCTGCTGAATTATCACAGTTAGCTGCATTATTCAGGCCCGGTTATAAAGGCAAGAAGTATCTTTGAGTTGTCATTTGAGGGATGCCAGCACAACAAACTAATGTGACCCGATTCATGACTTTTATGAGCCAGTTCTTTGTTTGTGAAGGATAAAAATACAACTTGATTCCTAAATAATTGATTCTTATGAGGTGGTACTTTAAATGAAAAGCTCAAAAAGAAGAATTGATCTGTCATTAGCAGAGAGATCATTTCTTTCATATATTATATGGACAAAACAGACAAAACTATACCTAAATGAATCACAATTGAATCAAATAGAATCAAGAGTTGGTTTACCGACTGAATCAGCTATACTGTAGGTGTACCGTAATACTGCATGCATTGTCATTGTTAATTGTGTTTATTACCATTGATTGATTTATTGATTTAATAATAGCGTGTATCATATTTTATCATCATGCGTCTGACAGTCCACAGAACACCTGCTATGCATTAATTCATTTTTAAACAGCGTCTTTTGTTTCTATTTGCACTGATTAAGTTGGATTGGTTATTGCATCAGGGATGATAAACATAATTTGTTCCTTCTGTCTATATTGAGTTGGTGAGAGGTTAATAGCCAGCTGCGAGAACATTCATTAACCAAGACTGGTAATTAATTAAATGTTAAATATGTAATTGAAGTTAGATGCAATGAGGCAGTAGTTTTATTTCTGTACGGCCATGTGAAACAGGCCCCAGCGCAGCGCTTGCTTTCATCGATCAGATTAGGCATCTGAGAAAACAGCGTGGATGTGATTCTAAGGTAATGAAGTATAAATGTGATGTAACTCAAAACATTTCAAACAATGATGTTTGGACACACACGGTGCACTTCTCCACGAGACAACAGAACATTAAAGGTCCCTGAGGCAGATGTGATGGTCAGGGCCAAAGTTTTACTCCAGTTCAAATGTGTTTGTCTCTGCAGGATTGTGAGTATATGTAACATTTTACAGGAAATTGGAGCATTTGAGAGCCAGGTGGCTCTAAGTCTAGAGTGTAAGTCACCAGCAGCTTAATTGGGTTTGAAAGCAGTAATTTACAATATTGTCACTACTATAATCTTAATGATATAAAATGGAAAACGAAATCTGTTCTCTTTCTCTAAACCAAGGTTCTCAACTCTCGCCATCGAGTTCCACTATCCGGCAGAGTTTAGCTCCGCCCCTGGTCAAAGTCACCTGCCTGTATAGTTTTCTAGTTATCCTGAAGAAATTTGTTAGCTTGTTCAGATGTGGTTGGAGGTAAACTCTGCAGGAAAGTGGATCTTGAAGGCCGGAGTGAACCCTTGCTCTAAACCAGTGTTTCCCAACCATGTTCCGGGATGCCCCCCAACACTACACATTAATTTATTAT
Source organism: Phoxinus phoxinus (assembly GCF_949152265.1). Taxonomy (NCBI): domain Eukaryota; kingdom Metazoa; phylum Chordata; class Actinopteri; order Cypriniformes; family Leuciscidae; genus Phoxinus; species Phoxinus phoxinus. The sequence goes on from NC_136891.1 coordinate 24,968,122, forward strand.
AGTTCAGCAGCTATAGTTTATTATTTCAGCAGCTTCCTGGACATCTTAACCGCCAATCTTTTTCAGCAAATATATCTTGAATTGTTTTAAATACAAATTTCAAAGTATGGTTTATGGTTAACACTACAAATTGTTAATTACTATTAAGTATAATTGTTAATATAATTATTATTATAATCTTTTTTTTTTAACTGCAAAACATGAAAAATAAAAAAATAAAAAAAGATTTAAGCTTCCAGTATTCGATTTAGTGGACAACTGGCTTTTGTTGCATCATTACTCAACTGTTCTTTGGCATAGTTAGTTTACATATATATCATTCAGCCTAATATACGATGATTAATACTCTCACTTTCAATCTATATCACTAGTAAGTTTTCCAACTTGGAAAAGCAGTTTCTTCTAATAGTGGACCGCTGACGGGAAAATCCAGTTTTACCACATCCACTGACACAGACCAGATTTCTCGATCTTGGTGAGGTGGTTGTACCACTCAAACCCCTATAGGTTGACGCTGGTTTCTGGACCTGTTTTCCGTCTGGAGTGGATTATTCAGTTTTTAGCAGGAAGCCACACAAACACACACTCATATACTCACAGTGCCCATATAAAGCCATCACTCATCTGGCCAACATATGGCACAAGGGAATCAAAATGAAACCAAATTCTCAGTGATTAACACACAAACAACCTCATCTATTTATTTTCTTGGCCTTCGGAAATCACCAGCTTTTGTGACCCTGATTCTTCAGGCCTCCACCCCAGGAATGTGTCTGTGAGAGTTATGAAATTATGATTGCACAGGGCACATGTGTATGTAATCGTGTATTGCGTCTGTCTGCTGGCCAGGGTCTGTTTCCACCTCACTGTGCCACTGGCCTCTCAATGTTCCTGTGAACACCAGATTTGCCCCACCTGCCAAAAATCTGTATTTTTTCCCCCCGTGAATGCCCTTCACCTGACCTATAGACTCATTCATAAGCAACTCACCATTCATCTTAAACCAGACCATCCCGCCCAGGCCCTTTACCTCTCTTCTGGTTTGAGACTTTGGTGGTGGCAATGAGGAAAAAAACGTTTATATTTCCCCTCAATATATCCTCAACCTTCTTTGTACCTCTTTTCTCTCGGCTGTGGGTCTGCTGTTTGATCCTGGCGTGAGGAAGTGTGGGTGTAATTGTGAGGAAAAATGGGCCGTGGCTCCATGAGGGTAATTCCGCCGAATGGGTTTCAGGCTGAGACAGGAATTCTAAGAGAGCGAAAGTGAATAAAGGAGAAATGAAAATGTCACAGAAAACACTATGATTATAGCAAACGGAAAAATATTGACTACAAAAAAATATTTTCTTAACATGCCCTAATTTATATATATATTTTTTATTATTATTTTCCAGTAAAACACAACAACAACTAAAACAACACGAAAAACAACTTATTAAAGATAAATACACTTATTAAATAAAATAAATGTAAATATACATATATATATATATATATATATAAATGTGTCTTTATAGATTGGATTACTAGGGAAGCTTGCTTCCATCATGGAATAAAAAAATAAAAAAACTTAATTAACCCCCCTCCCCCCTCAATAGTTCTTATCTCACAAATAGGACTTGAATTCGCAATTGCAAGTTTTTATCTCAATTTTAAGTAAAAGAAGTCAGAATTGCAAGATATAAACTCTTTGAAAACTTAAAAAACAAACAAAAACGTTTTGTTCTTACAATTGCGACTTCGTATCTCACAATTCAGACTTTTTTTTCTCAGAATTGAGATTTAAACTTGCAATTTCCAGTTATATAATCAGAATTGTGCAATTGCAAGAAAAAAGTCAAAAATGTGAGATAAAAAGTTGCTATGACCCTATTTTTTATTCCTTGGACGAAACAAGCTTCGATAGATTACTGTTTATACTTAAAACACACAAACAAAAAACTTATATGATGCATTATTTGCAAAGAGGTGTTAATATGATATGCAGCTTTGCTTCTCAAATAAATGTATCTTATATCAAGGATTTTTAGATATTACCTGGGAAACGGACCCTTTACACATTTCCAGTGTTCTAGTAAGTTTCTGTAATGTCAAGGTAAAATAACACAAAGTGCTAGATTTACAATAACTGTGAAACTCGTCATCACAGTCTGTGAAAAGAGTCCATGAGACAAAAATACTGATTAAGAATAGGATTGTTTGCAGTGGTTAAATCACTGTAATATGATTCCAGATCGGGTAAGGAAAATAATCATAATTCTTTTTGAATTCTTTGAAAAAAAACATTTTTATCTAATTTTAGAGATTTGTTTTTTAGTGGAAACCAGGAAAAAAAATGCTAATTAAAATATGTATATTTTTGTTGTGCACTGTACTGCTATCATGAGACAAATGGCAAACTGTGCAGGGAAGAACATATAAAGTTTTGAATTAGATGAGTGACAGGCAGACAGAGAGAGAGAGAGAGAGGTGAAGAGCCCTCTGCTGTGAGTGTCGGGCACTGAGAGCTGCTTACCTCAGCACAGCTCTTCTCTCTACAATCCCACTCTCTGTTCCATCTCACATTAGTGCTGCTTTCATATTCAAATGACTGTTGTTTTAGTAACACCATCTATTCATCCTCCCTTTGGAGTTTATTTGTTTTGATGGTTGGGGTCACACAAAATTGTGCCGAAAGTTGGAGTTTGACTGTGTGTGTGTGTGTGTGTGTGTGTGTGTGTGTGTGTGTGTGTGTGTGTGTGTGTGTGTGTGTGTGTTCACATGTGTGTGCACTTTAAAAGAGGTTGCTGTTTCATGGCCTGGCCTCCTGTGGTCCCCTACTCCAGAGAGGGAAACGACTTGGCTTTTATCTCCCCCTTTTGAAGTGGCACAAGAACGGCCTGTTTCTGCCAACATCACAAACCCATCCAAACACTCATTGCTGACCAATACCAGCACTGACACACACGAACATGTGTTAGTTATCACTGTACGGTCATCTGAAGTACTAAAGCCTGTCTATAACTGTAAATGGGAAAAAGCGCAATTTCCCACTTATGAGGATTTGATTGTCCTTAAAATTGGGCGTAAATGGCCAATCTGCAAAAGGATTCCCTGTCTGGGTGTTCAGTTATCTCAAAGGAATTGATCTTGTTTTTATCACATTTTGGGTGCATCTCAAGAGTTTTCAGAAATCAGTAGCACTTCATTGAAGCTGTAATATCAAGATAATTAGTTGGTGAAGATATATTCTGTTGCTGATAATACTGAGGAAGACAGACGAGGATGTTGTGGAATCTGAAGTTATTCTGGCTGGATTCTTCGGGTGCTGAGATCCACACCCAAGGAAAAACCTTGAATACCGGGCAAAGACATTATCCAGACTCCATCGCCTTCACCGTCTTCACCTCTCCTGACCGTTAACAGGCTCTCAGTGAAAACTCTTCAGTTTGGATGACAGAGTGATGAGAGATGCTTTTAAGAGACTTAGTTAGAAAGGAAGCTCTTTTCGAAAAGTTCAGCATTTATTGCTTCAATGTGGAATGAGTCAAATCTGTGACGTGTTGGAAGTTACAGAAATTAAATGGGGGAGATGTGTTTGGATAAAACAGACATTCGTACTTAGTGTGTGTGTGTGTGTGTGTGTGTGTGTGTCAGGGAAATGTGGTCTCATCATTGTAAAACAGAAAAAGAGGTTGGAGACTGTGTTGCATCTTGACTGAAATCACACACAGCTTTTGAACATGCAGTACCAGGCAAGAAAAGAAAAATCAAAAAAGAAAATGTCCTACTCCAAGTGGGAGCGAGACATCTGGAAAGGACCCTATCATCACCTCTGCCTAAATTCTATGCCTGCTGCCAAGTCCAACATTGTATCATGCTCTACATGTCGAAAAATGGGCCTCATACATCAAACCAATCGCCTCAGATTACATGACCAAAGTGACAAAACCCATTGCATTTGTTCCCCTCTCAGAATGAAACGTATGGCCATGCATTAGCAGGGTTTAAAAGCCACAAGGGAAAAGAGAGCCATGTTGTACCAATCATTTAATTTTCACCACTTGTGATCATGTTCTATATGGTAGACACAGTCTGTAAATTTCCCAACTGTCTTTCCTTTAACGTACTCCATTCTGCCAGTGAATTTGAACAGTCTTTAATGTCAAGCCGTCTCTGCTGTGCCCTGTTGCTTGTTAGTTCTCCTCATCTGTGCTCTTTGAAGTGCATCCAGACTCAGAATGGCAGAGGTACAGGGTCTTTCCAGGCCTCTCAGTATCAAAGCACACTAACATTACACACTGGTTATTAATGTCAGATATTTTTCCCCACCTCAATGCACCCAAGAGACCAGAATGAGAAGGAGGGTCTCAAAACTATGCAAATACGCTTATGAGCTGCCTGAACATTACTTTCCCAATTTTTGAAGCCGGGCACAAGCTTAATGAACTGGAACTATTTTTCCATTCAATGCTTTTAAACTCTTTGGTGAAACATTGTGGGTTTCCTCTAAACATATGGTTTTTGCAGGAAGAAGTGGCTCAAGACTTGAATGCTGATGCCACTTCAGATCTCACACACCTGTTGCTCTTTGAGCAAACTCAGTTGAGTGCTTCTCCAATCTGTGCAGGCCACACAGCTAAGGTATACGTTTACACGTGGACGGCTATTTTCATAAACGGACATTTCACCGCTCTCCATTTTCCAAAATAACATTGTGCACACCTGTCAGTTTTCAGAAAAGTGTTCGTTTACACGAACCCGTGTATATGCCGTCAAGAGCATGCCAAACCTGTAGGTGGCAGTGTAACGAGAAGCTCAAGCCCACGTTAGCCAATCAGAATCCCAAAAATAGTCACATACTGTGACGACGGCTGCCTAAAACTCAGTTTTTCTCAGTTTACATGCAAACTTGCAAACAAAGTTTTCCAAAAATCTCCACTCTGGCCTGAGTTTTTAGAATGAAACGTTTTCAGAGGCGAATTCTCAAGGGCACAAACGAAGGGAAATGTCTCCGTTTTTCAAAATGTACGTGTAAACGGGGCCTATATGTAACAGATTCACATCCACTGACCGATTTAGTCTTTGTTCAGACTGTAAATCCAATATTTGTGCTTATCCGATTGCAATCTGATCATATTTAGCAAGCAGTGTTGGGCAGTAATGCGTTACTAATAGCACGTTTCAGTAATAATATAACTTTTTGCAAAAACTAGTAGTGTAACTAATTACTTATTCGAATTTAGTCATAAATTACAGTCAACATAATTAAAATAGATCATTACAACGTAACCTTAGTTTCCTCAACCGCTACCGATTTGAAATTCAATAGTCCAATCCTTCCTACATTCATTTTCGTAATCTTCACCACTTGCGAGTGCATGTGATGCAGCAAGCTAGCTTGGGATATGGAAAAGCTGAGATTCAGCAGCTGGAAAAAACATTGACATTACATTGATTTTTTTGGTAGAAATCTTAAATCTTGAAATTTTGGATCGCCGTGATCTAATATTCCTCATATTTTGCCACAGGACAGCAATTGCAAATACATTTTCGGTCATATTTTCTGGAATGTAATATGAATATTGTACAAAGTAACATTTACCTTTAGCAACTCTGTGAAAGACAATCCTGGGTTGGGGTCAGGGCCGTGATCTGTTAATTGGTGACCTCTGGTCTAATGGGTTTTAGCCCACTGCGTCACTTACAAAAACAAAATGTTAAACCTGTCTGAAATAAAGAACCTGTTATACAGCGGAGTGAAATTTATTGAATCTGAAATTATAACTTGACTGCAGGCTTTAGCGACCCAAGTATCACACTCCCCCAGTGACTGTGCAAACACACCTCCCTCCTGATCCCAGTGTGAGATGAGCGAGAAGAGAACGCAACAGGTCACCCGCTTGCACAGTATTTTTCTATTTGCTTTAGAAAATGCCAGGAATCCCTCTCCCCTTTGTTTTGCCTATGAATCATCTGTTACCTTTTCAGTTTGCGCAATTTACCGAGGTTGGGAGGTCTTTGCTGGGGGTAGTAACACTTGCCCTGAGAGGGGGTGAAAGAGTGCGAATGAAAGATGAAGTGTGCTTCTGCTGTGTTTCCTTGTGTGGTACTGTATTCTTAAGCCCTTTTAAACTGTAGCAGATTTCATCCAGCAAAACAACTTCATGGCTCTTTTTCAACTGGCATGTTAGCCATATTGAAATATAAGGTCAGTATGCCTCAACATATGGAAACTAGGGTACAGTTTCAGTGCAAACTGAACAAACAGCGCAGATTAGAATATGATTACAGTGTATGGGGAGTTTTCAATTACAAAAGGAACAATTATGTCACTATTTACTCTATTTACCCCCATGTCTGCAAGCCTGTTTCCACTTCAGACTAAAAAAACGGTAATTTTGAGAATAAAAAAAATTGGTCACATTATAGGATATTACAGTAAGTTGCAATTTCTCATCATTGAAAAACTTCTCACGTTTGTGAGAAAGTGGCAGTTGTGATATGTAAAATCACATACTGGGATATAATGTTACAATTTCTTTTAATTGCGAGAATGAATGTCACATTTGTGACAATTTCTCACAATTGTGAGAAAAACAGTCAAAAAGGTAAGATGTTGAGCCACTACTGAGAGACATAACATCACAATTACAAATACACAATTACACAGATACAAATGTGATAAATACAATTAAAATTACATTATAAGAAATAAAGTTGTAATGATTGATTAGAGGATAACAAACGTATCTGTTTCTCACATAAAAAAAAATATTGTATGGCTTCCGAAGATTTGAAGACTTGGAATATAATGTACAAGTCATATGGCCCACAATTATGATAATTTTATGATGCTGTTTTTGTTTTCTTTTGTCTGTTTTACAGCTTGGTAGTTTTACAGAATGGTCACTATTGTTGTTAAATGGCAAGAGCAACATATTCTTTAAAATATTCTCATTTTATGTTCCACAGAAAATATAACAAAGGTTTGGAACAACATGATTGTGTGTAAATAAAGACATAATTGTCATGTTTTATGGTGAACTATCCTTTTAATCAAAGTGGAGGCAGAAGTAGAGCTGATGATGACCATACCTCTAGATGCTTGGATGAAGGTGCCGATAAATGTAGCTGGTGCATGTGTGTTTGTTCGACTGTGTATGATGGAGAGGGAGGAGGATAAGATCTGAATCATAAAGATTGGAGTAAGAGAGAGAACGAGAGAAGGATCTTGTAATGAAAAGCAGATGTGCAGAATTCTCGTATTGTTCCCAAAAGAAAGCAGCTGGCCACTCTTGGCTCATCCTTCTAAATAAACATTCCGGGATGGCCGTGAGCGAACAAGGACCTGTTACTCATTAAGAGCTCCTCTCTCCCGCAACCCTCTTTGAAGTGTTGCTGTAACGCTTCAAAAGTGACGCACAGAGAATGTTAAAACCGACTTTAAGAGGCTTATCACACCTCAATGCTGGGTGCCTTCAACCTGTGGGTTAGTGCTAAGAGATGAAGGCCAAATGTGGTCATAACAATCCAGATGTTTGATGAAACTATACCAGAACATATAACAACAAAATATGTGTATTTACTGGCTTGAATTCAAGAGCACCATAGATAGCTCTCACAGCTATAACACATGCAGCTGCATATCCATGCATTATGCTATCCTCAAATCAGAACCTTTTGGGTTAAACGCACACATGGTATCCTCAGATAAACTCTTGCTGCACACAATGAGTGCATTTGATTGGCAGCTGCTGGTGGGGAAAACAAAGATGACATAGATAGTTCATTCCAATAAATATTAATTTCCTTGACTTGACATTAGACTCAGCTTGTCATACTAAAGGTAACTACAGACAACGAGTAGGTGACATTCATAGATCAGTACAAACCTCAATCCATCTGAACATCATTAGCTATAGCCATTAGCTTCATTATGTGACAACTAATTTTCCAGTGTTTCAGATTGTTATTCAAAGCTCGCATTGATGCAAATTCAGTGTTTACATTGTACCAACTAGCTTTAGCTTCAATAATATAATTTCTGTCCTTTCTCCAGATAAATGTTTAAGAATGTTTGTCATTTACAATTGAGTACTACATCAAGGTTAGCTGCGACACAGGGCTAGTTATGACATAGCAAGTAGGCCTGTCAGTACTTATATTGTGTACACAAATACGGGCTCTGATAAAAGACCCTGGCTCACTACACATTGGGACACTGATTCCAAGGCTGTGTAGGCTACTTGTGTTGTAAAGCCCAAAGTATACTTGGGTTTTTACACGTACGCTAATCAATTTTGTCAACAGCACAGTATGTGCGTAGCCTGATTTTTCTAACCTACAGTAGTTCTAAACTACTGGAGACGCAACAAAAAAGATGCCCTCGTTGATGAGCGCTTGTGTATTTTTTACACACTGGACAAGGGTGAAACTCTCTAGTGCGCATGTATCGACTGGCTGTGTTCGTTCACATTATAAAATTATTGTTCTGTTACATATCCCTGCAACTGAATTTTAATAGTATTAACCATAGAAATACATAATATAGGCTAGATGTCTCGTCCGCGCTGCCGGCCAATGGAGGTCTACGTCCGCACCTGGCGGCCATCTTGTCACAGTCAGCTCGCTCACTCGTAACATTGTGTTTTAATGGTGCATGTACTTTTTAATTAACCATAACTTGATCAATTTTCTACCGATTTTCAAACGGGTTGGTTTGTTATAAACGTCAGAGATTTAGTTATGACACTGCATACTTATGAATAATTATAATATTCTATATTTTCAACATGTTCAAGAGTGCGAATGTTTCAAGCATCCAGAATTCAAGATTTCAGCGAGATAAGAGTATTTGTGTTCGTGCAGATCACTCACCTTACATCAGGTACCACAGAGCCCGCCAGAAACGTTAGAGACTCCGCCGTAAGACATCTAGCCTTTATTATGTATATCTATGGTATTAACTATTTTGTATTAACTAATCTTTTCAAACCTTCTATCGAATATCATGATGTTTCTTGAGTTGGCTTGTGCGATTTTATGTTTTGCACTTCAGAAATTGGATGTAAATTCTGTTAAGAGAACATTGTGAGCATCGATGCTCCCATGGTTTTTGGTGCGTTGAAGGATTTTTAGGGCGCAAACGTTCCAGTGCACTGGAAGGATTTTAGCATAGCACACAACACACTTGATTCTATCCAATTTTCCAAGGCTTACTTTAGAAAGTACTTTTCTTTAAACAAAACCACCTGTAATGGTATGGTAGAGATTAAAAGAGCATTACATATTTTTGTAAGTAATGAATCTAAACACTCACAATCATCTGGGATAAACAAACAAAGAAATTACGTTTAGCCAATTTATCCCTAGAATTATCTTAATAATACTTAAAAGTACACTTTCAATATTTACAGTAATATCTCCAAATGGGCCGTTGCATCTTTTTGCTTGTTTGTTGACAGTGCTTCATGGAGTTTTTACAGAGTTTTGATCTAGCTAAATTTGATATTTAAGGTTGGAATACTTTTGGAACATGGATGGATGGATGGATGATTCAGCCACGAATGCCATCTTCCGGTGAGAAGCAAATTCATTTGGCGTGCGACTCTCACAGTGCATTGTGGGTATTAGCCGTTTAGCGTACATCAGTTGTACACTCGTTATTGCGGTGCATTGTGGGATTTAATGAGTGCACTCGATAACATCCACTATCACTATGGACACCACTACAAATAGTTGTCCCCTAAAATAGTAGCATTTTTTAAGTATATAGAGACGATTTTGGACACAGCCATAGTTTGTCGTGCTAGCTGCTATGTCGGTTACCCTGGACTTGTATTGCCAACTGGTGGTATGGATGTAACATTGTTAAAATAACATTAGGTTTTTAGGTTACCAATGCCATTGTAATATCTGTTCACGCAATTTTAATTATACGCAGATGGTTTGGATTGGAATACATGTGGGTTACAGAGATCAAATGAGTAGTATTCAGTTGGTTATGTGATCTCAACATGGCAGCCACAATGAAGCATCCCACATCATGTAAAATAAATAAAGCATTTATTAGGCTTAAAATGGTATTAGTTATGCAGAGTGAAAGCCCATATCTTCAAATCAACAAAGCAAAGCAGTTAGTATCTGACTGATACTATGAAGTTGCAACACAAACAACAGAAACCACATTAATGTATTGTAATGAGCAGCTTGTTCACTGCCCTCCCCATATCTGTCCTCCAAGTCATGGTTTATTACTCCAGCGGTGGTTCACGCAGAGGGAGGTGTCCGAATGATATAGGAACATGTGTTGGAAGTGTGGAAGATAGAGAATATAACACAGAGATTTATCCTACTTGTCATCCTCCTCCTCTCTCACCTTTCTCTATTCACTCACAGTTCATCTGTAGGTGGATTTCTTTTCTCGAGGGGGTCTCGCGGTTCACCCCCAGCTGAGAATGCTTAGCAGAGATTCCTCAAAATGCTGAGCTGTGCACTTTTCCCCTCCATCGCAAAGAGGTTTCCTATTGTTCTACGATTTTTATGATTTGTCCAGAAAACTGAGGAATTCATTATACAAGGCTATAAAAAAGTGTGAGTCTCTTTTGAAACCAGCGGGAAACTCTTGATTCCCTTGTTGGCTCATAATGATCAGAAGTTGTGATGTTTCACAAGAGGCTTTTGTTTGGTAGTTTTTGTTTTCTGGCTTTGAAAAATAACAATGAAACACTTCCATAAAACAGTGTTTGTCTTTGAAAGAGAGCAGAGAAACATTGGTGGTCACTGCCTCTGTTTTGCATTTAACTTAATGTGGTTTGATGGTTTCACCACCCAGTGATCCTCTTTTTGTCTGATTCTGACTCTCCTTGGTGAGAAAGTCTTCTGTTGTGGGTCAGTTTTACAGATGAATGTATGAATCAGCTTGTGGTGGTTTTTACAGGCCTAAATCACATTCCGGACACTGAATTGTTCTGGTATACTAGGGTGGAATTTAAAGGGATCATGTCGTGAAAATGTAAATGGATCTTGATGTTTCAAATGCTTTAAATTTGATCATCAATGCCCAGTTCTGTAAGTGGCATGTGAATAATAACTCTGAAGCCACAGAAATAGAAAGTCATTTCATCGCTGATTGTATTAACAATAATGCACACAGTCCAAACGCATTACTATCAATTATATATGACTTGCTTCAATGTAAAAGGAAACACACTCTTTTAAAAGCCCTCTTTTTAAAACTGGCCACTGGTAAAAACAACTAGGCTATAATATATTGAATTATTGATATGATGTTTGAAGAAGAAAAAAAGGGACATTTGAATGGTCATAACTTTTGAGTCCAAAGTAGTTAGACCATCTACCAGCAAGAGATAATACTAACATGCTAATGGACCTCATAAAATGAGATTAAAGGGTCAGGTCACCAACAAGTAAAAAAATTGTCATTACTTACTCACCCTCAAGTTGTTCCAAACATGTATGAGTTTCTTTCTTCTGTTGAATACAAAAGAAGATATTTTGAAGAATGATGGCAATCAAACACTTGATTGTAGCCATTGACTTCCATAGCAAGAAAAAAAAAATACTATGAAAGTCAATGGGGTCCATCAACTGTCTGGTTACCAACATTCTTCTAAATATCTTATTTTGTGTTCAACTGAAGATAGAAAGTCATACAGGTTTGGAACAACTGTATACGGTGAGTAAATTATGAAATATTTAAATTTCATTTTTTGGGGGATAAACAGAAATTTAAGCTGTTATTTAAAGAAATTCTATATCTCGCTAAAAGCTTTGGATTTTTTTTTAAATTGTGCACAACCGAAAAACTGATTTTTTTTTTTTTTTTTTTTTTGGGTGAACTACCCTCATACAGTAGTATACGTAAAAATGTTATAATATTCAAGTACTCTAATCTAGAAGAAGAAAGTATATGAAATGTTTATTGAGGTCATTCACCCACAGTAGGTTCTTCTGTGGTTGTGTTAATATGCAGCAGGTAACATGAAGGGAATCCAAAAGTCTTTTTTTTTTTCAAACCATGTGCTCAAAAGTATCAGTCTCACTTCATCTGCACCTTCTCCCTCTGAATAGTTTTCCCTTGAAGATGCCAAGAGCAACAAACATTATGCCGAGCTCTTGAAGACAGGATTTTCCACATCCAACATGCTTTCGCTCACTCCTTTCCCTTTCATTTCCCCTTCACACCCTTTGAAGATTGATTTTTCTTAAGCCCAATACATTAAAAAATCTCCCTCTAATGGCTGATCAACTGGATGGTGAAGAATTTCCTGTGGTTGGGTCAAGAGGTGAGAGGAAGGGTGAGCGAGTAAGGACGAGGGAATGAATGAAATTAGACACTCACTGGTTCACTGGAATACTGCTGACACTATTTATGGCTGAGGCAACAGGTATAAGAGCACAGGGCCATGTAATAAGCTCCTCTCCCTTTTCCTTGGTCATAAAATACATATCCAAATGCTTCACAGACACTATAGAAGAAAAGGGTCTATGTAGAACTTTAAAGGGTTCTATCGGGCACTTCATATTTGGAACCCCAAAAAGGTTCCGGAACCCTTTTTAACCCTTTCACACTTAAGTTTAAAATATTCTAACTGACCCCCCAGTGTGAGTTTTTCAAGGCGACCGTTATTTAGAATCTGTCACTTTATTGTTTCCATGGTGACGTGTCATTTCTTGTCACGTGACACAGCGCAACCACAACACAGCGCTGAATGAATGATGATCTGCTTTTATGTAATTTTTCCTTTTTTATAAAACATATTCACACATTTATTAGCTATAGTATGAAACACTGATATTCCGATTGTCAAATATATGCATGTGGATGTGTTGTTGTAAACACCTTTATAACGATCGCGTTAGTTGAGCTGTATGCGCGATGGGCGGCGCCATGTGCCATGTTAGTTTGTGCCACAGTTCAGAGAATCGGATCTGTTGGATTCACAACACGTCAATTCATCCACTTCTCCCGAAATACATGAAAGTAAGTGGCTGGTGAACTGGGAGAAGAATAGGGTAAAATGTAAAGCTACTTACAATGTGTATCTGAATAAAACGTGTCGTCTTTTTATATTAAAGGATTATTATTGTCGCTTCCATAGACATCAGTGTATATTTTACAACATCAGATTCATTTTTTTTTTTTGTACTTATGTGATTCTTAAATATCTTAAAAAACCTAAAATAACCATTATGTGGTTGAAAACACTGAATAGTTGTGATATATGACAAGCACTGAGCACGTCCGTCTCTGGCTCAGCGCCAGCGAACGCGCCAAATCACGTTTGAATTTAGCAGTTGATCACGTGATGCACTGACCGTTCTAATCACACTGGTGTGATCGTACACTCCAGGGACCAGCCAAGACTGATCACACTGGTGTGATCGTACGTGTGAAAGGGTTTTAAGGGACATACAGCCATAGAAGGACAAGAGCCAACAATTATTACGGAAACACTGGGATATAAAATGCACAGGATAACAAGTGCTAACAAGGAACAGGTTAGAGTATCAATCACTAAGGAGACTAACAAAGGTAACTATGAAAACAAACAAGGTAGCTATGGAAACAAAGGCAAACGGGAACTAAACACAGGAAGTGAACATCGGGGACAATGATGGGCGAGTACACAGAGAAAAACGTCAAACTGACTACAAAATGTCGTTTGAAACGGGAAAAGAACCCGGCAGAATACAACCTAAAAATCCAAATAACAAAAACACAAGGTACACAAAACGAAGAACTTGCAACATAAATACTGTATATGAGTTAATGCGGCTCTATTTTTTAATTTGTCTTGGTTTTACCCTCTTGTGTACTTGACAGACTTTGGCCTGTCAGCTTTGAAAACAAGGTGTGTATGTCAGCAGCTGCTCTGCTCTGTTTTCTGTAGATATGATGTTGCCATCTTCCTCTGTTTTCAGAGTTGGCCATCTGGTTTTCTTATCTCTCTGGTGCATGGCAGTGGTAGTGTTTTCGAACATCGGGGTACACTGGCCAGTTCTGCGTCAATCAGCAACTTCTGCAGACAGCTGTGAGGTATGATTTTTTTTAAACTTGGTTTTGTTTAGGTTTGTCAACTTCATCTTGAAAATCTGTGTTTTCTTGCTTCGCTCTCGTTCACACACACATATTTATATATCATACCATTTCTTACTCTAAATTTTTTTTTTAGGTTTATTTATTTAATAAGGACAATGCACGTTAATGAACATCAGTATAAGATACAGAATGTAAAAATGATTATAGAAACATTACATCCGTAGTCCCAAGGCAGGTAAAACAAACAAAGACATTGCTAATAACAGTATAGAAATACATACAATGAAAACATACAATAACAGAAAAGTTAACACATCCCTAATTAATAATGATCACAAATCTGATTTGTTATAAGCCACTGATGGATCTTGAAAGTATGATATGTAAAACACTCGCTTATTGCAAGTGGGAGTCTATTCTAATTTTCACTTCCCTCAATAGACACAGTTTGACCAAATGTTGTGTGCCTATATGGCACCTCACGGTCCTCTCTCGAGATGGCTCTAGTTCCAATGCCACTCTCAGCCCTTGGTTTAATAAATGCATTTAAAGTCAACACCATATACGATCTTGTAAATAAAACAAAAAAGTTTTCAAAGTTGCTTTGACATTAACTGTCCATATATAGCGCGGGAATTGAAGATCGGATTTATATCCGTTTTGCAAAAACACATTTAGGCCTATGTGACCAGGTGTAAATGGAATCGTTTTGAATATATTTGAATACATAGCTTGGTATTTGATATCTGTTCGAATTTGATTTTTCTCAAATGTGACAGCCCTACTAATCGGTTCTTTGTTTTTCGACACCAGATTTCATCAAAAAACATCTTCACTCCATTCTTCCATCTCATTCACTCTGATCTTCATTTTCATCAAAAAGATGTTCCGAAGATGAACGAAAGATGTACGGGTTTTAAACAACATGAGGGTGAGTAATTAATGATAGAATTGGTGACCATTTTTGGGTGAACTATCCCTTTAAAATGTAAATTAAGTAAATTCAATTTTACAATGATATACCATTTTCACTTGGCTTTTAAAAATTAAAGTAGAGTCTAAATTGACCCAAACGATATCAAGAGCCACCCCTCTCAAGAACACATTAGAATGAGTCATCTCTACTGGCTGTTTTGTAAACACCATGCACACATTTTTTCTTGTATTCAATAATACACAATTTAGTAAGCCAATCCTGAACATGGGTCATTGCAGAAGTCTTTTTTTTTATCTTCTTCAAAAAAATTAGCATGAGTATAAATAAGTGTGAATAAAATTGGTCCTGAAATAGAACCTTGTGGAACCCCTGTAGTCAATGTATGAAGATTTAGTGCCATTAACACACACATTGCTTTCTATTTGAAAGATATGATTTCATCCAAAGAATTAATTCTTCTAAGAAATTAAAATTAGATGCGTTATATAAAAGAACCTGGTGGTCAACAGTATCAAATGCCTTCTTTAAGTCTAAGAAGACAGTGGCAACACAGACACTCTTATTCAATAAACATTTAACTTTTGTCTACAAATAGACAATTTGCTGATTTGAACGATTAATGCGAAATCCAAATAGCATTGGGTGCAAAGGAGTATGGCCTTTATTTAGATGTCAATAACAATAATTGGGCGAATCACATTCAAAGTCATGCTTGTGATCAAATACAGCTCATGCACATATAAATAGTAACATTCATATGACGCAAGGGTGCGTGACTCTGTGTCAACATTTCCAATTCAATGAAAGGTTTTAATATAAGATGGAAAGGCACGTATTGTAAGGTCATTGGGAATGACCCGTCTAGATTTATTTTCCTCCCCAAGTTCCATGATTAATTTTATTGCAGCTGACATCTCCATCCCTAAGCAGCAGACCCTTGCAAACTTCGCACAGCTGCGCACAACTTAAAGACCGTCCCTCGACACCACCGGTACTATAGCCAAGTGTGTGAGCGTGTTCACAAATGCTAACTTGTCCCAAGATAGTCTGTAGCCAGTAGCTTTTGTGCACGTGTGTCAGCATGAATACATTTTGTGTGAAAATATTTTTTCAGACCTGCCCTGAGGTGCTGTACCATCCATTACCAAAGTAATTGGTGTTTATTGTGAAACTCAAGCACTTTGTTAGTTGTGAGAGAACTGTAATTTACTTTAAAGGAATAATATCCTCAAAAATATTCTGCATGGCACGGGTGTGTGTGATTTGATTGGACGGTGTGTTGAAATGTGTGTGTTTGAGAGTGTTTCTTGCCAAAATAGAGTTGGGATTTGGGATGTTTTTTTGTGAAGTATTGAAATTGAATCAGAGATGTGAAACACAATAAGGACAATGGTGATGTGATCATACTGGCATGTGTTGATAGATTCTCAATTTTCAAGCTAAACTAATAATTTACTATTGACAGTATATCCTTAAAACGGCTAAATAGACATACTGGCCTCTCATAACCCTCATTGCACTGCATTTTCAGAACAATAAAAAAACAAGTGCAAATATTCATGCTTTACATGAAGCAGCTAGCCAAAAAATATTCTCATTGTCCCACAGAACCACTTCATCAACAAAAAATATGACAGAGCGCTCAGAAAGAAATATTTCCACATACTTATAACATCATATGGAGTATTAAATAATGTATTTGGGGGGGAAAGTATCACAAATCTTTTCATAACTTCTTTCCAGCATAGTTTAAAAATTAAATTAAATCTACCTTTTATTCATCAAAGAATCCTGAAAAAGAATTATATCAATATATACCATACATAAGCAGCTCAACTTTTTGAAAACATCGATAAAGAAATGTTTTTTTTTTAACAACGTTTCCATACAAATCCAGGCTATGATCTGTAAAAATAAACAGATATCCATTTTAATCTGTGGGAAAGTCGCCCCCTGCTTTGTCAAACCCACAATTGAAATGTGAATCTTTAGCATGCTGTCTGCACAACCGCAGATATGGAAATATTCTATGTACTTCATTGAATGTATTTTATGGTATTTTATGGAATGTACCCCTCCGTCTCCCTCTCTCTCTCTCTCTCTCTCTCTCTCTCTCTCTCTCTCTCTCTCTCTCTCTCTCTCTCTCTCTCTCTCTCTCTCTCTCTCCTGCAAGAAGTGAGTGCCATGAGGATTAGTGTTTTTGGTTAATCTGGTTCACTGGATACCATAAAATAAAACATTGGGCCATTGAGTTTTGAGCAGTTTCTTGTGTGTGTGTGTGTGTGTGTGTGTGTGTGTGTGTGTGTGTGTGTGTGTGTGTGTGTGTGTGTGTGTGTGTGTGTGTGTGTGTGTGTGTGTGTGTGTGTGTGTGTGTGTGCAGGGAGCACAATGCTTCTGTTTGTTTGTATTCTATCTTGTATCGTGAATTACCTCTGTTTTAACCATTAATCTGGTCAAACTGACGCTGCACACCGGAGAGTCATCATGTCCAGTTTGAAGTGTATGAAAGCCCCATTTCGACTAAAGCATTTCAGCTTAAAGTAAAGAAAAACAAATGTGACAAATGTCTGTCAGCACTTCTAGATGCCATGAGCAGAAAGAGCTCTTAAAAACCCCAGTAAATCAAACTTTGTAGCTTTTAGTCCATGTGTGTTAGCTTTGAAGCTGGCATATCCCAGTGATAACTGAACATTGAAAATGTACATTCTATGTTTAGGAGGGAAATGCCCCAAACATATTGATGACTCATTTTGCACTACACAAATCCAATTTTTTCCCCAATAAAATGCTCTTTTGACTATCAGCTCTAACTATAATTAATGTGATGTAAATTAAAGCCTGTTGGTTTCTTAAAATAGAGGGACGATCTCTTCAAATCAATCCCTTTGCCAATAGGAATTATATACACATATTAATGTCATAACACGTTAAAGAAAACGGCATTTGTGATTTTTTTTTAAAGAACTCTAATTTCTTGGAGGTTTTTAAAAAGAGTGAACTTGCATTGGGCAGCTGTTTATCTGTGTGAGGTGGCATTCTGGGAAATTCAAGCAAGTCTGAAGCCAACTCCTGGAGTGAAAAAAAAAAAAAAAAACAGCTAAAGAAAAATATTGATGCTGCACTGATGTTTTCAACTTTTCAGCTCTCCTCTCGGTCATAAGCTTGATCGTTGTCTATGCCTGCACTCCAAATCATAGTTTATATAAATCTTCAAAGAGTATAGGCATTTATCTGTTTGATTTATTTGTCTAACAGTAGATCCAGAAATGGCTGATGTGTGTCTCAAAGATGTATGGTGGAGAAATCATACAGGAAAGTGACTCTATGGAAATTCTTCTGGCCAGTTTTCCTCCGTATGCCTCTGTTCTGGCCTGGAGAAGTCTTCAGGACTGGTACACAGGGGAGAACCTTGCTGCAGCCTTAAACATATATCTTCTTACAAAAACACTGGTCCTTCACAGGTCTATAGCAGCCCGCTATCTCCAACAGCACCTTGGTACACAACTCAAAGTTGGTGGACGTCAGTGTTTGGGTTTTTGGTTTAAAGTATCATGCTCATATTTGAGCTTTTTTGGGTATTTAAATGTTATGTAAATTTATCAAATGTATAAAACCTCATGGGATAATAAAGTGTACATTGGATGCGCACTCCGTAATCTTGCCGGAAGTAGTAGGCACTCATTCAGGTTAATTTTGCCTACTCTTTTATGAGTACTATGAATTCAGACATACTCTTTTCCCGTATTGTTTTTCAACTATAAGTAAATACTGTATGCATATCTGAATGCTACCCCTGTCTTTATGAATCATTAAATCATTCATTCAGCTGATTTTTTTTCAAAAAATACAGATTCTTCCAGAAATTAAATGAGTTGCTGTCTTTATGAATGAATAATTGAATTATTAAATTATTAATTCAACTGATTCTTTCAAGAATGCTGATAGCGTTCAAAGAGGAACGATACAAGTTACTGTCTTTATGAATAAGTCATTGATTCATTAATTTGACTGATTCATTCAAAAACACAGATTTGTTCAGGAATGATATGAGTGAGTTGACTGTCTTTATTAATGAGTCATTGAATCAATCATTTAATTGATTTTTTCCAAAACCACTGACTCATTCAGAAATGAATCACCACTACTGTGTATGTTGTACAGTTGCTAATGATTCTGCTTTGGCTTTGTTTGGAACACATTTTTGTTGACAGAACAAAAAAACACAATAACTGGCAATAAAATGTAAGTTACTCAACATTAACTTTTTATTGAACTGTTGTATAATGTTTCCTTGTTACTCCAATATCTTCTCAGAAACAGTTAAGCCATCACTGACTTGCTGTGTTTTTCGAATTAGGACATCTTTTGAACTGGCAACACGCTCTTGGTTTAAACTTACTTACATTGTTGTGACATTGCATTGATTTTGCAGTGTGAAATGTCTTGCATTGGGAATTTGGCACGTGTACAGATACATATTTTTGGCGGTGTCACCACGTTAATGGCTGAGTACTTTTGCGAAGCCTAGAAGGGTTAATGACTGTCCTGCATCTTGAAACACTCCAAGAACAAACACATGACTAGCTGTGGTGACTAATTGGGCACAAAAACTCCTGAGTCTCGGCCAAGACACCAAACACGATGAACTCTTTGAGAGCTAATCAACCCTGGTGAGGGCCAAAATGTCAGCCATGTGTGTGTGTGTGTGTGTGTGTGTGTGTGTGTGTGTGTGTGTGTGTGTGTGTGTGTGTGTGTGTGTGTGTGTGTTCTTGCTCTCTGCTGGATAATGGGAAGCCCGCCCTTCTCGTTTCATACATCATAGTATTATTCATGTTAAACCAGCCATTGATTGAGGCACAGGTGTTTGGATTAATTTGACTGGGTTAGTTGAGATAATGCAGCTGGCTCTCTTAGATATGGGTGTGTTTCCTCACCCGGTTCTGTTTATAGAGGGTATGCTCTGTATAAGCAATTTTGTATATTTTCATTAAAAAAAAAATTACATCCCCAAGTCAAAATGTTCTAGTGACTGATAACATCTAAATTTTTCAATTAGTCTGATTTCTCATTGAGCCAATGTTAACAGACTATTGCAACAATTAATTCAATTTATTTTACAGAATTTCACTTGGGCCAATTAAAAAATTTAGATGTGACCAGTCACTTGAATATTTTGACTTGGAGAGGTTAATTTTTTTTTACAGTGCATGTAGACCTGTGCTTTAAAGAATTATAAGCCAATAAAAAAAATCTGTCATCTTTTACTCACTCTCACCCTCAAGGAGACATTTTGAATAATATACTGTTTGTTTGTTTTTTCCCCATTCAGTTAAAAGGAAAGGGGGGAATGGATCTTTCAATCTGAATTGTGCGTTCTGTTGCATCGCGTCACTGGCATTGCTTGTGGCAGAAGTTGAAATTCGTATAACTTTTCAAGTGCCAATGCAGGTGTCAGCCAATCAGATCACCTATGCAAATACACTAGCGCAGAAGCTAGCCAATTGCATTCAAGCTCCACCGTGGAAAAGTAATGTGCAATCAGTTAATGGTAATTTCAAGTGTTTCTGTTCAGAACAAAAATTGAGCTTGTTTACGGTTTTTGTTTTCATTCCTTGAACCGGTTCAGACAGAGCCCTGCACTCAAAGCTATATATATATATGTTCCAGGAGTCTAATTAAATTTTTGGATCAGTTGCATGGTTCTTTTGTTGTTGTTGTTGTTTATTTTGGTGCTTAGGCCCAATTTTGATCTTACTGACCTACAGGATATTGTCAAGATGTTGTGCAAAGGATAAATTGAAGTTATATCAGTCTTAACTTCAGCCATGCTGTAAAATGGACATTTAGCTTTCAAGGTTGTGGCAATTATAATGCCGTTTGTTGCTGTTCCCTGGACTGTTCTAAAAACATGCAATTGTTGAATCTGTAATTTTATCAGAGTAAAGATCTTCCGATCATTTTTGCCAAAATGTAAAACTTTTATAGTCCTGCTCTCTCTGAATGTCTAAATTCCCCATGATTTCCAAAAACCCTTTAACTATTTAGGATTGATGGCCAGATAAAAGTGCTGACAGTTGATATTTAACTTGGCGAATACATGTTTATTTTTACCTCTAGATAAGAGCTTGAATTCCTATTTCACGTGTGTGTCTTTTGGGTGTTTCAGCTTTTGCTATCCTTGTGGATATTATGCTTTCCCAGAAGAATAGTACAACCTGACATTTCCACAAGGACAAATGGTTCATAAGGACACTAAATATTAAATCCATGTTTAAGACTGCTATTCAAATAAAGAAAAAAAAACATAAAATGAAGTGTGTTATGGTTTCAATTCATAAACAATAGATATACAGTTTGAATTAAGAGATTTTTAAATACACTTTCTAAAAAGATCATGTTCATAGTTTATGTAATTGGCTACACCTGTTACTCTAAGAGTGTCCCAATACATTTTAGAGTAACTATTTCAACAATATATGAATGGGAAGCCGTCACAAAGCAGGCACGTATGTGTGCATGAGAGGGATTGTGTGTGAAATATAAATGTTATTGGTTTGAAGAGTCCCTTGTTGCTAGTGTTAATTCTCATTGACTGAGGGCCAGAGTGAGGGGAGGTGTAGGTCAGTGACTCTCACAGGACCAAACCATCTGATAGGTCACTGGATGATGTAATGCAAATCTCATTAAAAAACAATGACAATTTAAAGAGATTTATTCCTGTCAAGTCATAAGAAGGTCATGTTCCCCATTCCCCCAGCCTAACAAAATAAAGAAAAACCAAATAAAAAAGAACTTGCATTTAGCAGCCCAGTGAGTCGGGTTCAGAAATGGATGTTATACTTTTTGGAGGCCAACAGCTGTATGTTCAAGAACATAATATTGAGTTATTTAAGATAACCTGACTCAATGGTCTCTTTACTTCTTTAAACCCTTCAAACCTCTCTCAACACTTTTTTTTCTACTATGAATCCAAAGTTGATCTACCACAGTGATTTAAACTAGCTTTGACATTGGATTTGTTGGTTGACATTGAATGCTCATTGAAAAAACATACCTGTGGCGATATTTCTTTCACTGTCAAATGTCTAGCTATAGTTAGTGGCACTAAAAGCGTGTTCAGGTTTTTCTGGAAAAATTTAACATGAATCTACCATCTTTTTATTACATTGGTGGTTGTACGTTTCGCAGCAGTTCCGAAATTAAATGTTCGGTGAGTGGCGTTAAAAAGTTAATGCTCTGTCACATTTGAAAATAACATAGTACCTACACTAAACCCTACTTTGAATGCTAACAGATATTGTTAACAAAAGTAAATATTGGATAAAGACACATTTGCTGGAGCACAATCATGTAATTTATCTTGCTTACAAGTATTTGAGCTCTTTTATTGTGACTCGTGTTTCACATGACTTGAATACATGGGCTCTGCGTCACAAGTGCAATGCTGTACCAGGTGAGCTACAGAGCAAGTTTACTATGTCTGAAAAGCCATACATATGTAGCTGGTTGTGTAAAGTCAAAAAGTTTTAGTTTACAAATCATACACTATGGTAAAAGTATTTTGAGGCCATAATATACATATATTGACTTATTCCCTCTCAGCTTTAAATGACTGAACTCAACTGAACTGCACTCTACTCTGCTGTACTTTATTCTACTCTCCATCACTTTTTCAGACGTCATCGACAAGCATAAGCTATTGTATGCCAGTCATACTTATTGATTATCCTCAGATTTATACTCTTGCTCTGTAACCAATGGAATCTCAAACTAATATTATTGTTATTATTAGCAAATTTGCTATTTTCAGCAAAAAGGATGTATACCTCTGAAACTTCGAATTTGCTATCAGATCCCCTACCAGAGATATACCGACCTCAAAATTAGATATATTTTAAGAGATTTGATTTTGTACATCTCACTTGTACAGTCTCATATATTCATGTACCTTTTAATGTGCTCTGGGATCAGTTTTGTTGAGGACATCCTGACCTGAGATATTGAGGTTTCCGTAAACCTCCGTATAACTAAAAATAAAATTTGGGATAATATTTGCAATACCAATAAAAAGAAGGGGAAAAAAGTTAGGAAATGTAAAAATTTTGGACCACTTGAGATGGACTGACCTCTCATTCATTGATTAACTTTTCTCAAAAAATGCTATATATTGAGGAAGTGACATAAATGCACAATGAAGACCAAGAAAAAGGTGAAAAGAGAATGTGGATAAAGATTTCCACGTGCCATCGACACACAAACACACGCAGACTCTTTAATGAACGCTTGCGGAAACATGAGGCTCTTGTGTTTCACAAGTGTTGTTCAGGGGAGTTAAAACAACTCCCAGGGCATAAAAGGTGGTCCGGCAGCACCCTAGAGAGCAACAGGTCCACGTGAATCTCAACCAGGTCTTCATTCAAACACGACCCTTGCCAATAAACGATGTCTAATGCTCTTGGTCTAAAGCTAATAAACTACAGGGTGGAGTCAGTTTGGGTTTAATAAGGGGAAGAATTTCTAATGGTAATAAACTGTCTGTGTGTGTAGCACCCACGCTCTTGAAAGCGAGGGTGCTAATTAGTGAGGAATTTCCAAACACAGCCTTATAGAGTATGGCATAGTAAGGTCTAGGGTTACATTTGTGTCCATTTCTTTTGAAGATCCATTAGAAGATCCTTTTGTGATCCTTTGAGTTTAGGATTTGTAAGTGATTCTGTCCACTGAACTATTCTTTATTTCTTTTTTTAATGTGTATTATTCTTTTATTTTTTATTTTGCTTATTTTGCAATGTTACCAATGACTTCTATTTAAAATAAATGTTGTTTCTTTAAACTTTCTATTTATCAAAGAATCCTGAAAAAAATTTGCCATGTTCCGCTCTGCCCCGTTCGAGAATATATTGAGCGTTCTGCCCAGTTCAGACAGACTACTTCGGAATCCGCACCAAAGGGCACCCAGTTACGAAGCAAATATTATCCCATTGGACAGTGGACGCCATTGCTTTGCCCTACACTACAATGGGCCTTCAATGCCCCATTGGTTTAAGAGCACCAGAGGCATGGCCTCTTCCTGGCCTATTGGCGACTTTTGTGTGGCGTCTCGTCGTCCACCTTCGCCAGGTTTTATAATTTGGACGTCCCTGTGTTAAAAGCACGAGTTCTCTCTGTTTAGCTGAGTTGACTTCAGAGTGAGCTCAACCCGCTGATATCTCCCTGGAGGCTCCGACCCAGGGTCCGAGCCCTTTCTCTGTCGGGCGAACACTCTGTCCTTGTTTAGCCCTACTGCACTCAAGGCCCTTATGTCAAGTGTCTTAGGCTGGGGCCTTAGAGCGATTGTCATTCTGCAATCATAGCACGGCGTGATTGGATTGGTTTCCCTTCGCATCTAGCGACTCAATACGAGCGAACCGTATTGATAGGGAATGTACTCGGTTACTTACGTAACCTCGGTTACCTGAGATAACAGGAACAAGTATTGCTTAGCTTGCTGTAATTATGCTACATGCCTATGCAGTCGAGTTTAATCTAAATCCTATGGCAAGACGCACACCGTTTTGTAGATGCGTTATTCAATAAAGGCCTCAACAATTGAGGGAAAACATTAGTAACTGAGTACATTAGACTTGTACATACTTACTCAAATAAGAACTGAGGGTTACACTTTATTGTAAGGAGTCATTGTTATAGTGTAATTATATATTTGAGTAATATTAAGCAACTACATGTACTTAGGGTTAGGGTAGGATTAGGATTTGGTTGAGGGTTAGTTACATGTAATTATGCATAATTTACTGTTATTTCTATGGAGTACATGTAACATATGTAACAAGGACACTGTAAAATAAAGTGTTACCAAACTGAGTAATATTAATTAACTACTATAATGTACTTTACTATAGAGTTCTGGGTAGGGTTAGGGTTTGGTTAAGGGTTAATTACTTGTAATTATGCTTAATTTACTGTTATTACTATAGTAAGTACATGTAGTAACATGTAACTATGTCACCTTAAAAAGTCTTAAACAGCAAACGTAAACAGCTTCAAATGGTAACATTTCTGTATAATTATTGCTATGAAAATATTCACAAATAAGCCATTTACATTAAATGTGACTTAACTGACTTTATCATTCACCTAAATGTATTTTGAAATCCTGTAGCTTGACTGTATACTAACACAGTCTCACCCCAAAACGTCACATACTGACGGGTCTTGACCATACGGCAACATACGACGAAAAGGGTACCCTTTAACGTCCATATGTGACGATTCGGGTATGGTTGGGTTTAGGTATGCGTTAGGGTACCGCTAGGAGGCGCTGCTGGTGCGCTTATGTCTGCGTCTCATATTGACGTTATAGGGGTACCCTTTTCGTCGTATGGTGACGTATGGTCAAGACCCGTCAGTATATGACGTTTTGGGGTGAGACCGGGCTGGTATACACATCTCAGTCTACATAATTAATCTGTAATCAGCAATCTGTCAGAGTGTGATTACACACGTATTTACATAAACATATATATATTAAAAAAAAAAGCCATTTAGAACCTTCAGCTGTAGCAGTGGAGAAAAATAATTCAAGAGATATTTTACTTGAACTCGTCAAGGGGGACTGTATTTCCTTCATGATTTGTTGCATGTGTTGGCTGGGGATATGATCTAGAGCCTATAATGCAGTTGTCGTGAGGATTTGAAACAGGCTCCTAAAAACAGTATAGTCAGCAGCTTTACATAATCATTCTGATAGTCCCCAGGCAGATTGTGGGGTCATGCCATTCAAATACCCTGGAGCTCAGAAAACAGGGGCTCACGTAGAATGCTGCCCTTTATAACACTAAGAGGTAAACATGCCACATGTGTTTACAGGTTTGGAGTGTTTATGAATCAGTATTCATACTAACAGGCTTTTCACGCTGCATTTAACCTTAGGTTATCATCATTTTAAGTGGTTAACAATACTTTTAACCTCTTGTTAAACAAAATTTCACCTTTTAAATTTTGAAAGAAGGCTAGAACTGCTTTTGTAGTGTTAAGCCCAAAAACGTGGCCTATACAATGTGAAAAGATACACTAGTACAAAGACAACTATTTATAAACTCAGCAGCACTTGCCTCATTAAATTAGTTTGTTGAAAGTTTTGTATCCAAGGGAAAAGAATTCGACATTTACTGTAAACTTTTTTGTAGTGTATTTCAAAAGACTTAAGAAACTTAAACGTGCTGTCTAAAGTAGGCTATAAAAAATTAAATGTTCTTCACGGTAACAGATATTCAATGTTTATGACGATCAAATCAGATGAAGATATCAGCACTAGTCTATAGTTTTCCTGTTAATATTCTGTTCATAATCAGTCATAAATCTGCAGGATCTCCAATGCTCAATTTCCTGTTTAAAGCAGCTGGTTTTTGTAACGTGTGAAAAATGTGGCAGAGATTAATGTGTAGGGAATGACTTCACCACAACCAATGACCAGCATTTCATCAGATTATGCAATTGTTCACGTCATTTCTTTCAAACTTTCAAACATTGTTTACACTACTATAATAAATGATTTATGTTGTCAAAGTAAAGAAGTCAACTTCAGATTGACAAACTCGATTACAAAGAAGATGGTCGTGGACTGCAAGCTGGTGACATACTTATGTTCAATTCACTTATAAAACACAGGATCTTTATTGGCATCTATAATTCCACGAAGAACCTTTAATATGTGTGGAATCTTTCCATTGCACAAAAGGTTCATTATAGTGAAAAACTTTTCTTTCGATTATTCAAATGTTCTTCACATCAAGAAAAAAATGGGTCACACTTTATTTTAGGGTCCAATTCTTACTATTAACTACAACTTAATTGCCTTAATAAACTCCTAATTACTGCTTATTAATAGTTGGTAAGGCAGTTGTTAAGTTTAGTATTGGGTAGGATTAAGGAATGTAGAATATGGTCGTGCAGAATAAGGCATTAATACTGTATGTGCTTACCGTAAAACTTCAAATAATAGCCCGGGCTTTTATTTTCCCAAATCGCCAAACTGCACAGGCTTGTATTGGAGACAGGCGTCTATATGAGACAGGCCTTTAATTTAGTGTTGAGACTTCACCCTGTGCTGCAATATACATTTGGTTTTACATTCATTTACAGAAATCATCTGGTTGAATGAAAATTGCTGATGCTATCGGATTTTCAGATGATATTCTCAATTCAGTTAACGGACGCTCTGAGATCAAGTGAATTCAGACTGCAGTGCAGACTAAGCAACGATTGTATTTAATTGTACAGTACAATCATAACATAGACATGATCTTAATTCCATAATGTCCTTAAACATAACAATATCGCTGGCCATAAACTGACAAAGTGCGCGTCCGGTGTGCGATAACTCGATTTGTCATAGACGTGATGCGACGCTGACTCTCTGCCTGCCTTGCTTGCGCTAACATCTCCCGCCCAAATGCGCAGGGCTCTCTTGCGTGCCCAATATACATCATAGAACTGGCTTAAACAGACGATCTGATGGGTTTTAGAAGATTAAATACAACCCGAAACTAAAAAACAGACCCGGCCTCTATTTGAGACCGGCCTTTATTTATCCAAACCTGTAGCCACACCAGGCGTATAAAACAGACAGGGTATATTTGGGACTCGGCTATTATTTGAAGTTTTACGGTAAGTACTAATAAACAGCTAATATCCGTGTAATATGCATGCTAATAAGCAACTAATTAATAGTGAAAATTGGACCCTAAACTAAAGCGTTACCAAACAATGACCCTTCACCTCCATCCAGGTCAGTGTCCGCTGAATGTCCATTCCCAGAGTAAATGGTTTTGATGAGACTGGGCGCAGAGATTATTTCACTGTGGTGACAAGCTCAAACATCTCTTAAAAAGCACTTTAAGGCTTAAAAGCTGACAGGAAAATAGATATCTAATGAAATAAAAACTAATCTGAGGCTTTGAGGAGACTCCAGGCCGGATTTTCTGTGGCTTTTGAAGGCATGTTTATGAGCATATATTCTGAGGGCCTCTTTCCCTCAAGGAGACGAGTGAGTAAGCGTTTGTTGATCTCTGATTGATTTATACGTTGAAAGCCTTCATGCTCCCAACGTTTGACTGACAGATCACCACACACTTTATAGACGCCTGCCTTAACATCGGATAACCACAATAAACTGAATTCAGTGGTTGTGTCATCATCGGCACACACACATGGGTTCACTTAACTGGATTTGTGAATCTCACATTTGTTGCATGAAGACAACCTTTAACCTTGTGTGAAACGTTATGCTTCTCAACACTAAACAACAGTTGTTGAATATGAGTGTGTGGTTGAATATGTGTATATATGCATTCAAGTTTGTGGATCCATTGATTAATGATGGGTAAAAAACTGGACAGTGGCTGTGTACTTATTATATGTGCTATGTACTTATTATAGTAATTACATTAACTGGGTAATAACTAGGTACTAACGCTGAACCTAAACCTAACCCATACCTTATATGACCCAGTACTTTCTTAGGTAAGTACACTGTAAGTGCACATACTGTAAAATAAAGTGCAACCAAAAAAACTTGATTTACTGTATAATGTTGATTAAGTCATATTTCACGTCCATGTGGGTTAGCCTAAACCTTTAGAGTGTATTGACTAAGATAACCAGTGTATTATTTGCTCATCTCTGACACATCAAAACTGCAATGTGAACAATTTAACAAAAAAAATTACAAATAGAGATATGATGTCCTAACCTATGATGGTTTGTACTCTCAATTGTTGTCTGCCATCTCTCTTCTTTTTCTTTTAAATGGCGGTTGGCAAACCCACTTGAAGTTGCATTTTGCCAACCACTGAACGTAAAATAAAGGATCAGGCTTAGGCCAATACCGATCATTAAAAAAATGCTTAATCTGCCACCGATACTGAACTTTGAGATCAGCTTGGGACATCCCAACAGGTAAACTCATCTACCATCAGTCCGCTTTCACAGCCTTGATATGCTTATAATTTCGCTCTGACCAACTATTCTAACTCGATCTTTCAGGGAGAGTATTTTTCTTTTTTTTTAATAAAGAGTTGTCAGAAGCTGAGGTGACGTTGAAGTCATGTGACCGTGCTGTAGTTCGTTTACAACCTATACCTTTAGCTTTTTACTTCAGCCGATTGTATTTAGGCTTAAAAATACATACAACTTCATAAAAGTTGTGTTAATTTGTGAAGATTATCTTTGTTTAAAAAAACATGTAAGAATGATAAACGTTTGTTGTTTTGATTTTTGGCAATAATCCAAATGGCAATTGGATAATCCTGTTGGGTGTTTGTTGAGGGAACCAGGGTGATGCTAACTTCAGGTTGGCATACACAAATATCATTACTGCAGCACTCTATTGACTTGAATTATATGTAGCCTACAAAAAAGACGTTTATCAATATATTTTTAAAGTCAAGCATCTTTCAAGTCATAGTTCTTTGACATGAGGGTGAATAATTATGACAATGATTATTTTTAGGTAAATTATCCCTTCAAAACAAAATCCTGGAAAGTATTTCCACAATTAGTTGCTTGGTCAAATGCAGTGATAAAAAAACAAAGGTAGGCCTATGTGTGTGTTTTGTGTGTTCCATGTATTCCCAATCCCAAATGTCCCAATAAGAGTAAAACCTGAAATATTTTGACCTTTTTGATCCCCGGGAGGAAAACAGCTTATAAATCATATTAAATTATATATTTTTTGAAAATGTAAAAATGCAGAATGTTGTCTGACGTAAAAACCGAACGTATGTGTCTGTGTATGTGTGGCATTTTTCATTGGATTGCTGTGATGATACACCCGTCCTTTCCGTGATGGGAAGATTCTGACCCTTTGTACATCACCCTCTCATCACTTCTACTAACAACTTTCATTATCATCGTCAATGTTTCAGAACAGAGAAGTGGTTGCCGTTATTTATGCTCATATAATTGTCATGTTCTTTCATCACGCATCACGTGTAAACGCTTGTACCTGAATCCAGCATCAGATATTTGGGCAGCTTCATTCATCTGACCACCAAGTCATCCAGGAAACCAGCCAGCAGGAAAAGACTCTCCGTGGGTTAAGAAAGCACTGAGAGGCTCTCGGCCTCCCCTCCTTTACTCTACTTTCCTTCTGCCAAACTCTCTCTCTCTTGCTCTTGCTCTCTCTCTCTCTCTCTCTCTCTCTCTCTCTCTCTCTCTCTCTCTCTCTCTCTCTCTCTCTCTCTCTCTCTCTCTCTCTCTCTCTCTCTCTCTCTCTCTCTCTCTCTCTCTCTCTCTCTCTCTCTCAGTTATCATTTCCCAGGTGCAAACCCTTTTTATGACGAGAGGTATACCATAAGGATTTGCTGTGGCATCTTTACACTCCAAATATATAGTGGCATTAACTTCTCTGTTAGAATTGGTAACCCACAGGTGCACAGATTACATCAGTGTGTTTTATTCAGCAACATACTGCTCAGGTCCCGATAGTTTCATTGATGCATCGGGTAAGAGAACGCTTAGTGGCCATCATAGCTGCTTTCATAAATGCTGCAGTGAATCTTGTTTAGATTTATTTCCCTACATTTGAAAATCTTCATGTGCAGTGTGTCTTTTTCTTGGCCGTGGGCTGTGGCGGTGTTGTGCTCTGGGGTATAAAGCAGTTTAAAGCATGGCTTGGCAGCGCTGTGCTTCCCCTAGAGGGCCTTTCTGTTTGACGGCCCCATCTAAATCATACACAGCACGGCCCCACAGACCCTCTGTTTGTTATTCCATGGGAATTGGCGGCACTTAGCATGGACGTGGATCAGTCCCTGTACGTGTGAATGTCAGTGTTTTGTGAATGACTGATATCAGTATCAAAAACGAGACGCAGCAGAGGCAAATACACAAATTGGGTACAAAATAGGGCCTGAGGATATGCTTATACTACAACGGTGTACTAAAAATGGAAACGGTTTTCCTTCGCGTTTTTCGCGTACAGGCGACAACATTGTCAAAACGTTTTCACACGGATCCGCAAAAATGACTAAAACCATTGTATTGCTGCCAGGCCAGTGGTTGGCGGTGTCAATTTGTAAAAGAAACACTATATAGTCTGAACATATCATGACATCACCGTTTTCACAAATTCTCATTTTTGTAGTTTACATGGACACAATAACGGTGTCATTTTCAAAAACTTGCACTTTGAAGCCTGTTTTCAAAAGGTTTGCGGTTTCAGTGTTTTAGTGTAAATGAGCGGCCAAAAATCACAAGTTTTTAGTTAAAAACAATGTCGTGTGAACGGCCCTACTGTTATGTCTTAAATGGATTGTTCACCCAAAATAATTCATAAGTCATCATTTGCTCCCCCTTATATCATTCCAAACCTGTATGTAAACCTGACTTTCTTTAATATGTGAAACACACAAAAAAAAATGTTTTCCCCATGCAATAAAAGTCATAGTGGTGGACCCCAGCGTTCTTCAAAATATCCATATGGATTTGGAACGTCATGAAAGTAAATCGATGATGATGATGATGAATTTTCCTTTTGGGGTGAACTGGCACATAAAAAAATTATAATTGATTGTGAAGATTTTTATCAACCCCAGGAGGTCAAATTAAATATTATATTTTCTATATGTTTTCTATACGTTCAAAATAAGTAAAGCAATTGTAAACTTTTTTTTACGTTATGCAAGATTCAACTAATTTTTTAAAAGTCAGTTTAATGTAATTTAAGTTGAAAGGACTTGAACACCCAAGTTGATTGTACAGATGGATGGATCGATGGATGGATGGATGGATGGATGGATGCTATAGGATAATTTTAGCTCATATCTTATAGGGATTAACTTAAAGGATTCACCTTAAAGCTTTTTTAAAAAGTGTAGCATATTCATGTAATGTGACCGTATGCAAATTTATTATTCTCCAATGTTTTCCAAACATACAATAGTCAGATAATTACATTTTGATTTGATACAAAAAAAAAAAAATGATTGCATAACCATTAAATAAAAACAAGCATGGACATCAATCATAAGAGCTCATTGCTTTTTGAGCCTGTGCCCTCAGCATGCACTGACCCCACAACGGGCCTCATACGTTCTCCAATTCATGCTAATAACCAATACAAACATCAGCCTGAGGATAGGGAGGGAAGCCAGGGTCAGATAACGGTTCTGTACTGTTTACATACACGGTATATAACCTGTAAATACGAGAGGAGGGTTCATCCTCACTGCCCCACTAACCCAAACCATGTGTGAGAGGACAGACCCCCCTCAAGCACGTCAATCAACAGGACAGGGGAGCTGAGATCATAACGTGGACTGGCAGAGAATCCTTCAGCCGTCCGCAGTCTGAGCGTGCACACAAACACGTACACGCATTTAAACATTTATCTAGAAACAGACACTCTTCAAACACATGAGCAGTCAAATACACAGATACACAAAGAGGGATTCTTAGGGGGTCTAACAGATGTGCAGCGCTGGGTTCTGGGGGGAGAGTTTTTTGGTTTAGAAGCTGAAGAAACATAAAGTGTGCAAACAATCCTCATGGCACGCTGGTATTAGCATCATTTCATAAATGCAAGTGTAAAATGGGTGCAAAACATTGTGTGATAGGATTACTCAAAGCATATTCAGAGGTATAGTCAGAAATGCATGTGACCAACGCAATTGTAATGTAAACTGATATGTTACCTACAACAACAAAGGACTGCCAACTCAACTGTCAATCAGTCGTTGCATGAAAGCAAGGTGTTTAAACCTTGCCATTTATGTGTGATTTGTATTTTGGAAAACCCATACATATTTATGCACTATAAACTTCTGACATATATATATTAAAATTTAAAAGTATACTTTAGATTAGACTCTTGCCGTATCCAGTCGACAAAACAGCAAAAACGTCCTTCTTGCAAAGGAACGATTCGAGCGTCGTTTTCTGTTCCTCTTTTAGATAAAAAGCCAAGTCTAACTCGTTCATTGTAGCGGCCAAAGCCGTTTCAAACAACTGGTGTTCATCCATAGCCATCTTGCAATGTTTACTAATGACTTCGATGTCACAGCGCTGTCGTCATCTGTTTAGCTCACCACTGGCCCGCCTATATCAGACACACCGATGTGATTGGTGCAGCTCGGATACACGGGCATAGTTAATGAGCATCATTACTCAATGCCAGAGTGACTCGCTGAACAAATTCAAATTGTGCTCTCGCGAGAACAGGGTTATTAATATTTGCAGTATCTCACAAAAGTGAGTACACCCCTCACATTTTCAGCAAACATTTTTATATCTTCTTAAGGGACAATACAATAGAAATGAAACTTGGATATATTTTAGAGTAGTCAATGTGCTGCTTGTAGCAGTATATTTACTGTCCTCTGAAAATAACTCAACATACAGCCATTATTGTCAAAATAGCTGGCAACAAAAGTGAGCACACCCTATGTGAACATGTCAAAACTGTGTCCAAAGTGTCAATATTTTGTGTGAGAACACAGCAAAATCCCTAAGTGTTAAATTAACACTGCTCAGTGTTTATATGAGTCCACACTCAGAGAGTGTTAAATGAACACTGAAGCACTGAAACACTAATTCTGCTTGTTATCATCAGGTGTCTTCAATAATGCTCAATCATAACTCAATTAATAACTTAATTATCTCATTAACTTTAACACTGCTTCAGTGTTCATTTAACACTCTCTGAGTGTGGACTCATATAAACACTGAGCAGTGTTAATTTAACACTGGGGATTTTGCTGTGAACTGTTGTTATCTAGCACTGGTTTAATCCTCCTAGCTGCACAGGTTGTTGCTGGGATCCTCTTCCACATCATGCCATCACGGAGCTGCTGGATGTTAGACACATGGCGCTTCTCCACCTTCCGCTTGAGGATCACCACAGGTGCTCAATAGGGTTCAGGTCTGGAGACATACTTGTCCACTTCATCACCTTCAGCTTCCTCAACAAGGCAGTTGTCATCTTGGCGGTGTGTTTGGGGTCGTTATCATGCCGTTCGGCCCAGTTTCTGAAGGGAGGGCTTCATGTTCTGCTTCAGAATGTCGCAGTACATGTGAGAATCCATTTTTCCCTCAATGAAGCGCAGCTCCCCAGTACCAGCAGCACTCATGCAGCCCCAGATCATGATGCTATAACCACCATGATTGACTGTAGGCAAGACACTATTTTCTTGGTACTCCTCACCAGGGCGTCACCACACATGCTGGACACCATCTGAGCCAAACTAGTTTATCTTAGTCTCATCAGGCCACAGGACATGGTTCCAGAAATTCATGCTCTTGGACAGGTTGCTTTCAGCAAAATGTTTGTGGGCTTTCTTGTGAGCCAGCTTCAGAAGAGGACTCCTTCTGGGACGACGGCCATGCAAACCAACTTGTTGCCGTCTGCGGTGTATGGTCTGAGCCCTGACAAGCTGACCTTCCGCTTCTGCCACCTCTAAAGCAATGCTGGTAGCACTCATGAGTCTGTTTTTTGAAGCCAGCGTCTGCACCTGACGCACAGCACGAGGACTCAACTTCTTTAATTGACCCTTGCGAGGCCTGTTACGAGTGGAACCCGTCTTAGAAAACCTCTGTATGACCCTGGCCTGTACTGTAACTCAGTTTCAGGGTGTTACCAATCTTCTTATAGACCTTATGCACCAAAGAAACAAGGGTGCCGCCATCTTTAAAATATTGTCTTTGAACTTCCGATTTTGCGGTCGCTCTGTATATTTCTATGGCATTGCTGTCCATGAGTAATTAGCTTTTGAAGTGGATTTACTTAAAGGTTCTCTAAGCGATCCTGGGTGACGTCACTTCTTGTTGACATTCGAACTATTGTCAAACAAAACGGAGGCTAGCTAGACCCTCCCTCCTCCTCATCCGCGCACTAACCCCCAAACCCCACCCCCAAATCCTTCTTGTCGGTTATTGGCTGGAACACTGTTTGTTATGTTTCGTGGCGGGTTAGTTTGGGGTCCAGTTTGTTTTTGTTGCTGTTTGTAGAGCCTGGGGTGTCTACAGAGACACGTTTTTTTAGAGTATGTTCAGGAGACAGACAGCTAGCGGATAGTGAGGAGATATTTGCTGTATGTGACAAAAAAATGTTTGGCCTAAAAAATGTGTGACATCGCTTAGAGCACCTTTAATGGAAATTTAACGAAAGTTATCATAAGGATTGTAATGTTTAAAGCAGATGTCTTAACAAATGTCAGTAGACCGGGAAGATTTTAAAACGAGCCATTCATTCATAAATGCGTAAGATCGCTGTGAAAATACAGACCGGAAGACAAAAGACAATGAGCGCAGTGCTGAAAAGGGGCGGGGCTACATAAGGTCTATAGCCTAGCCCTAGGCCATCTTTGTGGAGAGCAACAATTCTAATTCTCAAATCCTTAGAGAGTGCTTTGTCATGAGGTGCCATGTTGAACATCCAGTGGTCAGTATGAGAGAATTACTCAAAGCACAAATTTTAACTGCTCTAATAGAAGATACACACATTTTTATGGTCCTGTCAATCAGACAAAAACATGAGCATGATGAATAGCACATGCGGCTTTGCATGGTACTCACGTTTCTTGCCAGCTATTTTGACAATAATGGCTGTATGTTGAGTTATTTTAAGAGGACAGTGAATATACAGGCAGCACATTGACTATAAAATATACTCAAGCTTCATTTCTATAGTATTGTCCCTTGAGAAGATATACTAAAATGTTTGTTGAAATGTGAGGGGTGTACTCACTTTCGTGAGATATTGTATATTTCTTTATAGCTTTAAATGTTTTATTTCAGTTTTAGTCTTAGTCATTTTATTACGGATTTCAGTTAGTTGCAGTAAGCTTTTCGTGTAATATTTTTAATATTTTTTTTCAGTTACAATTTAATTAGTTTGTTTTACAGTAATAGTAACAACACTTAATATGAATGCTTTAAACAGATTTTAGATTAGAATATATTTCTTTAAATAGGTTTGTTTTACCCTAATTTTACCCACATTTTATATCTTATGCTACAAAATCAACCATATGAATTATTACCTTTATACTTTGAAAATCTAAACAATTAAAGTTTTAAAATACACATAAACCATTTGAATGATGACAAGATTAGAAAAATCTGCCTGTAAAGTTTTTACAGATTGGTTAGTAAGGAGAAAGCATGAAGAACTTGAGTTGAAATATAAGCCGTGATAAAAATAAATAGTGCCAAAAGTGTCTAAAGAAACACTCTGTACGAGAGTAAATACGATTTAACCACTTCTGATGGGAGCGTGTGCCGTCATTTCTAATAGTCCCAGACGTGTCAGTCTGGATGGTAATGATTATGTTACGATGTCATACTGTTTTTCTCTCATTCTTGCATGAATGTGTGTTGATATCGAGAGCATAAGAGGGACAGATGTGGCGATCATCACAACATCCTCCCAGAGCCTCTGAGATCTGATTGTATCCATGCAGCGTGAGTCGTGTGAATCCGACAGGAGTTGGCTGGTCCTGTAAAGAAGCTTTGTGTTTGAATTATCAGGGCACACGGGGAGTTCAGAGAGAAGAATGGTTTTACTTCAAAACCCACCACTGTTACTTGTAAATCACAAGGAAGAGATGTGTCGATATGTTTATATCCGGGAGAGATAAAGTCATCTTTACTCCCACATATTGCATGAAGCCAACAGTTACAGATGTCAGCCACCTGTGATGCTTTATCAAAACCTAAGCCAACATAGTTAATTGACTCATTTTTGATTGACATAAATGTGTTTAAGTATTTCCCAACAATTTGGTGAAAACAGCACAAAAAATAGTCTTAAAATGTAAAGTACATTGTTAGATTGAATAATGTGGTAGCTCCTCCAGGAATTCCTTTTTTTCATCCTCGTGTTGTCTTTCTATTTTCAATGGAACATGACAGATGTGTGTAGATTGTCCAGATTGTCATTGTTTTCTAATATTTCGGTCACTTCGCATATAAATCTATTGTAAAAAAGGTGGAAGCCAGGAATTCACAGTAAAAAAAATTAAAAACATAGTGACAATGTTTCAGGATGGCATATTGATGTCACACACATACAATAATGCACAACAAATTAGCTAATTAACAGGAAATGTAACACGAAACGCCCCGGTGTGCATTACTGATAACAAAAACAAGAAGAATCAAAGCCATTTAAAGAAAATATAAGCATATGTGTCACGCAGGGACTGTGGATGTTCTTTTACTGTTTTTCACTATAAATTATATGGTAATTTATAGTTTCTATTAGCAAAAAAAACACAAATTTTACAGCATTTTACAGTAAAATTACTCTCTCATTCATGTTTGTAAGTGTTTTTAAAAGAAGTATCATATGCTCACATTTATTTGATTTAAAAAAAAAAAAAGGAATATTGTGAGATATTACTACAAATTAAAATAACTGTTTTCTATTTGAATATATTTTAAAATGTAATTTATTCCTGTGTTGGTAAAGCTGATTTTTTCAGATAAATGCTGGTCTTTTTAACTTTCTATTCACCAAAAAATCTGTTTTTCAACACTGATTGATAATAATAATAATAAATGTTATTATGTGCTGAAAATGTAGTTTTGCCAACACAGGAATAAATTATATTATACAATATAAAAATCTGTTATTTAAATAGTAATAACACTTCACAATATTTCTGTGTTTTATGTATTTTTAATCCAATAAATGCAGTCTTGGTGAGAATAAGAGACTTCTTTTAAAAACATTAAAACTTTTGATCAGCAGAGTACATTAAATATGATGTTTACACTCATAAAATAAAGTTTATTTTTTTGACATCGATGGTTCCATAAAGAACCTTTAACATTCATGGAACCATACTGTGAATTTCACACTTTTGTTCGGACTACTTTTGGCAGTTTTATGGTTATATTTCATCATTTTTTTGTGAGTTGAACAGCATCCGCTCTCATTGACTGTGTGGAAAAGAGCACCCAGTACAATCTGCTACATTTCTTCTTTTGTGTTCCACGGAAGAAAGTAAGTCATACGGGTTTGGAATGACATGAGGTAGATGATGGCTATCCCTTTAATTCATTGTAACATCATTGAGGAAAGCTGAGAGAACAATTCATTATCCAACCACTATAGCATTTCTACAGTAGCAAGAACGTTGGTTTTTTTTTTTTAGACTTGTGACCTGTTCTCTAAGTTTGCACAGACGAAGTTTTAGGTCCTGCCTTGTGCCTCATTCCATAACAGCATGAGTTCAAGTCCTGCTCGAGTAGTAAAGAGGAGCCTGTCCCAAAGGCACCATAACTGAGGTGGGAGGTACAGTTAAAGAGGATGAAATACTGAACTACAGCAAGTTTTCCTGCAAGCTGCAATATGAGTGATGTTGTTTCAGACCCAAATGACAATCCAGACCCTTTCTAAATACCTAGCATGCTAGCTTACCTATGGGTTTGTGGGGTTAAAACTAGATGAAAATGAATATTCTGTAATCATTTTCTCACATTCATGTCCAAACTTGTACTTTCTTTCTTCAACTGAACACACATAAAAAAGTTTGACCTGTTATACCTGTTGTCTTTGAGTTGGCAGACTGGAACCAGACTTCCCACTGCTGGCAGCGATCTGTCCCGGCTGAGGCATGCAGCGGATGGGGTGGGTGTTGAATCCAAGGCCCCCGTGGAGAGGACGGGGGTCCAGGTAAGCCACCCACACCTGCAGGATGTCCTGTCAGACGGTATAAAACCAACAGACGTCAGTTGACCAGTCCAATGTGGTTACATAAACTCTGTGTTGTATTATTAATATCTGATTTTTGTTTTTTCAAAGGGAGGAACTCAGGGTGGGATTTTTTTGATAAGATTGGGCGAGGTCCTGTGCCCGATCCTGATGTCACTGAATAATGGGTGGTAGAGATTGTAAAAGTACAAGACATTTAGCACTTTGTCATTTTCGGTTATTTAGTATCATGAGATCCAGATGCCGTTCAAATGAGATTTGATAATTAGCGTTGCATTTCAACCTCTTTGATTCGTCTAAATAAACTATAAACAAAACAGGATTAGATCACTAGATCAGTCGAATGAGTCTGTTAGTTGTTCATCTTTGTCCAGAACGATCAAACGAAATGTTTGTTTTTGCTCAGAAGTAGAGATGGATTTGTTTGCATGTGTGTTAACAGCAGACGGAACCCAGATTTATGGAGGGAGAGAAAGAGAGAGATAAAAGTGAAAGAGAAAAAGAAAGAGCTAAGCTAAATATTCTTACCAGATGCTGTTTTTGAGTGGTTTCTTTTGGAGTTGTGATGTTTGTTTCTCTTGATCTTGGTCCAAATTCCCAATGCCAAGCAACTCTTCCAGACCCAGGGTTCTGCTCAGGAAATTAGCTGAAGAACATGCCGTTTACAAGGATCCTCTGTCCAGATTTCACATAAATATTTGAATAATTGTTCAAATACTGTGATCCTAATGGAATACATTGGATTTAATCTATGGGATAAATGATGTTTTGGAACTAATTACTCTGAGGTAAATAAATTAAACTGTAATAGTGTCATTTCATGTGACGTACAGCTGCACAGCCATAGACATTTTTTACTGTTTTTATTTAATTGTGTCAATATTACATGAACTTGTTATTTCAAAAGCAAGATATGGTGTGCCATTAAACAGAAATGCAGATTATATGTATTTAATAGGTGCATCCAATCCATATTAGCCGTAAAGTAAAGACGTTTACCTTAAATGTAGATTGTTACATATACTCCATAACACACACACACACACACACACACACACACACACACACACACACACACACACACACACACACACACACACACACACACATACATATATACATATATATATATATATATATATATATATATATATATATATATCATATTAAAAATATTACATATATTCGATTGAAAAAGGTTTAAATGTTTTTTTATTTCATTATTTTTATATTTATTTAATCTGTCTGATAGTAGTGATGTTAATGTAATAATATTTCCTTTATTTTATTTAATATTCCCGTTTTATGTCTGTTTTGACCTTGGGCCCTAATGTAAATGTGTATTCATTCATTCATTCATTTTGTCAGGTAATAGGGATATTTATGTGATCCATTCCAAAAAAAAGAAAAAGAAAAAAAAAACATTCATAAAATCATCAAGTATCTAAAGATTTATATCCCACGGAAATCATTGCAATAACAGGGATCATAGGAGATATTTAACATTCCTTTATTATAGCCGCTGGAAACATCCTACTCTTTCATCCCTCTCTCTCTTTCTCTTTGACCTATTGGTCGCATTCTCATGGGATGTTACATAACTGCTGACACCTCTGAACAACTCTCTCATGCTGACACTTGTGGACGGGTTGCCCAGCATGGCAGATTACAAGCCAGTCTTCTCTATGTTTATCTGTGTGTGTGAGTAAAGTATTCACTCTGTCACATCATGTGCCAAAGGCAGCAGAGTCCAGATTCTCCAGCGAGGTACAGAGAGGGCATACTGAGGGTCAAAACCACCTCCACACACCAACCCTGCTCTCTGCGTTACTGCCGTCAGATCCTTACATTCTCACTCCCTCCTCTGTCCACATACAGCACTCACACACACATGGACACACACATTAAACATCATCACACACTGTGGTGCCGCTTCAAAGGTGCTATAACCCCACTACTTTCAAAACGTTCTGCTTTCCTTCCCATTCCCATTTCACACTTGTGAGTACAAAAAGCTAATATGCAATATTTATGTTTGATTTTTTATTTTGTATTGCATTTCTTTGCTTTTTTTTTGTTTGTTTATTGGTTTGTTGTGTTTTGATTTGTTTGTCTGTGCTTTTATATATATATATTTATATATATATATATTTATTTATTTTTATTTATTTTTTCTTAGCTTTGTTCGTTTTAGTTTGTTTTAAGTTTCATTGTATTTGTCATTGTCAATGGATGATTTTGTTTTGTTTTTTTTATTTTGAATTTCTTTGCTTTGTTTTGGTTTGATGTTGTTGTGTTTTGTTTTGATTTTTTGTTTTTGGTTTGGTTTGTTTTTGTTTTTTGTTTTTTTGTTTTATATATTTGTCCGGTTTAGTATGTATTTGTGTAATCTGTGAAAAAGTCACAGAAAATAAAGTTCTAGGAGTGAAATGAGAATGGATAATGGATGATTTAAGAAAATTATCTGTAGAAGGTGCAACTTTATTACACTGAACAAATTTAGACATGAATTGGTTATTTATGCCACATCGCTTTAGAAAAACACTCACACCTACAAACATAATGCATCTTAAACATATCAGGCTAGAGGAGTTAGCAGAAGTAGAAAATAGATGTCCCAAAACAATAAAATTTCATCATGTCATCAGACAAACATAATTACTTAAAAATAGTGTTTTCCTGTGTTGAAACATCCCACACACACGCACAAACAAATAATTTTAATCTCCAAAGGAAGAGGTTTCCTAAGAAGTGTGTGTGGTGCCATACTGACTGTGGCACTTTCCAGAAGTGCTATCAGTGAACCTTCCCAGCATCACTAACACACATTCAGATATGCCCTTGCACACTTTGGGTCATCTTTAAATAGTGTGTGATAGGCTCTGATGCCACTGTGGGAGCAGGGTGGGGGCTCTGGACGTATGGAAAATAAATTTCCTGCTGTTCCCTGCTTTCTCCCTGTCCGGATCTGCCTGAGCAAAAGTCAGATCATGCCAGGGAGCGGATGGGCTGGGAGTAGGCAGGAAATCTCAGGGAGCAAGTGAGTCGGATGGAGCGCCGATATTACGACCACTCCTGAGCAGGAATCAGGAAAACTGGAATTTGTTTTACAGTTTTCCCAAACTGTTGTTCTTCCTCTTCACCCCTGCAGTCGCTGTGGTTGGCTATCCCACATCTATCTCTATCCCACTGGAATCACAAATGGAAAAGTGAAAACCTGTGTGACTAAACTGTTCTCGTAAATCAGACCTGTAAAATATACCATGATTACCATATTTTACACCACAACAGTAAAGCCATAATATATGAATATGGAGCTTGTAATTTTTTTTTTTAAATATTTATATAAGTGATGCAAAGCTTTCCTCAAAGATAAACCTGTCAAACGTTTAGAATACTTCAGATTTTTGAAAGTTATTTATAGGATTTTCTTATGCTAACCAAGGTTGCATTTATTTGTCATAAATACAGAAATAATCTGAAAAGCCCTGCGGTGTGACCACCATTTGCCTCACGCAGTGCAACACATCGCCTTCGCATAGAGTTGATGAGGTTGTTGATTGTGGCCTGTGGAATGTTGGTCCACTCCTCTTTATCACACAGCACAATGCCACTGATGTCGCAAGTTTTGAGGGTGCGTGCAATTGGCATGCTGACAGCAGGAATGTCCACCAGAGCTGTTTCTCTACCATAAGCCGTCTCCAAAGGCGTTTCAGAGAATTTGGCAGTACATCCAACCTCCACACCCAGCATCTTCAGAAAGATCGTCTGAGACCAGCCACCCGGACAGCTGCTGCAACAATTGGTTTGTATAACCAAAGAATTTCTGCACAAACTGTCAGAAACCGTCTCAGGGAAGCTCATCTGCATGCTCGTCGTCCTTATCGGGGTCTCGACCTGACTGAAGTTCGTCATCGTAACCGACTTGAGTGGGCAAATGCTCACATTCGATGGCGTCTGTCACTTTGGAGAGCCGTTCTCTTCACGGATGAATCCTGGTTTTCACTGTACAGGGCAGATGGCAGACAGCTTGTATGGCGTTGTGTGGGTGAGCGGTTGTGGATGGAGTGGCCCATGGTGGCGGTGGGGTTATGGTATAGGCAGGCGTATGTTATGGACAACGAACACAGGTGCATTTTATTGATGGAATGTTGAATGCACAGAGATACCATGACGAGATTCTGAGGCCCATTGTTGTGCCATTCATCCACGACCACCTCGTGTTGCAGCATGATAATGCACGGCCCCATGTAGCAAGGATCTGTACACAATTACTGGAAGCTGAAAACATCCCAGTTCTTGCATGGCCAGCATACTCACCGGACATGTCACCCATTGAGCATGTTTGGGATGCTTTGGATCGGCGTATACGACAGCGTGTTCCAGGTCCTGCCAATATCCAGCAACTTTGCACACAGCCATTGAAGAGGAGTGGACCATTCCACAGGCCACAATCAACAACCTGATCAACTGCTTGCACTGCATGAGGCAAATGTTGGTCACACCAGATACTGACTGGTTTTCGGACCCACAGATTGGCAGATCTGCCTCCCACAGATTGGTT
This sequence comes from Phoxinus phoxinus, assembly GCF_949152265.1. Classification (NCBI taxonomy): domain Eukaryota; kingdom Metazoa; phylum Chordata; class Actinopteri; order Cypriniformes; family Leuciscidae; genus Phoxinus; species Phoxinus phoxinus. The sequence continues at coordinate 25,011,383 of NC_136891.1, forward strand.
ATGTGCCCATGTGACATTAGTCCTGTCACCTTAAGAAAGTACTCCTACGTCCTAATGGACACCTGTCCACAGAATCTGTATCGTCCATTCCAACCTCTCCACCACCAGGGGCAAGACCAAAGAGTTGTCAAACGTCAGGGTCCAGATTGTAGACCTGCACAAGGCTGGAATGGGCTACAAGACTATCAGCAAGAAGCTTGGAGAGAAGGAGACTTTTGTTGGTGTGATTATTCAGAAATGGAAGAAATACTAAATGAAAAATCAATCGCCCTCTGTCTGGAGCTCCATGCAAGATCTCGCCTCATGACGTGAGGATGATCATGAGAAAGGCGAGGGATCAGCCCAGAACTACACGGGAGGAGCTTGTTAATGATCTCAAGGCAGTTGGGACCACAGTCACCAAGCAAACCATTGGTAACGCACTACGCCAGAATGGATTGAAATTCTGCAGCACCCGCAAGGTGAAGGCTCAAGAAGGCACATATAGACGCCTGTATGAAGTTTTCCAATAAACATCTAATGATTCAGAGAAGGCATGGGAGAAAGTGCTGTGGTCAGATGGGACCAAAATCGAGCTCTTTGGCACCCAGAACGTACCGCCCAGGCAACAAAATAGTGGCTCAAAAAGAAGCACATTAAGCTATTGCAGTGGCCTAGCCAGTCTCCATACCTTAATCCTATAGAAAATCTGTGGAGGGAGCCAAAACTTTAAGTTTCCAAGCGACAGCCAAGAAACCTTAAGGATTTAGAAAGTATCTGCAAAGAGGAGTGGACCAAAATCCCTCCTGAGATGCAAACCTGGTGACCAACTACAAGAAACGTCTTACCTCTGTGCTTGCCAACAAAGGTTTCTCCACAAGTACTAAGGCATGTTTTGCTTGGGGATCAAATATTTTTTTCATTCACTGAAATGCAAATCAATTTATAACCTTTATATAAGGGGGGTTTTTTCTTGATTTTTTGGTTGATATTGTGTCTCTATCTGTTAAAATAAATCTACCATAACAATCGACCCTTCATTAGTTTGTAAGTGGGCAAACTTACAAAATCAGCAGGGGATCAAATAATGATTTCCCCCACTGTATATATATATATATAGTATATCTTTTATTAAAATAATTATGCAATAAAAATTAATTTTTACAAAATCTATGGGCTACCATGGTAGCATCATGTTTTGTACAGTAAAAGACCTGAAAATCAACAGAGGTCTTAACCGAACAGCCATCAATTCATTCATGGGACCTTAACTTTTTACTGAGCAAGACATTATGAGACATGAGGAGAGTTTTAGAAATCAAAGATAATTTTTTTCCACTACCCTTTTAATCAAAGCCCGATCATGGAGGCCTGGAGCAGGTCTGGCCCCGACACAAATCCGTGTACAGCTCCGGATGTCAGCACTGTTCCAACTTCTAAGAGTCACCGCAAGTTGTATTGTTCTGCTTTTACTTTCTGGAAACTTCTCATTCACCTGGAAATCGCCAACATCCTCGCCACTAAACTGAAATCCATCTGGCATCAGCTCATTGCCAGATTAGAGTGGCTGTAAAGCAGTTATTTATGAAGAAATCAAGAACGGCAGCAAGTTCATTACGCATTACAGCCTATGCAAACATTACATCATGTTGTATACGAGGAGGCCGAGTCGCAAGCGGTTCCCACAGGAGCCGTTAGAGGGTATTTAGTGGAAAGGTCACGTTACACGGGCAGTACGTCGTACATGATTTCCACATGCCCAGATAACAACTGGAATATGAGATGTTATGAAACTGGATCCTCCGGGGTGTAAAAATAAACCAGAGTAGGAAGATGTCCACCCACATCCCAATTTTCATCCGCACAGGTTCCTGTTTGGTTGACTAATTTTAAAAAATGTATCAATAAGTGTGGAATGGCACGGGCAATGAAAGGAAACCACGCTGTTGAGTAAACTCTCAAACAAAAAGACAATTTTAGAACGTTCCTCCTTAGCAAACACACAATGGCAGGAAAAGAAAGAACGTCACACGAGGGGATAGACAGGGTCAGCTCAAGGCAAAGACACACCCTCTGTCTGTATGAACATGTCCCTGAATCTCCTGTCTTCAAGGGCACTGAGTATGTCCATGAGATGATGGCCTCATGTGAACACAGCTGACTGAGTGTGTTTATGAATGAAATGGGTTGTTTTTAATCTCTGTTTATAGAGACACGTCTTGCAGATGTTTAATCTGAACTGGATCTGTCTTATGAAGCGAAGGGCTTCCGAAACCCACTTCTGAACAGTAACATGTCTATAAGCGTACTTAAAATTGTAATTCACGCAAAAAAAAAATATATATATATTAGGGGTGTGCAAAGCAGCCGCTATTTGTATCTGTATTTGTATTTGTTGAGGGGGGGAAAGTATTTGTATTTGTATTTGTATTCGAGTAAAATTCAAAATAGGCGTAAAAATCGTAATCGTAAAAAAAAAATTTTCGTTACACTTCTAATTTACGTTATGTGTAAGTATTCTTTAATTATATATCCATTATAATAATTATGGATATGCAATATTGGTTGATGTTTTTTCCATAAATACAGCATTGAAACAAGGAATGTCATTGAAAAGAAAATAACATAACAGCCATTACCTCATCCATGGTTAAACCAACAACTAATAAAATACCATTGTGAACATTATGAAGCCTACAGCCTACATCTTGCTGTCTGCAAAAGACAGAGTAACTTAAACGTACCATATAACTCCCACACGTGCATACGATTCGACACAACTACACAAGCATTTTTAAACTTTTTAACCGAACGTTAACGTTACTCTGTCAACAGCCTATTGTCTAAATTACCACGCTAAACAGAGCGAGCATGAGAGCACCCGACTGCAGACGTCAATAATGCAGCGTAATGGAATAATCTCACGATTAAGCTTCACGAAAGTTATAAACTGCCTCAGGAACCCAGTTAAGGTACAAACATCTATTCAACAAAAATAGTGATGGAGTTAAGTGTTTTTTCGCTCAGCCGAGCGCTCTGTTGCTTTGTGGAGCAGCCTGTGTCCGTCACTCACTCACTCATCCAGGCGTGCACTGCGGTCTCACGAGGAAACGCAGCTTTTTGATATAAAGTTTTTCTTGTTCCCGAATACAAATATTTTTTAAAGTATTTGTTCGAAATAAGTATTTGTAAAAAACACGTTATTTGTGCCTTTCCGAATACCGTATTCGGGTTCGGCTCCACCCCTAATATATATATATATATATATATATATATATATATATATATATATATATATATATATATATATATATATATATATATACAGTATATGTGTGTGTGTCATTCCAAAATTAAGAAAATTAAGAATTACAATAATTAAAATTATAAATTAAGTCATTATTAACTCTCCAATCATTATGTAGGTTTCTAATCAAATATGGCATAGGTTTGACACCAGTAACAATGAACATGACTTTTTTCTTGCCATGATTTGCAATGTCATTACATAATTTTAGCTTTTGTGTGAACTATTACTTTAATTGTGATTTATAAGACGTGCTTTTACAGTGTAATTACACATTTAAGTACTGAGTAATATTTATGTAATTATGTATAATTTACTTGAATTATTACATGTACCGTGTAACAAGGACACTAAAATAGTGTTGCCGAGTATACGGAAATAATAAAATAATATACTTAAGTGTAAACTGAATGTAATATTTTTGGACACTTAATTACATGTTAATTGCATGAAAATTAACATTAAATGCAATTAGCTGAACTTTAAAGTGATTTTTGACCCACTTAAATATATCATGTTAAAGACAAAATAAGTATAGGCTACAGTCAAATGTATTAACAAGCATTTATGGTATTTTATCATTTCAATTGTTATTACACATTAACACTTTAGTTTAGGGTTAAATGTTCACTATAAACTATGTATATTACTAGAATATTGGCTGTTTATTAGTACTTATTAAGCACATACTAATGCCTTATTCTGGATGACTATATTTCCCTTAATCCTACCCAATACCTAAACTTAACAACTACGTTACTAACTATTAATCGGCAGTAATTAGGAGTTTGCTTAGCCAAAAGTTGTAGTTAATAATAAGTTAATAGTGAGAATTGGACCCTAAACTAAAGTGGGTCCAAAGTTGTTTTTAGTAAAACCAAAGTTATTTTTTCTAGTTTAAAATGTATTACTGATTAATAAACTACAGTTAAAATTATAATCAAGTTCTTTACATGTGCTTTAATATGTTAGTCAACATATCAAAATAAATGTATTTTTTTAAAACACAAAAGATAATGGTAGCACTTTTTTTTTTTTTTTTTTACAGTCCAGTTCCCCAACTATGTTATAGTTATTGCAATAACTGGGTAATAACCCTGATCATACCCCTAAACCTTAAATGAACATAGTTACCTTATATTACCCAGTGCTTTCTTATATACACTGAAAGTACACACTGTGAAATAAAGTGCAACCACTTTAAAGTAAAAGTTACATAGTTTACTTTTAAAACTGTTCTTAAGAGTGTTAAGACAGTTGTTGAAGTGTACTGTCTTTACACTTAAGTTGTTTTTTATTACATTAAATTATACTTTGAGATTTGAAGTATACACTACAAGTGCACATTCAATATATTAACACTTCTTTTTTTTTAAGGGTTTGCTTAAGACATTATGTAATTCTAGCTCTTTTGAAATACAGTTTTACCCACTGTTAGCATGTGCGTGACCTCAGACTGCCTGCTTTTCAAGAGTTTGACGGCAGGATGTACCGGATTTTGCCAGGACTACACTTAACCTTGGGTCTAGTGGGGTCAAAGATCTCTATCTTTTGTTTTCTTTGGCACGTCCTGATCTGATAATGTAGTGTGTTTAATATAAAATGACATACATTTATCACTGTTTGTTTTCCACAACAAAACACACAGCGGAAAGATGTGTTAGCCTTTTATAAACAGTGAATCTGGAGAAAGTTGAGTTTGTCGTCGTGACTTCCTCTCTTGAACTTGAAAACACACATCAGTCACATGTCAAACGTGTCACGTAGGCCGCACAAAGATGTTTATTTAATGGTTCCTGTGACCAAACACAAACGTGGTTTTGTAACGATGTGAAGTCCCCTTTGATCAATTTATTGCATCCTTGCTGAATACAAGTACTTCTTTAAAAAAAAAATGTGTTAGTGACTTCAAACTTGTGAATGGTATTGTATGTTTAAATACAAGGGCATTCAATTTGAAAATAACATAAAATATTTTATATTATTGGACTGGCTCCCTTACTATATTTATTTTATTTATTCATTTTTTCACATTTCTAAGCAAATGTTCTATTATGTAAATCATATTGTGGGACATACTGTAAGACGTTAACCTTTTTCTTAAAGCCAATTAATTGTAAAAAATATTTTTACTTTTAATTATGCCTTGTAATGCACCTTATAATGCATTGTATGTTATAATAAATAAATGTAACTGCAGTTATAATGCATTCATTGAAAGTATAATGCATTAAAACATATGAAGGTTACACTTTATTTTAAGGTGGTGTAGTTAATAACGAGTAATATTAACTAACTACATACTTACTATAGAGTTACTGTTGGTTTTAGGGTTTGGTTAACCAATTTCAGATGTATACTGTAAAAAAAAAGTTGCTACCTTACATTTTTAAGTACAATCAGCTTAGTTTAAGTAATTTCAACTTAAATTACAATGACTTTTAAAATCAGATGAATCTTATATAACTTATAGAAAAGCTGAAAATAGCTTAACTCATTTTGATGAGTTAAAGCAATGTAAACATGTTGTCATAATTTATTAATCATATAATTTTTTACAGTGTAACAAGGAATCTGCAAATAATAAAATATAAAAATGAATAATTGTTTATGAAAATATATAATGCATTGCAATGTACATTATGAATACATTAATAATGCATTATACATAAAGTTTTTTTAAATACATATACATATTTTATACATAAATGATTGTGTTCTGAGAGAACATGTGATCTAACCTAGTAACGTTACTGTTAAAATGAAAGTTTACATTTGAATATAGAGACACGCCTTATTATATATGCTTTAATATGCAGGTGTGTAAACAGATTTGACATTACAGCAGACATTTGATGAACAAGTGAGTGACTTTTACAGTTCTGGCCCACCAAATCACGATGTTAGGTCAGTTTCTGAAGGTTAAAACTCCATGTGAGTTTCCTTCCCTGAAGTCCCCAGTACTCAGACACTTTCTTATTAAGCCTTATTAAGCAAAACTTCAGATTTATACGGATCTCTTTTAAAATGACTTCAACAGCTACCTCGTATTACATCAGTGCTGACTTGGACCATGCCCTCTTTGTGCATCTCTATTTAACAACTTCCTAATGGCACCAGAAATCAGACCCAGCAGCTTTATGGGCCCTGCGTGCCATTTTTATGAGTACATATTTCTGTGTATGTGTATGTTTTACTGTAATTCTACAGAATAAACGCATAGTTTTACTAAAGTGTTTTTATCCACACAGTGAAAGTCAATGTGGTCCAAAACAACACTAGACCCTATTGAGAGAAGTAGGAAAAAAACAGGCATTTTTCAAAATATCTTCTTTTATGTTCCACGGAAGGAAGCAAGTAATACAGGTTTGAACAACATGAGGGTTTGTAAATAACGAGTAAACTGTCGCGTAAACTGTCCCTTTACGAAAAGGACTAAGATGCTCTATAATATATTCCTTGGAGTAGTAAATAAACATTATATTATATTATATTACATAAAAGAAAACATACAGTTGCACATGAACATTGAATGACCAACTCATTTGCTTAATCTTATCTAAACTGACTCAAATATGTTGAGTTCAACTTTAAACCCAAGCAGAAATGTTTCGTATCTCAAAACGATCTGCATTTCTCTACACTCCTCTCGTTTCTGAAGTCCAGAAAGCCCCGAGACGAGCAGCCAATGACGTCTGTTTAGTGTTTGGAGCAGGTTTCTCCACAACCAGGAAGGACGGTGAAAACAGCAGCATGGACCAACATAAACAGATCAATCCCAATGACGTAGTGTGAGCGCAATGTCTTGCTCTGAGTTTACTGTCATTGGGCCTCATTCATGAAACATTCGTAAATATACGAGTAAATATGTGAGTGATTTGCGCGTAAAGAGACCTTCCCGAAAACTCTTCTCCTGATTCACAAATACTTCGTAAACGTCAGATGTGATAGTGAAACGTGTGTGTGTGTGTTATGAATTCCAATCAGTCGTAAATGGGACGCGCGTGCACGCTCATTCTCAATTACCATAAATCCCGCCCATTAAATCCGACTGACAACTATATATGGGCATCATATTATGACACCAAACGAAGGATTTCAACATGTCTTCTCAAAAGCGAATGAAAAAGAAAAATTTAAGTTTTATTATCAGATGTTCATTAAAAACGCCACATTTTATTTTCAAGCGTAGCCTATAGTGGCGTATCAGGTCCTAAAAAAAGGAAGCTTGGCAGCATACAGATGCAGTTAATGGAGTTTCATCTGTTAATCGAACAGTCCCAGAAGTGAAAAGAAAATGGTTCGACATGAAGCGACTGCAAAAAACGAATTAGTTCACTTCGAAAAAATATATCCCAGCCCTATTGAAAGCAATTAATTATTTTATTAAAGTGTACTGTTTGCAGATGCTATTACTGGCTCTCATAATAAAAGTAAAAAGAAAAACCAAATGTATTGCTATATATAATAATATTTTTTCAAAATGCTGTGTGTAAATGTACCCGATTAGGTGAATTAAAATGCAGCCTTATTAATGAGCAAAACGTTCGGAAGTTAAACGCACTATTTACACGTGGCTGGGAGCAGGTGTAGATTTCTTTCGTACCAACTAACATTTGGAAAATACGAACATTTTAATGAATCCGAAAATTTACGCCAGAACCACTTTACACACGATTTACACAAAAATTCGTTCTGCTCGTGTTTCATGAATGAGACCCATTGTGTTAAAAAAGCATAACCTTTTAATACAAATTTTTACATTAAGTATTGATTCTATTTGTATTGCCCTGTGTTTAAGCACGACATATAGGGTTATTAGTTTTCAATCATATTTAATAAGCAACTGAATACAGCCTGGGACCTCTTAAAAGAGACCTTGGCTGTTTTCAATGCTCTTAAAGGCTCAAGTCAATATCCTCTTGTAGTCTCAAGTGGATCTCAAGATTGCAAATGTTTAAACCAACTGGTGCAACATATGTCTACACACTCTCGACTGAACGTGGGGTTGGATGTTCAATGCATCACTCCAGAAGTTCTTTATAAAACAGGAAATTGCTGAAAAGAAAATGGTCAATGATGATATAATAATAATAATAATAATTCATTACATTTATATAGCGCTTTTCTGGACACCCAAAGCGCTTTACATAGAAGGGGGGAATCTCCTCAAGCACCACCAATGTGCAGCATCCACCTGGATGATGCGACGGCAGCCATATTGCGCCAGAACGCCCACCACACACCAGCTTACTGGTGGAGAGGAGACAGTGATGAAGCCAATTAGTATATATAGGAGGATGATTAGGAGGCCATGATGGACAGAGGCCACTGGGCAAATTTGGCCAGGATGCCGGGGTTACACCCCTACTCTTTCGAAAGACATCCTGGGATTTTTAATGACCACAGAGAGTCAGGACCTCGGTTTAACGTCTCATCCGAACGACGGCGCTCTTTGTCAGTATAGTGTCCCCGTCACTACACTGGGGCGTTAGGACCCACACAGACCACAGGGTGAGCGCCCCCTGTTGGCCACACTAACACCTCTTCCAACAGCAACCTGGTTTTCTCAGGAGGTCTCCCATCCAAGTACTAACCAGGCTCAGCCCCGCTTAGCTTCAGTGGGAAACCAGTCTTGGGCTACAGGGTGATATGGCTGCTGACATAATATGCCATTTATAGAAAAATTACATAAATCTTCTACTATAGAGTATAAGACTGTCTGCTTAATATCTGCTAACTTTTTATTTTGATGCTCCCCCAACAGAAATGCTGCTACTTGCAACTATATGTCACCTTATTCTAACCCTAACATCTAACAGTCTACTAATACTCTAATAAGACTCAGTGTCTTTTAACTAAAATACTGGAAGCCATTTTGTTGTCATGTGATAAGATAACCATAAATGAGGAACTTATTTTTGCATTCTCATCATGACGGGATTGCCATAATTACTGGATTCAGATTTGTAAAAGGTGCTCACGTCTTTGTCAAACTTCATAATTACAACTTGTGAAATTGGAAACTTTTTTAAGAGCTCTTGTATGTCATCTTGTGATTACAGTAATTCCAACATGTTGTGAAAACCCTGTTATATCACAAAGAGCTCGTGTAGACCCTCACTGTAGTCAAGGTCAGTAAGGTTTGTTGTTGTTATTTCAAAATACTAAATGCTTTCAACTTTTTTTTTAATGGAAGGGTTAGTTCAACTTAGCTTATTAGCTTAGCTAGAAGAAAACTTTTTCTCAATTTGAAAAATAATCTTTATTTATTTCATAATTTAGTCTAGTAATTCAGTTTGAAAATAATGAAAGAAAGAATTTTACTAGTTTTCACTTAAAATGTTTGTAAAAACCAACATTAATACATATATTGCCTTTCTATCCACCTTTTACCTAACCTTTTACCTTCTACAGTGTTTTCGATTATGGGAGGCACTTCCGGTTTGGGAAAGTTCCACTCAAAAAGACTACAATAAAAATAATTTAAATATTCAAGGTTGCGCTAAAAAATAATCCTCATCTGTCAGTTTGACTGAATTAGATGTAGAATTTCCTTCATGTTCTTTTTTCAGACTTACGTAGAATAGCGTAACATTTAAACGTGACATGGTGGCTATAACATGAATATCACAGAGCTCGTTTATATCGCGGAATTATTTTCCTCCTGATTATTTCCCCCCCTTTTGTAGTACTACTCCGCTATAACAGTATGAAAAAGACAACAAAGTCTGCGCATTTGTGGCCTGCTCTCCCGATTTAATTTACGATATATACAGTCGCGCTTAAAAGTTTACATACACCTTGCAGAATCTGCAAAATGTTCTTTTTTTTTTACAAAATAAGAGGGATCATACAAAATGCTTGTTATTTTTTTTTATTTAGTACTGTCCTGAATAAGATATTTTACATAAAAGATGTTTATATTATAGTCCACAAGCCAAAAAGATTTCTTATTACTGTGTATTTTTTTTTTTTTTTTGTGATGGTTGTTCTTGTTAAAAAGTTTTCACCCCCCGGCTCTTAATGCACAGTGTTTCCTTCTGGAGAATAAGTGAATGTTTGACCCTTTTTTAATAGTTGTGTAGGAATCCATTAGTTGTCCTCAGTGTGAAAATGGATCTCAAAATCATACAGTCACCGCTGGAAAGAGTTCAAATATGCAAAATATGCTGGAAAACGGAAGAATTTTCGGGACATGGAGAATTTTTCTGAAGAACGTTGGTCAGTTTAACTGCTCAGGACAGACAAGGGACTCAAAAACAACCATCACCAAAAAAAACAAAAAACAGTCATGGATCATTCAGGTAATGACACACAGTATTAACAATCAAGGGTATGTAAACTTTTGAACAGGGTCATTTTTATAAATGCAGCTATTTTTATTTATTTGTTTGTATTTTGTCTTGTGAACTATATGTAAACATTTTTATGTAAAATATCTAATGAAGGACAAGTCTATAAATCAAAAATATAAGATTGATTCATCTGACGAGTCGTTTGAGAATCATTGAAAATGTGGTGATGATGTGCAAATGTATGAGAAAATTAAACAGTTTTTACCTTTGATGCATGTAAACCTGTTGTGGGAGACTCCAAAACAATATTAGGAAACTTTAAAATAGCATAAAACAGGGGCACTCCATCACATGCACCTCATCAACAACAACCCTATGTTGAACCAATGACAGATTTGCGACCATGTTACTTCTGATTTGTAAACCGTCGTGACTGGGTTGTTAATTCTATGTTAGTTCAGGATTGTTGGCTCACTCATGTCAGTCATGTTACTATGTAAGATTGATATATTGTGATTTTGACATCTGTGATACAATATGTGTTCATCGTGTAATAATTTTAGCTCATTATAACACTCGGAAAGCATCCCTCAGCAGTCCATATCAATCAACTATCCGTTACACTTGGCGCCCTTAAGTTGGTATGTAGTCTCTAGATCATCCCTTTGATTTTTAAGCCAAAGGTTTCAGGTCTCAGATCTCATGCGTCACACCAACCTGAGAGAACTTCATGTGACACATCATGCCCCAGATTGAGAAATGTGCAGTGTGTTGAAATGTCTTGCCCCTCTCACGAAGTCATGTAACTTATTTCTGTGGCTTTTCCCAAAAGTGTTTGCTTACATATTTGCGGAGAGGCTTTATTCGCCCCGAATTCATCCAGACATTGGATGACCTTTGCTCACGTTCTGCAGGCATTCAAACCGCTGCTCGTAAAACTTTAATTGGATGCGATTTAGTTGTAGAACCCTGATGTTTTTCCTGAGGATTTGTTAGGATTTCAGAGAATTCAGTCAACAAGGATTTTCTGCAAGTTCAGTGTCAACATTGTGGTGAAATGCAGATGAGATGTAGACTTGAGTAATCTCTTCACTTTATCATGTTTGAGTATGCAATTGTCAAGCAAAACAATTCAGCAAAGCCACAGTTTATGTTGTGAAAGCATTCGTCCTACGTTTGAATAAACTTTAGGAGCTGTTTCGAAAACCTGCTATTGTAAATCTGTGTATTTGTATACAGGCTCTTCAAATGTGATATACAGCAGTGGCTCAACTGCTGGGTCATGACCCTAAAATGTCCCACAGGTTTTGATAGGGTCTTAGACAGCAAACTAAATCAATGATAAATGCAAGTAGTAAAATGCATCTAACTAGTTGCTGTTAACTACAGTAATATAATTGTGCATAGGATAGCAACATAAATGTGTCCTGTCAAACTCTACAGCAAAGTTCCTCTAATCCGGCCCTGGGGGATTGTTTTAGCTCCAGCCCTAATCAAAGACACCTGAGCAAGCTAATCACAGTCTTTAGAGTTACTAAAATTCATTGAGGAACCCTGCTCTAAAGTATTTTGGTGCAAATGTAGGCTATCTGTTACTTGTCCAATTGGGCAAATGCCAGTGGATAGGTCACATGGTATCAACATATCCTTAAAAAAAAGAAACAGGACCAGATTACATAATTGTTTTAATTAAAACGTACAATAATCTTCTTTAAAAAAAAAAATGTTTTTTTTTTAATAATAAAAATAACTAAATCACATATTAAAATACCTTAATTAAAATGGTATTCTGAAAATATAAAAAATAAAGCCAGTTCAAAAAAAAAAACGATACATACTGAAATAACGCTGGACTACATTGAATTCTAAATTAAATACAAAAACTTATATTCACTTGCAGTTTATGGTAATACATTTAAATGGTTTTTAAATACATCGTTTGATATTTGTGGCAAGTCTCAACAAATATTTTTAAAAATATAGTTAAAATTCTGCCATAATTTACTCATCTTAAAGGGGTGGTTGATTATGATAAAAATTTTCTGCCTTTAGTTAGTGTGTAATGTTGCTGTTTGAGCATAAACAACATCTGCATAGTTACAACGCCCAAAGTTCAAAGCAAAGGAAGATATTTGATTTTAAAGAAATCCTTTTTTAAGACAAACGGCTGGTAGGGACTACTGGACATTCCTCACGGGTTAGTGACATCACCAACCCTAGAATTTCCATAAACCCCGCCCCCGGAACATGAATTATCGATTGTCAAGACAGAATATGCTAATCAATGACTAGAAGATAGTTAACTCCACATCAGCTACATAAATTCATCAACTAACCATTCAGAAATGTCCTGTTGCATTATACATGTTGTCACTTCTTGAGTCTCTCCATCGTTGTCTGACTCCGGTTTGAACATAAAAGGCTAAAAGTTTTTGAAAATTTCAGTGCATGTCTGTGTGAGGTAAAATGACACAAACTGTTGTAGCTCCGCCCCCTGTGCCGGGAGCAGTAGCTCATTTGCATTTAAAGGGACAGACACAAAAACGGTGCGTTTTTCATTTTTAACATGATATATAAAAATATCTGTTGGGTATTTTGAGCTAGAACTTCACATACATCAAATGACAGGGACATCAAAGACTTATTTTACATCTTGTGAAAAGGGCATTATACCACCCCTTTGTATGGCTTACTTTCTTCTGTGGAATATAAAAGAAGATATTTTTTTAAATGTTCATTTTTTATTAATAAGGCAGTGTTTTGTTTATCATTTTTCAGGTTGTCCGCAGAAGTCATACAGGGTTGGAACAACATAAAGATGACTAAATTATTTCAGAATTTTCATTTTAGGGTGAACTATCCCAGCAATGCATTGTAAAAAGTGGTTGAGAATCAAAACAGATGAGCAAGAATATGCCTGAGGTTCATCAGATAACGTACCTTTTCCTCCTTTTCGGAAAGTAAGATCTGAACATGAGCTGATTTTTCCCTTTGTTAAATTTCGCTCTGCATGGGGCCTGCTGAGGGTTTTCAGCCAGTTCTGGGACCGCTCCAAGAGAAATATTGGACAAAAAATATAGGGGCATGCACATCACTGAACAAACAGATCAGAAATATGTTCTTGGTTTTTCACTTCTCATAACAAAAGCAGCCTCACTTGGTTACAAAGGTCTTCAGGAACAGCCTCTCCGTTATCCAAGAGGCATGTCATATTAAAACTCCAAAACATGCCGAGGCCATGCTTTATTCCTGAATCAGATGTATTCATCGTTCCCTTACAGATTCATTGTTGGAAAACACAACGAGAAACATGTGCATGGCTACAAATGCCACTCACCCTGCACATAAATGATCAGTGAGATATGGGTCTAATTACAAACAGTCTGCACAAAGACTACAGGGCAAGTGGTCTTAGCTCAAGTTTTGGGGGTTTATGACTGGAAATGATGGTGTGCATCTGGTTCAGGTTATTGTTGTTGTATTTATGACTGGTATGACATCTCTAGATAGAATGATTTGGGTTATCCATCAGGAGCAGGGGGACTCGCATTAAACTCGAATCCCTCTGTGAGTCCACAGGTAGTTGGGGTCAAGTTTGCGCATTTTACCCAGAAAACATTTTAATTAGTACCGATGCCCTCATCTGTTTCCTTTAGCTTGAGACTGACTGGTGAATATAATAATTAAGGCAAAGCTTGATCCTTTGACCTCTTTGCTGGAAACGGGATATTAGTTTAAGTTGGAGGGCTTGGACAAACTTAAGTTGACTTCTTTAGGGAATTTTGGCTTGAATTTCAGAATCAAATAAGTTGAGAACAGGATGAATTCCAACTACTATACGATTAATAATAATAATCTTTAAAAAACAAAAAGCATGTTAAATCCTAGTTGTAGGGCTGTCAATTGAACTTCCCGCATACTTTATGGACTTACATGTTTAAAGTTGTTGTCTGCTGTTCCCTTTAACATTTATATGTTAAAATGAATACATTATAATGGCATACAAATATGTACTGTATGCACTAACATTTAAAAGTTTGGGGTCAAAATGATATTTTTTTTTTATATAAATGAATTCTCTAATTCAGCAAGCACACAATAAATTGACCAAAAATACTATAAATGTCATAAATTATTTTAAATAAATGCTACTCTTTGGAACTTTTTTATTAATCAAAGAATCAAATCCATTTCCACAAAACTTTTAAGCAACACAACTGTTTTCAACTATGATAATAATAAGAAATGTTTCTTGAACAAAAAAATCTGAATATTAGAATGATTTCTGAAGGATCATATGAGTAATGAAACTGAAAAATCAGATTTGCCATCACAAAAATAGAAAATAGTTCACAATATTACTGCTATTTTGTATCAATTAAATGCAGCCTTGGTGAGCATGAGAGACTTCTTTCAAAGGCATTAAAAAATCCTAGACATTTGAAGGGTGTAGTCATACACACTGTAGTGTATATAAGTTAATACTTTAACTGTAACAGCCCTAGAAATAATACAATTGCGCACATATTTAGCTTATTGTCACAGTTCAAAGTCAAGAGAGGTAAGAACAATGAAAAGTGGTACCCACAAACATCTAAACCACGTATCTCCATTCATCCATTTATTGAGTAATCACTCAATCCCAGCTGAGCATGTTTAAACACATACACAATAGATACGGTGTGCCAAGAGTTTACTCTGATTCAATGAGACCTTGTGTTACCAACATGCCAACAGACTGTGCAGACAGAGAGTTTAATGACATGTCTGCACTAACCAACCATCACTCTCATAATTACACCCCAGCCACCTGAATCTCATTAAACATAATGGCTTATTGTTTTCCCTGAAACACCATATTTGAACATTGAAAGATTAATGTCAAATATTTGCCAAGAAACCCAATGCTTTTATTTGTTTCGTTTATTATATTTTAAAAAAAACGGATTACTAAGAATGCTGGCTTTGACAATACATGATGCTGAATCACATTTTTATGTTTTGTTTGCCAATGCTTGGCCTACTGATGGATACTGAAACTTGCCTTCGGCTTAGCCATCTCAAAGAGTTCTTAATCTCACCAAAACCTCACCACTAACCTCTTGCAAACCCTTACATGTGTATCATGGCTCGGTTCCTTCAGCCTCACTGGCCGAGTGAAAGCCAGGCATGAGTGTGTCCCAGAGTTCCAGTGCCAGCATGCAGAGAAAGGCTGCTGTGCAGAGAGACCAGGTGCAGCTTTGTTTATCCTCCCCTGCTAATTATGTCAAATATTATTCCAGTCTGTCTTCCACATCCCTTCTGCAACCCTCTCCGAGAGGGTGGGTGTGTGTGTGTGTGTGTGCGTGCGTGCGTGCGTGTGTGTGCGTGTGTGTGTGTGTTTGCAGGGCACTCACAGGTAATTAAGGTAACTGTACACCAGCAGGATGTCATAATTGTTTTTCATAATGATCTGAGATTTTGAAAGATTGTGGCTCTGTGGCAACTTACATTTAATTACATAATTATTGTACATGATCACCGTAAAGGCAAAAATATTTATACGCGATACAAAAGACAATGCACGCTAACTATTACCATAGTAAACATGGTATGACCGCTTGAAGAAATCAGACAAATCGTATAGGCTATCACAATCATGTTTTTATTTTATCTGTCAGTATGTCTCGTCTCTTTATACCAGACTGTCTGATATCCATATTTAGCTCTGCATATGTCATAAAAATAAAGCAACGAAAACTTCGAAAACTTCTGTTTCTCTGACTGAAAATATAACTGTATTGAGAGAGAGTGCTAAAGCTCCTCAGTTCATAGTTCATAACAGACGCGACTGTGGAAATAACGGTAAACCACTTTATTTCTGTGTGACTAATGTGCATTCTTGACAAAAGATAATTCTTTATGATCAATGTATCACTTTTTATTGTAAACCTGTGGTAAAACAACGATGTTTGGTTTTAAATATTTAAGTAAACAGCAAAAATGCCAGCAAATTGTCACAAATCCAGTGATTTCTTTAATAGTTTTCTGATAAAATTTCCATTTTGTTGGGTGAAATGATGGGTTTGTGTGACGTTGTACCAGAGAGGTGTGTTACGGGCGGGTTTTAGTGAAGCGCTGTGGAGATTCTGGGCCGACAGTGGAAACACAGCATGGTTTTGGGCTCGGTGCTACAGGTCCAAGGCTTTTAAAACTGTCAACAAGCTTCTTAAACCTGCTAAGGAATTTCTCTGTTGATCAGTGCAATAAGTGCAATTATTTCATTGATAAGATTGAGGACATATACAATTCTTTAACCTCCATCACCCAAGATGAGCTGGTTGATATTCAGCCTTTAACCCCTCTTTAAACCCTTACCACTACTTATTTCAATTTTGAAAAGCTTGGCATTGACTTTATTTAAGTCCATGAACTGAACTAACAGTATTTTAGTCCACTCCCCTTTTCTGCTATTAAGAACTGTCTTACATTGATTTCATTGATTTAATTTATCAGACCTTATATTACTTTAGTTGTGAATTCTTTACTGAGATCTGGATCTATTCCTCCAGAATTAAAATTACCTGCCATTACACCAGTCCTTAAGAAGCCTGGATGTGATGTTTCTGACTTGTCTAATTATAGGCCTATTTCTAACCTCCCATTTCTGGCAAAGGTCCTGGAGCGTGCTGTGTCGGCTCAGTTACATACTGTAATTACTTAGCACTAAACAGTCTCAACCCTTTCAATCAGGTTTCAGAACAGGGCATAATACTGACACAGCCCTGGTGAGGGTCATAACGATCTCCTTACTGCAGCTGATACTGGGGTATGCAGTATCTTGATCTTGACAATACATGTCATACTTTCTTGCTGGACAGGCTGCGCAGCTGGCTGGGTCTCTCCAGGAAGGTATTCAATTTGGTTCAGTCTTACTTAAATAATCATGCCCAGTTGGTTTGCGATACCGTGCCAGCTTGACAGGGAGTTCCTCAGGGTTCGGTGTTGGGCCCAACTCTATTTAGCATACAGTATGCTTCCACTTGGGCAAATAATTAGCGTGGCACCACTGCTATGCTAATGATACTCAAATCTACATCACCACTTGCTCTGATGTCCGCTGGACATTAGCACATTAGAATCTGAATGCAGCATAACAATAAACTGAATGGCTACAAAACTGAGCTTATGTTGATTGGTACTATTGGTCCCACTTCACATGTGCGGGAATCTTGGTGCCATCTTTGATCCTCAGCTAACATTTTATGTTCATAAAATACATATCTCAAAAATAGCCTTCTATCATCTTAAGAATATATTGCACAAACTTCGACCTTTTCTCTCTTTTGCTGGTGCAAAAAGGCTCATAAAAGCCTTAATTTGGTCCAGGTTGGACTATTGTAATGCTTTGTTCTCTGGCCTCAGCTAAAACTTTAAATAGGCTTCAGTTTATTCAAAACTCAGTTTTTTTAACTAAGTTACTGTTATTGCTTGTGCATAATAAAATAAAAGTGCATAATATATAAAGTTTATTAATATTATTATTATTATTATTATAGAATAAAGTTAAACATCATATATGATGTTTAAATATCTGGTGTTGCTGGAAATTACGCTGGTACTGAAAGTACATGCCATTGTGCACGTGTCTGTGAGTTCTTTAATGCCTATGAGGTGTTGAAATATTCTGGGCTTGGGTAACAGTATGAGTAATAGCGTTAGAGTTCAGAGGCCCTGCCGTTTGACTCTGTCATGCCAACATGCTGGCGTTTGGATTTAGTGGTTGGGACCCTCAGGCAGCTGGATATTCATATCCAATGGCATTCTGAAAGGACATATTTATGCACCTGAGATTGGAGAATGTATACGGAAAAGGTATTTAGATCAAGTTCAACTTGAAATAAACATTTTATGGGTCTGCGATAAGAGGATATTTGCTGTCATGGGACACAAATGAATGGATAATGTTAATTAGCATAGTTTCAATTGGCCACACCCCAAGTTGAATGGGGATTTTTAGTGAAAGCAAGAAGAATTAATCTATCGCTGTCTGTCTGTATGTCTGTCTGTCTGTCTGTCTGTCTGTCTGTCTGTCTGTCTGTCTGTCTGTCTGTCTGTCTAATCAAAGCAAATATTTTCATCAGTAGTTAATGAGTAAATCCACCTCACTGTTCCTGTCTCACTTCAGTATATTTGATAAATCAGACTGTTTATTGATGCCCTGAGGACCATAACTGTAAAGCTGGACCCATGTATTGAGTGTCTTTGGCTGAGTGTGTCGCATTGCGTAATAGGTTGTATAACAATGGGTTTGATGTTGTGAATTTGGCTTATATAGACTGGCTGTTGGCTTTTTGATGGATAAGCGATGGCTATAAATGTTTTTTTTCAGACGTGGTGAGAAGAAGCTTTGGTGCTGTTTTAAGAATGAGTGACCAGTTTCTTTAATTCTTCACATTTTTATCGCTGAACTTTTTCTTCATGTTTTCTTTTATTTGCGTACCTGTTGCGGAATTAGTTTGCATTTCATTATGTCTGAATGTGAGCTAATGATCTGCATCTTTTAAATGAACAGAGGAAAATGACCTCATCTCTGAGCTTTAGCCAGTCTCGTTTTTTTATTATCAATAATAAACTGCAGGTAACAAATAATATTTGGCTTTCTGTGGTTTCTTTTGGCAGTCTTTGTCCTGTAGTGCAGACATGCACAGGGGGAAAAAGTTCCCTTGATGCTTCATTTTGCAGCCCATGGAGTATATTTGTCTGTGTGGGTTTGTCCTGGGGCATTTTGGATCCGCCCGGAGTCTTGGGGACCTCTTTAAACACGGTGTGAAGACAAAAGAGACGCCGTACATCAAAGACGCTTTCCCAGTGTGTGTTCAGAGCAGATATCATACCAAACATCCTCAGCCAACAGCCTTCTGTCTCTGAACCAAGATGGATACTATCAGTGAGGGAAGCCTTCACAGGGGACAATATGTTTTAGTCTTGTCTGGCCTGTGGGAAAGTGACCTCTCAAAGACATCAGGGCATTTCGGTCATATTACGGAAGTAGTAGGGATTCATTACACTTTTCCCAACAAAACTGTGCTATATATTGGCCTGTTTTACTTATTGGAAGGATACTGATCACATTCATAGTCATATTTGTTTGGTATCCCAGATGTAAATTTACTACATAACCTGCCCACAAATAATTATTACGCATAAAAGTCTTATGAGTTTTGTGAACACATTTTAACATCCAAAGTGAATTAATTTAGCATCTCTGTGACATCCTAAACTGCTTTAATCCAATGTTCCAATATTGTGAATACAATTCATAGAAATCAATTCACACATATATGATATTTGTAAATAATATAATTATAAATATAATTTTTTAGTTATTACAATAAAGACTACATTTCTTTTTAGTATTTAAACATTGAACAATCATTATTCATCATCAGTTATTTAAATATAAAAATGAATTTAAAAAATGTATGTGTATATATATCTTTTTTTTTTTATTAATTGTGAAAGGGATGATAGTTCCCAAATGACTGGTTTATTTATGATTTTAACATCCAAAAATATTACATTTGATGTCTTTATGATATCCCAAAACTGCTGTTTTCAATCCTTTGATTTTTGATTGACATGTCAGAGAGAATAGTGCTGACTGATTTGTTGAATGGGGAATGAGAATCTGGTGAACTCATGAAAATACCATGTGATCACTTAATTGCAAAAAGCTGGTTAATCAAATGACATCACCAGTGATATAACACAGTGCTGTTAAAAGAGCCATGCAGAACAATGTAATTAGTTCTCATTAACAGATAAACAGTGTTCATGCAAAGTATGTCAAACATCATTACAAGGAATCAAACACTGGTATTTGATATGTTTAAGTGCACTTAGTAATTTGGCTGTGGAACACGAACAGCTTCAGGATGTTCTCCAAGTGCCTACCATGTAAGGCACATTTTGTGTTTATTCTAAAATGTCCAACCAAGAATGTGAAGCATGCAAATCCTTTTGAAAACTTAGTTTTTGGGCCACATGTTTGAATTTAAGCGTGTCAGCTGATGAAGAAAGTGAGGTTGTTATTTATATGACAGATTGTGGCATAGGATGGAGAGGAAGGGGTTGAGTAATCTGTTAATTATGTGTATATACATGGAGAAGAATGGATGTTCAATGTTACAACAGAAAAATCTGACAAAATGTGTTGTTTTTCCCCCCCAAGTCAAACATGCATGTGCATTTTGCAGTTTCAGCTCTGGTAGTAGAAATGTGGTATGGCTGTGTGCCTTTGAAAATACAATAGAGATGATTTATGAGCTTGAAAATAAATCTATAATTTTAGCCCGCAGGCAGAAGCGAGGTATTTTTTCTGAATGTTTTCCTTTCTAAAAATCACGCTATTGTTCTTATGATCCCGTCAAGTAAAAGAGAGCCTTAAAAATGGTCATCGACAACTATTATTGGCAGGTTTACAAAGTCTGAAACGTTTGGCAATTGTGGCTTTGACAATGCAGAAATCTCTGCGGCCTTCGTCGTCTGCAGTGTACCAACATTGACTCCTGTGTGGTATTTTGTAACTGTTACACAACATGCAATTGTACTGTCCCAACATCCCAGCGGACAGCTCTTGATTGTGGTCCACTGTTTCTATGTTCTGAATTAGGGGATTTTTTGTTGTTGCCATCATGATCCACGCAGGGTCGAAGCAGAGGAACTAGAATCAATCTTTCAGTTTGGCACTGAATCTCCCTCTACTCCCCTTCTCTTATCTATAAAATGCTCATTAACAAATTATGTTAACACTTTATTTTAAGGTGACATTGTTAAGTAATTACTATAGAATTGACAGTATTAAATTACAAGTAACTAACCCTAAACCAAACCCTAATCCTAAATGTAACTCTATAGTCAGTATATGTAGTTACAGTAGGCTACAATGTAACTTTACCTTAAAATGAAGTGTAACCCAAATTACTACAACAGACCATGAATAAGCTTGATTATTTCCACAGCAATATTACGGACGTGTTAAATATCACTGTAGGAACTGTATTATGTAACATGAGTTGCCTTAAAGCAACACTAAATAACTTTTCATCTGCGGTCGCCCTACAGGTTGGAAGCGGAATTGTCCATTACCGCTGTCGTGAATACTTTAGCCTACCGCAGCCTACTGTCGCACGCACGCTCGCTGTTTATCCAGCCCCAGCTTTGGAATGATGTCCACAGACAAGGTAGAGTACAGTATGTTGCATGATTTCATCAAAGTATGTATTGCGACATCAGAAACGAAGAAAAACTAAATAATGACTATTGTAACGCTTGACGGGGTCAAATTTACTACAGAACTACAGAAACGCGAACCAATCTGGCAATCTTACATAGTGTGGTTATAGCAGATTTAGGACCGCAAAGCGGAGGCATAAGTACCTTTCACCCTGTTACGACTTGATGAACCGCTTAAACGATTTTGGAAACATTTTAAGGTAAAAAATATTCTTTAGTGTTGCTTTAAATTCTCATTAACTTGAACATTGAGTGATATTACAGTGATTTCCGTAATTATTTATTTATTTACCTGTTTTAGAAACATTCCAGTAAACAATTCAAAGTGAAAAGAGGAGACAACTACATTTTAAAGAATCCGTGTGAAAACAAACCTGGGAAGAGACGTGAGGATTTGGGGAGAATGCGAAAGATTCTTCATGCATTCCAGTGAATTATTCATGGCATATATGTCGTAAATTAAATGGGGAGAGCAGACCACAAATGCACAGAATATGTTGTCTTTTTTATGTTGTAACCCTAACTCTTACAGTGGAATACAAAGGTGGGAAAAAAAGAAGAGAATCCGTAGAAAAAGAATCAAGCGACAGGACAGTGCTCTTGTCCTATAACATGTCACATTAAAATACCAAACGTTACGTTATTCTCCTGACTTCTGAAAATAGAATGTTATGGAAATTCTACAGCTAATTCAGTTGAACTGACAGATGAGGATTATTTTAGCGCAACCTTGAATTGAAATTATTTTTTTCAGTCTTTTTAAATGGAACTTCCCCAAACCGGAATTGCCTCTACTGTAAAACACAAGAGGAGTGTTAGGAAAAAGGTGGATATGAAAAAGGCCTTCATACTATCACAGTCATTTTATTATTGTCACAATAAAAAATTATATGCCAAAAATAAAACCAATTATAATAAAATTACAAAGTAAAATATTATATTATCAATAGTAAAATGTATATTATTTCATATTAGAATATTAATTATGTATTAATTATGTTAAAATTAAACTCTACATCATGCTCAATGGGATGCAGATTTAACTTTTAATTTTTCAAGCCATGGACTAACCTATCCTAAAAAAAGAAAAGACATTTTTTTTTTCTATTCTGCTGCAAGTTCTGAGATGAACAGATAGGAGTGTGTTGACAGGAAAGAAACAAAAGGATGCGAGGTACAGAAAAACAAACCAAAGAGAAGGAGGCCACAAACAGCACAGATGCTAAACCAGATTCTTAGATGTCAAATAATAATATGAACAGTAACAGGTGGTTTACCACTCATGTCGTTCACTGTTAAAAGGATATCTAACTACATGCAGTTGCAAATGAATGAGAGTTATTGACATGCTGTTGCAAAGTTACTTATAGTTCGACTTTGGACTATTGAAATAAAGTGTAACCAAAACTTGTAATATTGGTGGGATTGGAAAATAAGATTTGAAGTTGGCGTGCTGTCACAAATATGTAACTGCACATTGTGTTAGAGCATCTAGCTTAATCTATCGTAATTTTCATTTTAAAACAAGAGCCTATCAATCAAGGGAGGGACCCATTGAGCCTTTTTTTACGATGTACTGTACAACTCCTGTACCGTCTGGTCTGTTCTCTATTTAATTTTTCTCTGTCTATTGATGTTTTTCTATCTCTAGATTCTTTCTAAATTTAAGCTATAGGTGAAACGTGCGTTTTGTTTGGTTTTTCTGAGAGAATCTATCTCTATTTCTCTTCACTTCCTTTAACAGTACCTGAGGGATTAAAACAAAGAAAACTATTATCAGATTGGCACTGTGCGCAGACACTAACACAAACACAGCCTGTATCCATGACAGCTTGTTCTGTTATTCCACTGTTTAAAGAGATGGGATTCATTCTTTCATCTAGAACAAACTGTTTGATTCAGCAGTGTAACTTAGAACAACATCCACTAACAAGGAGCATGGCAGAATTAAATCGAAGAATCGTCAACTGGAAAACCTCAAAAGACACAGACTGTCATGTTCAGCAGTAACATCAGATATTTGTAGGGGTGGGAATCCCATGTCGCTTGAAATGAGGTGTTGCAGTGATCTACGTATCACGACACATTAATGCATTGGGCCGTTAGTGACCCGGGACGTCATTCACTAATTACTACCCTCCTCCTCATTCAATTTTAAAGGTAGACATCAGCCTTCTTAGTATTCCTCAATCAATTCATTATAAACAATATAAAAAAGGAAATATATATATAAAAGAATGCATGTTTTCCCATTAATTATTTGTAAAAAAAAAAATTGTATAGGGGCGCTAATGACCCGAGGTGTGTAACAGTGTCTTTATATTTATATTTCTATAACAATAATTAAATCTTTGATGACAGAAGAAGTGCAATTCACCTTTATTCCACAAGGCAGTTAGCCTGGTCCTACCAGACTCTCGTACATTTCATTTGTACAGGCCTCTCTCCATTGACAAGCGTTAACTTCCTTGAAGGCGGGTCCTCTGTTAAAGTTTAAAACTATTGGATCTGCCATAACCAATCGCTAACGTTTGATCGTGAGTCTCGTGACGTATGACGACTCAAACTAGCGCACGACCTCAACGTCATCGTTCTCAGCCACTCCCTCTGTTCGCTTGTTGGACCGGTAAAAAATTGACCGGAGAGAACCTAAGAATATACCGCAAGCCCAGACGTAGTAGCCTACTGAAGGAAAATGAAAATTGAGCGGAAGTACGTAGGAGGGCGGAGCCAGGCTACAAGGCAGTAGTGTCTGATACAATTATGAAGTGACCTTTTACTCAAAGTCACCGCAGGCAGAAAACAAAAGAATAGGAAGAATCCTCAGCAAAACTTGAAATGGCTCAGTGATAAATTGTAGAGCAAGTACTGAACACAATCATGTATTAGTGTCACTGTCACTTGATGGTGGATCTGGTGAAGAAGCTGTCAGCAGTCAAAATATTGATTTTGAAGATGTTGAAAATTATAGTTTTGAGAATATGTTTGAGATCGTGAATATGAGCACTGTACTGGGAAATGAGCTCTGACGAGGACAGTGATGATGGTATAAAACATCTGCTCAAACTGAACCCTTCCAAGCTCCAAAAGGTAACAAAATATTCTTTCTTTTATTCTTATGTAATTGTTAATATCAGGAGAGTTTTATATTATCGCGACAGGTAGAGATTCATCAGTGTTAGATTTAGATCCGGGTCACTAAAGACTTGAATATGTAATAATGATTGGCGAAACATTAATGCATTTAAGGGTTAAAGAGCACCAAAAAAATAAAATAATAATTATTCATGAGCTTGTTTATCGTCATCCCTAGCTATGCAATCTTCCAATGCACTTTTTGTGTTTTGCTTAACAGAGCTGGACTCTCTTGTGAGAGCATCTCTGAGGATTTGGGGTTTGTTTCACAGAAATGGAGAAAATGCCTTGGAAGCCTGGTGATAGACGCAAAAGAACCAGATGTATGACCTTAATAACACATTCATTTATATTGGGAACACAAATACAATTTAGTTGGTTGTGGTTTATGTATGCATACCATTCCACATTAACAGATTTTTGGATTTTATTTTTGAGAGTTTTGTTTTTCCTGGTACACAACAAGAAATCTAGGATGATGTTACATTAAATGACAAAAAGAAAAATCTATATATGTTTTGGTCTGGATTATTGTGTCCAGTTTTGGTTAATACAAAGTTATAAAGTAAACTCTAAAAAATGCTGGGTTGTTTCAACCCAATTTTGGGTCAAATATGGACAAACCCAGCCATTGGGTTAAATTTTTAAATTACATTTTTAACCCAACGGCTGGGTTTGTCCATATTTGACCCAAAAAAGAGTGTAGGCCTTAATGTAAATGGAATTAAAGTAAATTAAAGGGGGGGTACAATGGTGTTTCATGTATTCAGAGTTGTTTACAGTGTTAAAGAGATGGATTCTCATGCTAATAATGGCCAAAGTTTGAAAAGTTATTTTGAACGAATAACAGAGAATTTCTGTGCTGAAAATCATACTTCCGGATTGCAACACGTTTCGGCTGTTTTTTTTCTATCGTAGATCTAATGACGTAGACCAGAGTGGAACTCCTTATATGAGCATTGCTCTCGGAAAAGCGCGTTCACGCACACGTCGACCAGAGGAGAGAAAGACCGCGCTCATCGACGCATAGACATCATATATCTCTATATAATATCTATGCATCGACGCGCTACTACCGGAAATCATCATCAGCAGCGCTAAATAGGAATGGTTGATGTCAAGAATGTCTCCAAAAAAGTGTGTTTTGGGATGTGAGGGAAAGTTTACCTTGTTCAGCTTCCCAAAGAACCCAGTGTTACTGGAACAGTGGATGCAGTTTGTATTTCCGGGACAGCAAAGGAGTGTGGCAAGTGCGGTTTTGTGTTCTGGTCATTTCAGTGACGAATGTTTTATTAACAAGGCCCAGGTCGTCGCTGGATTTGCAAACCAAATACTATATAGTAATATGGCCTACCGCACCACGATCGATAATAAGCAAACCTTCCCGGGCGCTCCCGCTTGACTCTATAGCTCCGCCCACGCCCAGAATCAAGGACCTCGGCTTTTTCCGGTTAGAATCGGAAAGCTGTATTTTTATTTTATAAATATGATGAAACTAAAGACTTTTTGGAGATATGAAGGACGCACTATTACTCTATAGGTACTCAAGATTAACATGAGATTGACTGAAACTAAGTATTTTACCCCCCCTTTAAGGAAACGGTGAAATTGTGACCTGACTTGAATTAACCTAAAACTCAGTCGGAGCTAAAGCGGTTTCATTAAGGATAATTTAAGTTCACGCAATCCCGCAATTAAATTCATTTGACCCAGGTTCAAGGATATAATTTGATGACATTCATGCTATTCTTTAGCAGCCCCAAAGGTCGATTATGGATCAAATCGATCCACCATGACAAACAGCATATATATTCTGTGCTGTTTAATGAGACATGGTGTTTTCCTCAGTGCATACATTTCACAGGTATGTTCTCCATCTGTTGTTAAAAAGTTTCTGTTATTTCCTTATTGTTGTGTGCTGCATTACCGTTACTTAACAGATTACTTTTATGATGGATAGATGGATTAACTTTTGTTTGGGCCTCAAAATCTAAGGTACCATTCACTCCCAGTATAAAGTTTGGAAGAGCCAGGATATTCTTTTTATATCATTCCGATTGTGTTTGGCTGAAAGAAGAAAGTCATATACACCTACAATGGCTTGAGGGTGAGTAAACTATTGGATGACTTTTATTTTTCGGTGAACTATCCCTTTAAGCATGTACAACTGTTTTCAACATTGATAATAATAATACCGGTTTCTTGAGCAGCAAATCAGCATATTAGAATGATTTCTGAAGGATCATGTGACACTGAAGACTGGAGTAGCAGCTCGAGTTCTTACCAGGACCAGGAAGTATGACCATATTAGCCCGGTTCTGTCAACACTGCATTGGCTCCCTATTAAACATCGTATACATTTTAAAATATTGCTGATTACTTACAAAGCACTAAATGGTTTAGCTCCGCAGTACTTGAGCGAGCTCTTAACGCATTATAGTCCTTCACGTCTATTGCAATCTCAAAATTCCGGCCAGTTAATAATACCTAGAATATCAAAATCGTCTGCTGGCAGTAGATCCTTTTCCTATTTAGCACCAAAACTTTGGAACAGTCTTCCTAACATTGTCCGGGAAGCAGACAGTTTAAAGCTAGATTAAAGACACATCTCTTTGACCTAGCATTCACATAACACATTATTCTATAACTCAATGTTAGGCTGCATAGATTAGGTCAGCCGGAACTGGGGACACTTCCCTTATATCCTGATGTACTCGTTACATCATAAGAAGAATGGCATCTACGCTAATTTTAGTGTCTTTGTTTATCCCGAGGTTTTCCCGCAGCCTGCCGGATCCAGGCTGTATTCGGATCTGACGAAGGACCTTCGCCTGGACCCGATGACAACGCAGTGCTGAAGTGCCAACTAGTCTCTCCCCTGTGAAGGATCCCTTTACCACTCTACAGACAAAGCGTTGTCGGGAAAATTCAGTTTGCGTATCTACCCCGAAGTGATAAAATAAAATAAAGTTCTGTATAAAAATTCATAGGCAAGGCAAGTATTTTGTTGTAAGGGTTTGTGTGTGTGTGTGTGTGTGTGTGTGTGTGTGTGTGTGTGTGTGTGTGTGTGTGTGTGTGTGTGTGTGTGTGTGTGTGTGTGTGTGTGTGTGTGTGTGTGTGTGTGTGTGTGTGTGTGCAGCTGTGTAGGCATTACTGGGTCAGCTGGACCTCTCTGTGCCCTGTTCCTCTGAGTTTTGGGTTGTTTGTGTGTCCAGTATATTTCCCCAGGTGTTTTCCTGCTTTGATGGTTGATGGAAAACTCTCCATAACCTCAGTAAACTCACTGAGCACTGTTTCAGTCGCCTCATTCTGTACAACAAGATTGTTAATCCACAAAAATGTCGTTTTCCTGCAACTGTTTCGTGACAATTGCAGTTTCCACCAAAGTTCTGTTCCTGCACATGACAAAGTGCATAGTCAACAAGGTTAAGGAGAAACTGAATCTCTCGAGCCAGCGCGGCCAACAGTTCGTGAGTAATGGGAACCACATGTATGAAATTTTGATTTAAGTGGTAATACATGAGAAAACTAAAGCTTCATCTTTTCCTGCGGATTCTCTGTAACTCTAGCTCTCCTCAGCTACTCTTCAGGCAGGAGGGGAGATGTCAGGTCAGTCCCCATGGTTCCTGATATTTACCATTTTTGTGCATCATCCTCTCTCTCTCTCTATCTCTCTCTCTCTCTCTCTCTCTCTCTCTCTCTCTCTCTCTCTCTCTCTCTCTCTCTCCTTGTATTTTATTTGTATTTTCAAAGACAAATGTTCCAATGACCGCAAATATTATATATTTCATCCCGCACTTATAACTTAATCTGTAACTTTTCATTTTAAGGTACTGTTCTAAATTTACATATAATAGACACGAAAACACATATTAATTGCACACATCTGCTTAAATGATCTCCTTATGATCGTGTGTAAATGTGCTAATCAGTTCAGTAAAACTGGGCCTCTAAAGATGCATACTTTTGGTTTAAAACATTTCAAATGCTTAAAAGCTGGACGTTTATCTAAGGGTAGCCAAAATTATTTGCAAATGGACTGAGTAGATCTTACAATTCTGCCTCGAAAGTGTAGTAAAAGTCAGACATTTATGCTAAATAAATAACCGTGTATGAAAGTAGATGACAGAATGTTCTTGAATGTTTTCCTCATGTAGTAATCCCATGACCTTTTGTCTTTTCATAAAGTGCATGTTATTACAATGTAATAACACATACATAACTAATCTATTACAATGCAATTATTAATAATTGGAGTGAAACACTAATTTAATGATCCTATGTGAGCGTTTGCCTCATAACTCTACATTATAAAGCATCTCGCCACCACAGAATTGTGTTTAGGTACATTTCACTGTTGGTTCGTGACCTCTGGCTTTATAAAGTAAATATTTGATCAGAAAAGACCAGCATAATGCTCTGCGCTGTGACCCTGGATATGAAGGGAGTAAACTGGCTATCCCTTTGGTTCACAGAGAGTGTATTTCAGTGGGAGCCAATAAACTTACACCACAGTATATTACTCAACATTAATTTAATAACAATAATCTCAGAATTCTCAGAATACCCCCTGATGACATCCATGTTATTTATTTCTCATAGCTCGTCCTCTGTAGGCCAGGTGCTGTTCAGTTTGAACAAATCTAAACAGTTACAGACCATTTTATTTTTGATATGTGATAGGAAACACTGTCAACACAAAGCATCCAGCAAAGACTCAACTCCTACGAAGTTCATTACTTGAATTTGGTATGGCACTGTATAAAAGAGAGAAAGTGTTTTCACCCCAGTAAACCTCGTCTCCTTTGTCTGCATGCCCTATGATTACAATGAAATTGAGGGATTGTTGTTATGCAGCATATTGGAACGCAGTTTAATGATTGCATGTGGAGCGGATTCTGAGAGTTGGAGGGATACGGAATAATGTAGATATGTTACTGCGCAGGCTTTGCTTTCCTATTACATAGAAAACGCTATTTAGGTCAATAAGGTCATGGTCAGGAGCCCACTCTTGGAAGAGTGAAGCCTAACACAGAATGCCATAATTGGGACTGAGAGAAGAGTGAAGAACACAGCAGACCTGGGGTGCGTTTCCCGAAAGCATCGTTAGCCAACTATGGTTGCAAGTTCCGTCGTTATCTGCATAGTTCAACGATTTGGTGTTTCCCGAAACCATCATTCCAACTAACGTTCGCAAACAGCATCACAAACTTGTGTGGTTGGAACGACAGCTCTCGAGCTGTGGTTAGAAGCATAGTTTCTAGTTTACATGAGATGTAGACTGAATAAATCCTTATCTTTAGCAAAATAAGCAAGCTGACATTCAGTACAACCCGTTTTATTTATTTAGAATACATACAAATGTAATTTACGTCTTTTAGTTTGTCAAGAGATTTAAAACACCGTTTTTGAAGACTGCGCATGTGCGAACGTGCTCTACTATGTAAGAACGAGCCAAATATTGAGTCTGGTAATAAAGCAAAATAACTAGAAAAATTAGAAATGGTCTTCAGATGCCATGTCTGTAACTTATATGACAAAATCTAGCGTTAATTCGATCTCAAACAGATGAATTAAAATGAGTTATTAGTCCAAGTGCGAGACGTCATAAACCAACGGTTGAACGATACTTTGCGACATACGGTTTCGGGAAACAGTCGTGACGAGCTAGTTGATTTCTCCAACGATGCATCGTACTATGGTAGTTAAGCAGTGAGCTATATAGTTGTACGGGAAACGCACCCCTGGATAGCCAAGTTTGGGAATAATGTTATACTGTATTTTTGATTAAATACTGTAAATGCAGCCATGGTGAGCATTAGAGACTTCCTTACAGACACCAAACTTTTGAAATAATCATTTTATTTTTTAGCTGAACTATTCCTCTACTGAAGAATGTCCTGCCATGTCAAGTAAAATCATGTTAGTTTGATGTTTGAAGGTCGTTTACATTAGCATTTGTGTAGCGTATGCATATGGTGCTTGATATTGTCTAAGTTTGCTGTAGTATTCCCAGAATTCCCATAATCCCTCTTCATTAATCAGTGAGAAACTTTATGTATTTTTAAGTCCATGATCCAGATTTTACCTGTCTGCCCTCCCTTGCAAAAATATTAAAAGATTATTGGAACTTAATTTCCAATATTGTTTGGCACTGAAATTCTTACCAAGTCTTTGATTCTTCGCCCATTGCATTACTCACCCACATGCTTTAATTGCAAGATTTAGTGAATAAATGCATGCAAGGTTTGGATTGGCCGTTATGATTATCTTTGATCTCAAGGCTCTCATCAATTAATCAAGCCAAGAGTGAGCGAAAAAGAGAGATAGGAGGATGAGACCTAAAGAGAGACAGTCTCCATTTACGCCTGGCTGAACATCAGGTTAGATCACCTCCATATGTACTCTTCTAAAAACTGGCAGATCTTTCTGAATGTCTCTTGAACAAATTTAGTTAAAAACGATGTTATGGTCTGTTTTTTGCAGAATTAGAGTTCTCGGTTGGTAGAAACGTGGCATGTTGCTTGGACGTTGCTGTAGCAGCAGATAAACAAATGATTACAAACAGTGATCAATGTGTTTTTTGGGATAGTTCGGTCAGCTGGTATCTAGAAGCATCAATTAGTGGTCCGCAAGCCATGGTATGATTTCAATATAACTTTTATGTTTGCATACATATTAAAATGTTTAATATACTGACTATCTCTAAAATGTTATTATTGTTGTAATGTTTATGAATCCTTTTAGGTTGATCCAATATTGAATTTAATATTATTTACTGTATTTAAAGGAATAGTTTACCCAAAAAATGTTTTGTCATTTACTCACCCTGATGTTGTTTCGTTCGTTTCGTTCTTCTGTTGAACACACAATAAGCTATTTTGAACCCAACTTAAAATAAAATAAAATTCTGTCTTCATTTAAACATTACCCTGCTTATTGATTGATTAATTGAAATATATTTACAGTATAAAGGATTTTTTTTGTTTCTGCACATACATACTTTGACGTTTTACATGCTGCCAATACGTTCCTATTGCACATCACGGCGTATATCCAGATGTAGGTGTAGAGATGTGTTGCTGTGTGTTGTTGTAGGGTCTGGGACACAGGGTTCTGGCACCGCATGTATTTGATTAAACTCTATTGCAACATTTTATCAAGGACGTCTCTGCAATCATGCAAAACACACATTATGTGGGGCACTGCATAATTATTCTCTAAGGCAAGTGTGTGTGTGTGTGTGTGTGTGTGTGTGTGTGTGTGTGTGTGTGTGTGTGTGTGTGTGTGTGTGTGTGTGTGTGTGTGTGTGTGTGTGTGTGTGTGTGTGTGTGTGTGTGTGTGTGTGTGTGTGTGTGTGTGTGTGTGTGTGTGTGTGTGTGTGTGTGTGTGTGTGTGTGTGTGTGTGTGTGTGTGTGTGTCATGCACTCTGCTCCTTGCTGTTTCACTTATACCTAAATCAGCAAATAAAACCCGGTCTTGACAAAGGCACAAATCAACAACGTGTACGATAAAGTCATACAGTCCATGACTCCTGGAGCTCCTTCTAACAGTGAGTTTTCCTGTGAGACCTTCATTCCTCCAGACACAATGGCACTGAGGCAGAAACCAGATACTCATCAAACCTCCCGAGCACCTCTGGCCTTCTCCCCGCTCTCATACATGCCTACAATCTTGCCAGCATTATATTTATTGATTTCTCTTTTAATGCTTTAGTTTTTTAGGAGGCAGCTTTGCTGGTTTTATTATAAAAGTTTCCAGCATTTGTCAACTTGGCCAGACTGAGAGACCAGCTTAAGTTAGAACCATCAAACCAGCTTGAATCATTCACTCAACCAATTAATTATATATATTTATATACAGCCAATTGTATATATATATACTGTATTTACAGTCAAGCCCAAAATTATTCATACCCCTGGCAAATTCTGACTTAAAGTTACTTTTATTCAACCAGCAAGTTTTTTCTAGATTATAAATGACACAGACGTCTCCCAGAAGATAATAAGACGATGTACAAGAGGCATCATTGAGGAAAAAATTATTACTCATCTTTTATTTACATTTGAACAAAAAGTGGCATGTCCAAAATTATTCATACCCGTCTCAATAATCAATAGAAAAGCCTTTATTGGCTATTACAGAATCCGCTTCGCATATGTCTAATAATTCAACGGCCTGTTGTCAATTATTCCTTACATATATACTGTATATATATATGGCATTTTTTGTTGTTGTTGTTGTCATACCTCCATACTAACTCCCAGTGTTTTGGCACAAATATCATCAAGTTAAAAGGCAACAAAATAAGTGTTGGCTTTGATAAATATGGACCCAGAAATCAAGATTGAATCTAAATATTTGGATGCTCAATTGTGGGTCGCTCTGGAGTAGCTCATGATGAGAATTCTGGGAAATTTCTGTGTGCAGAGTGACCTAAAGTTTACTGTAGAGGATCATGTTGTCATATATTATTACGTGCATTATATGTTATTACACCCCATGGCCTGCTCTATATCAATGTTTGCTTGAGTTACCAAGGTTTGCAGCAACAGGTTCTGTGAAAACCATCCGTTGCCTGGTTAGAGAAATAACTACCAGATGTCTTCACTGCAAAGACAAAGTACCTGCATGACGGTCAATTCAGGCAGATGCTCAGGGTGTTGCCAAATATTCTCCTCTCATACGGCCTCATCTGCATAAGTAAACAACCTGGGCGGTTTGCTCATGTGGGAACAGAGCAGCTGCCTTAATGGTTAATTGAACAGCCGTGGCTTTCTCTCTGAACACTTGATTTACACCTCATGTAAAGAGCTGTGAATGGAGAGGGGGAATGAAATGTGCCCTGAGAGGGCAGCTTGCGTCTTTCCTTTGAGACTCGCATGTCGTGGTGTCCATTGTGTGGGGAGATTTACAGGCCTCTCTGTTTTTGATAGCACCACAAAACCACCCAAAACACAATGAGCTCTGAGTCTCTGAAGATCAATGGCATGAACAACAGAAGCAGATCGACCAGCTGCTCAGAGGAGGTATCTGTAGAGATAGGCATTATCAGCAAGCTCACAATATTTGATGAATATTTGTGATGAAAATGACAAAACCTAGAACTAGAAAGACATCTCTAAAATGAACAGCAGGTTTTGTTATCTTCTTTTTAGCCTTATTGAAGCATAAAGAGGGGGCACACTTATTAGACCCCGTATTAATATGTTTTCCACAAGTTTCCTGAATTTTAAATAATTGTTTATACATTTGTCTGCATTGGTTTATTCCAGATTTGTATAGTACTCTTACCCTACATATAATTTCAAAGCAGCTTCACGGAAAAATGCTTGCTTAAAATGTTACAATAAAGAAGCCAGTGGTGACTTTGCCAATGAAAAAAAATAATAATGATGAGGTTTGAGAGGCAAAAAATCTCTGGCAAAATGTTTTTTTTTTATTATATGGCAATAATCTACAGCTTTAAGGTTATGAGTAAGTTACAAGTCATGGTTAGTTGAAACTTCATCATTTTGTCTATTTAACCAAATGCATGACTTTATGTAACAGTAGCATCTCTGGGCACCAAAATTGCATATATTATTGCATAGAGCAGAGACAAAGTGAGTTTTCTCTGATATGTGTCCTCACTGGCAAGTAGCATTTTGCTTTTTCATTGCAGATCTATTGAATTTATATTCATATATTATATTTATATATAATATTAAATCAACTAGATTTCTTTATATCATAGACACTGTTAACGTTGAAATATCAGCAGTTTGTTCTGCATAGTACAAAGTACAAAATTAAGAGTACGGGTAAACAGTGTCGGACCTGATGCAGTTCAGGCATTCCGAAGTATATAGGCCAACCAAGAGCAATGCAATCATAATCTCTGTTTGTATGATTGCATGTCCTGTGTGTGATTCATTTGTCTCCTTCGCTATCATCCAGGAACGGGCCCCATTGCATGTTGCATGCAGCTTTAAATACATCCATATTCATTTATCAGGCAGAAATGCCTTAGTTCATATCATGCTCAAAAGAAAGATGGACAGGGTGATGGAAAGAGATGAAAAAGCTAATAAGGCAAACGCATAAATAATGGTTTTGTGTTGTTAGGAGGATCCCTGCTAAGCTGTTTTTGATTACTCTGGCCTGGGAGGGATGCGTTATGAACCCCTTGCTACTCTGTTGTTTACCGCAGCAGAGCATGGAGACCGTAGCCCCAACACTGCACGTCAAATGGGACGAGAATTGTTTGTGTGCTTGTGTGTGACGGGGAAGTGACCGGGGCTGCTGGAGAACTGCAGTCTGCTTCTTATTAGCGTGAAGAGCTTTTGGGTTCTGGGCTAAAGTATCCCAATATCCTCTCCTATAATCCACTCTCTCCTGCCGAAGGGATCCAGCTGTGGGTCAGCGCTAGGGGAAGGATACTTGGAGACCTTCGAAATCAAAAGCTGCATTTATTGCAAGAAGCTATGATGGCAATTCAATGCATCATGAATAAGTCAATATGTTTTATATAAAATGTTACACATTAAGTATTTTACTAAGCAAAAACAAGTTATTTACTGAGTAATGGATGCACTTGATGGATAATTATTGATGTTTGCAAGCACCACAAAAAAAAAAAACCGAATAAAAAATCCATAACCATTTTCACATTCCAAGAACATGAATCATATCAACCTTTTAAGTGGTCAAATTACAGTTTTCGTCTGGCACATGATTAAAAAAAGGCTGGAAAAAAGCCCATAGACTTACATTGTTTGGGTTTGAGCAAAATCTAAGCAACCACCCATATATTTATATATTTATACATATACATACATAGTGGCGCACACGCACATGCCTGAGGAAGGACTATTGACTCAAACATTGCTAATTAAACACTTTTTGTGATGATGCAAGTTGTGTGCAGGATTTATATATTCTATATATCTAGATCTAAAAACATAAAAACTTCATAAAGACTGATGGATGGATGCATGTTATCCTGTCAATTTATCCAATAATCATTAATGTGATCCCCAGTTTGGAAGAGATGATCTAAATAAAGTATCACATCAATGACTCTGAAGCAGATATCGGCAGCTGAGGACGTTTACGAGTGGAAACATTCCAGTAAATCTGTCAAATACTCGCTCACTGCGATTTAGAAAAAGATATGAAAAAGATCCGTCCAATCACTCAACTCTTGCACACAAACACTTTTCATGCTCTCTCTCGCTCGCTCACTTACTCACAAACACAATTCCTCACTGCTTCCCAGGGGAAGAACTTAGATTTATGTATGTTTATTTACTTCAGCGCAGGCGGTCTCCTGTGGCCTTGTAGGGTTCAGCATTCCCAGAGGAAAACCAGGAATTTCTTTCACCACGAATTCAAACACCCGACCGCACAATTCCAAGCAGCTCTTTATTGCTTATTGTCATCAAAGAAAGTCTAGGTTATATCTTGGATCTTAATTTCACTACTTTGTTAAGAGATATGGGCTCTAGTTTCTCATGTATTCTAGTTTCATTCTGTCCTTTTCTCAGAAATGAAGCTCTAGCGTAAGTTCTGCCGGGAAGATTCAATTGTTACGTAACTTATTACCTTCTCAACTATCCAATCAAATCCTAATACTTTTGGTATTAAAGGTTGGTACTTACACACGTCTGAGTTCGCAGATGCTGTCGGTCCATTCACCTCCACCCTCCCCACCACCTCCAAGATGGGACCTTCCCTTCAACCTCCCCAACACCACCAAGACAGGTCCTTCCCTCCATCCTCCACATAACACCAAGATGACTTTCTCCTCCATCCACCCCACCACCAGATGGCCCCTTCCCTTACTTCGCAGGGGGTCGGCTGCGCCCCTGCCTTCATCTTCAGGCAGGATATGCAGAGTCCGAACCTTGCAAGCTATGGACCTACGGGGCCTACGCCAAAGAACTTGATTGCTTGCTGAGCTCTTAATAAATGT
Organism: Phoxinus phoxinus; assembly: GCF_949152265.1. Taxonomy (NCBI): domain Eukaryota; kingdom Metazoa; phylum Chordata; class Actinopteri; order Cypriniformes; family Leuciscidae; genus Phoxinus; species Phoxinus phoxinus. The sequence goes on from NC_136891.1 coordinate 25,048,335, forward strand.
TAATTGTCACAGTATTTATTCTCCCGAGTCTTTCTGGTAGAACTGATTTTCGACGGGTTATTTTTATGTTTGCGTCCTCTTCTTAAAGAGAGAAATTGCTTAACTAGCATACTTTTGAAAAGAGTACTATTACTTGTACTGCCACTGTAAAAAAAATATTTTCATGATTTGTTATCACAACTTTTTATCTTTTGTCAAATCAACTTCGATAACAAATGTGTGAAGATAACATACTATTTTGAGTTTTTGTTTATTAAACCATTCTTCTTCATTGTATTAACTCAAATTTTTTATTACAACGAACTCAAAATTTTAAGGCAACAAGGTAACTTGCTTTTTTAAGTTAAACCAAATATTTTTTTACAGTGATATATTTCAACTTAGATTACTTGGATTATTACATTTAGACTATTTAAAAATATATGTTATAACTTTTAAGTAAGCAATAAGGTAACGAGAGGCTGCATCATGAATAAGTCACGGCTGTAGGGCGTTGTGGGAAAAACCAAAAATACTCCACAACGCAAATCGCAGTATTGAAACTCAAAGTTATAGGGCCGTGACATTTCTGAAACATGCTTGAAACTGCTTACCAATCACAGCACACTGGTCCAGCGACCAATCAGAGCACATTGAGTTTTTCAGAAGAAGGGGCTTTATAGAGACAGGAACTAAACAGTGTTACTGACAGACTGGGAAGATAGGTGATACAACAATGTCAAATATGTGAAACAAAGTGTGTGTGTTTTTTAACAAAAACTTTTTCAAACTTTGGAAAAAGGCCCCTTTATAATGATTTAAAATGTACTTTAAAATAAACATTCTAATTTAACATTATTATAAAGTGGTCAACAAGAAACAGTAATGGAAGTGAAATCTCTTTAAGTAAACTTAAGTGCCATTTTATTTAAATTATATTATATTATCTGCAAAAAAATATACTTTCAAGATTTGAAGCAATCTACAAGTATCCAATGCAATTAAGCGCTCCTTTCTCAAAAAGGAGTTTAAGGCCATGATTAAAGAACCGTCTGATGAAAGCATATTGATAGCATCACACATGTCCCAAATTAAACACAACTGTCGGATGGTGATTCATATGCCAGTACTGGGATTACCCACATTTGGTTCCCAGTGCTGGCATATGAATCACCATCCGATAGTTGTGTCTGAAAGACGTGTAAGTCCACAACCACCAAATCTTTTTGGTGCTTGTCTCAGGAAAGCAGAAACCATTGAGTGGTCAGGTTGTCTTTCACATAATAAACTTCCCCCATTTTGACTACTGCCATCAGTTTTTAGAACAAATATGAGGCAAAGGGCATTATTTGTACTTGAAGTTTATACTAAGAAAAGGTGGATAAATGAATAAAAAAAGCCTAATGTGAAGAACATGTTTACGCTTAATTTTTCGCCACATTTTCTCCAAGTGTCCCATAATAGGAATGATGATTCTGAATGATTCGTGAACACAGCACGACTTTACGAGCTCTGTGTTTGAGGCCATTGGTGAAAAATCTATTGAGGTTGAAGGAGTTCGTGCATGTCACATTTGTGGTGCACTAATGTGTTTTCTGTGGCGGAATCGGGCAATCAGCCATTTACAACACAGAGATCCTCTTCTCTTAGACATATCACCCTTTTCTTTCTTTGAAATACACTTTTAGACATCATTTCTGTTGGCCTCGGCACAGAAGGGTCCATGTTTTGAGTGAAATAATCTCTTTTTTCAGTGTTATGACATGTGAATGTGTCAGTATTAATGTACGTTTCATAGAGAGTACGTTAAGATTTGGCATTGAACTTTATTTATACAACCGTTAGTTCTGGTCCTTAATTGGTCGAATGGTGTTCCAAGAGTGCTGATATAACAGTCCAAAAGCACTGTTTGTATCCCTCTGCATGTCTGCTTGTTTCAGACAGATCAGCCTATGTGTAATTGTGATGGGTTTTATAAATTCAGCTTCATGACATGAAAATCAATTTTTCAAATGCATATTATTAATCTTACCAGAACGATTCATCCATGCATGTTTCATTTTGTAACAATTTATCTGACCTCATCATTTTTATAACTCGATCTTCTACTTTGTGGAGATGCGCCACCACTGTTGATTCTGCCTTGACATTTAAAACTATTTTGTTAGCGAAGCAATTGTTTCACTAAAAAGCATACTAAATATCAACTTCGTCAAACCAATATTATCACGCTAGTGGTCAGAAGTGCTTGTGTGATTTAAAAAAAAGTGCCCCAATTATACTTTTTTGGATATTACCTTTCACGCATGTGTTATATAGCTGTTTGTGATGTAAAAGGTCTGCAAAGTTTCAAAAATCAGTCCTGCTCAAGTCGTGCATACAATGGTGGTCGGGTTGATACTTCTTCCAATGTTTCATTATCAGACTCTGGCTCAAATTGATACAGTATAACTGACGCCATTGTTACTGTTCGTATCACTGCATACAAGTGCTGAGGAAGCTTCCGGAGCTAAAATTCAGATGGGCGTTTTGTTTCCAACACGTGCTATAAGCAGTCGACCAATCACAACACACCAGGCCGTCTGACCAATCAGAGCAGAATAGGCTCTCAGAAAGAAGAGGTTTAGAGAGACTGAATCCTTCATCAAACCGTTTCAGACACTGTGAGAAAAGACGTGATGCTGCAATGTATAACATGTTTTTTTTTACCTCGGATGCATGTAAACCTTGGAGACCTTCAAAACTAAATTAGAAGAGCATAATTAGACCACTTTAATGTATAAATGTGTAATTTTTTTGAGCTGCATCACAGGTCCCACCTGTCATAATGTGTTAACCCAAAACATACAGCTTTTTTAATGTATGTTAGTCTAGTGTGCCGGTCCTGAATAATGGCAGAAACCCAGTATTGGCAGTAATTGAAAGCGCGTAGTAAAGTGAAGCAGGTTAGCGGACTTAAAAGCCCCGGAGGCAACTAGAACATTAGCACCACTCAACACTAATTACCCATTCGAACAGGGGCTCATAATTAGCCTTGTCAAAAAATGTGATTAAGCACCATATCCACATGCATACAAATGGCTGTATCCATAACCTCTAATGCTCTGCCCGGGATTTGCCCCGCAATGTTAAAACTATTTAGTAGGGTGTAGCACCCAGTTCAGCCAGCAAACAGAAAAACTCATGATGAACTGTAATCATAGATATATGCCAGATGTTTGTGGAAAAACATACTCTGTATTTGAAGCTAAGCACAATGTTTTACATAAGCACTGGAAAAACAGAGACCTAGAGTTGGGGAACTAACCAATGAGGATCTCTCATCACTGAAGCCCATTAACTGCATACATCCTGCTGTACAAGCCTTGTAAGTGGACCGGAGGAAGTGTTGATTAATGAGTCATTTTGTTCAGTCACTTTCTCTTTGTTTTTAAGTGAATGCTAGAAGCAGCATTCTGGGATCTAATTACTGTAAACACAACATACGCACAACATAGCATTAGACATCTGTGTAAGTGTGGATTACACACAGGTATTTCAACAGATCCCTCTGCTACCCAGACATTTCCAGTAAATTGATCTCTGAGGACTAGATGAGTAACTTCAGACTGATGGAAAAACTGATCGTATTCGACAGAGTTGAACTCAAAGCTCAAAGCATATTGAATATGAATTCATGCCCTCATGTCTAATATATTCGAGTATTCTTATTAGCCATATTGTACTCGTTTTTACACACGTATTAAGATCAGGGATATATTTTAAATATATATATTCTCAAAGCTCACTAGAAGCTGAAAGTTTTGTTGTCACACAAAAAAAAATTGACAATGGGTCATTCAAAAACGACAAATCTCGTTATTAAAACATTATTTATTTGTCCTTCTGCTCTAGTAAGATGTCTCGAACCATATTTATGGTTCGAGACATTTGAGCATATTGAATATTCAAAGCATATTGAATATGAAACTAGTTTTCCAAGTTAGGCTATTAAATGAACGGAAATCAATAGGTCTACAGTAATGGTTATGGACTGTTAAACTGTCTATGAAGTGCATAAAATGGCTCCATTTACTGATTATTTTGGTATCTTGACATAAGAGCTTGAACATGTGTTACCGTCAAATTCAGGTTAAAGGTTGAGTGAGTCAGACTATGTGTGGGCTTAGTCTGCCCTCTGGTGGATGAGTAGAGATCGGTTTGAAATATTGCGTTTCATATATTTGGCAAAAATAAACATAATAAAGAAGAAGCCCCACAACATTTGCTCATTTGCATGAGCATACATAACATCCAACAGAAGCTGCCAATTATCATGACATTTCTCCAAACTCAGGTGATGAAGAGATGAAGGGAAAGGAGGAGGGAGTTTAAGAAAAGGAGAGAGGAATGTGGAAAGGGATAAGAGATGGGTTGAGTGGAGAGGGCATTGGTGTAGTGAAAATAATAAGAGAATTTGTAAGATGACATGAACAGAAGCATTTTCAGAATTGAGGTTCAAGAACACTGAGGTGGATGACCAAGTTTGTTTTCAATGAAATGTCATTGTTAAACATTACCTCCAACCACAATGGATGATACTTGTGGAGATGTTTAGGCAAGAATAACCATGGATTCAATATTTATAAGGATTTTCTTCATCTTATTTTTCTGCCTTAAAACTGCCTGGGCGTCAGAGACCATGAGAACCCAAACTTGGTGGGATGGTCAGAAATCCCACCCGCATCGACACACATCTGACGGACACTGTGCGGCTTTAACAGCCAATGAAATCTGATGGTGTGGCCCATCTCCACTAATTGGCGAATACTGAACGCAAAATCCAAAACTTAAGGAAATTTGGTACACATAGACAAGAGGGCATTCTGTGTACGCACATCAAAATATCCCATTGGGGGCGCTTAATAATCCTTAATCCCAAAATTGCATGGTTGATGAAGTTGAAAATTGGCAGGCCTATACACATCATCTTTGGTGGATGTCCTATATCCTCTAATATCATTATCCACTAATATCACTAGGATACACTGAAAAACATGGCCACCAGCAGCCAACCAAATTTCAGCAGGTAATAACAGGTCAAATTGACATACTGGTATTCAGGTGTTCCAAATTTTGTACAAATTGGCCATACAGTAGCACTATAACAAGCAATTTTATTTTTTTTGCTAATTTGTCAAGTTACCAGATATGATTAATTAAATGGCTGTCCATTTAAAATGAAGATTTATTTGTCTCTTTTTAAATATTTTACAGTATAACATTTCTAAAGGATTTTTCTAACATGATGTAGTTGGCTGAGTTAATTGTTTTGAGAAAAAAAAAACATGTGAAAATGTAACAACATTCACTTCGCATTTTTTTAAATTAACAGTTTAGTTAAGATTCTGAAAACAATTAGACAGTAATACACATTTTTATTTGCTTATCTAACTGCAAACATACAACAAAAAAGTCATTAAAACACTCTTTAACAGAAATAATGGTTCAATTGTTAACAACATATAACAAGCAATATTAAATACACTGTACAGGTTCATCTGCATTCATGCCTTTTGAAATCTTAAATATGTATTTTGAGATCCAGAGTCAGTATGAACGCATGTCAAACTTTATACCCCTGCCCTTCGCAGTCTTGCCTGGATTTTCCAAAAGCAAAGCATAGCTTTTGATCAATAAACGAGCGTTCAATATGGCAATTCATGTTATTTGCTGCACAGTCCACAACCTAGAGACTACACCATAGTGTGTATCATACATTTGGGTGGGGGGGGGGGGGGGGGGGGGTGTCTGTGTGATATGATTAGTGCATAAAACAAACAATCTCTGAGAAATATTTCGAGGATGACTACACTGAAGAGAGTCTGGCCATTTTCACCGCTTCTCCAGTTTCTTAAACTTGGCCTCTGTGAATAAACACACAAACATAAGTTATTACACATCTGCACATCTGAGTGTTATTTATCTCACACAATGCGCTTGGTACTATAAAATAAGAGGAGCATGAACATCTAGCTTGGTCTAATAGCGCCATCTAATGTCCATTTAATCAGTTAACCATCAACTGTTCAGCAATTAATTCAGTGGCATATCATTTAATAAGTCTAATCTCTACATCTTACACATAATGAGTATTGCTTTAACGGTCTATACATCAACATGTAGAAAGAAACTAATTATTTCATAAAATTAGCAGACTAAAAACGATGAACATCATAAGCTGGAACAAGTAGTTGTTGAATAAAGTATCATAAATGACTGACGTGCCTTTCACTCTTCTAACTAACTCAATCCTTCAGGGAAAATCTTTTTAAACAAATCCTGGAAGAGTTGATGCCTAGGGATGGTTACATTTTCATTCATTTATAGCATTTAAGCTAAATACATTTCTTGTATTTAAGCTTCCAAATTCATAAAGGTTGTGTTCATTTGTGAAGATTATTATCACGATAAACAAAATGTTTAAGAATCATAAACTTTTGTTGGCCACAGAACTTATTTTCTGCAAAAGCCAATGGGATAACTTATTGTTTTTTTAAATCAGGGGAACCAGGGTGATGCTAAATATGTCATCACTGCAGCGCTCTATATCTTCATGAAAACCATTTATACTAAATAAGTCACAGGCCAGACGAGACTAATAGTGTCCTTCATAATAAAAAATAAAAAAAATGAAACGCGTCTATATAAAATCAAATAATAAACATAACACAGTGTTTTCCTCAGAGTTCTTGATGTTTGTACTCACCCAGTTTCTTTGAATACGTGTCTAGTTTATATGCAGCCTGCTCCAGAGCCGTAACCTGCTCCTCGATCTGGTTAATCTGATCCAGATAAGACTGCAAACCACCATCTAAAGCCAAAAATTACAACATACTTTAAGATGTGATATATATAGCTTGCATATTTTCTGTCAGCAAATCACAAAATAAACACTTGCATTGTGACAATGATGTTAATGAACCACTCTGTGTACTTTACCTCTAAAGAACATTGTGATAGGACAATGTTGCAAAACACATTAACATGAATAAACACATATGTTGGTTGATTTTATACACTGGAGCCACATTTCTTACACTTCTGATTGAGATCTTGCAGATTGCGGCTGATGTTGATGGATATGTCCTTCATCTCCATGTACTTCAGGCTGGTGAGTTTGTTCATGTTCTCGAGGAGTTTGTAGTCCTCACAGGTAGCTGAGTAAACAGAAAAAATGTAAATAAAATGTACACACACAGATCTACAATCTATTCTATTATTATTCTATTCCCATTACCAGTGAGCTCTCCCTGTAGGAAAACTGCCATTTTGTCAAACATGTCTCTGCAGAGCTCATTGATATCCGGCTCGGCGGGTTCAGTGGCCTCCTCTGCTGTCTCCACACCTCCCTCATCTGCGAAAGACAGCAAACTCTTTCAGTGTCCCAAAACATAGAGAGCTGCCTACCCGGGCACAACTTCTGGGCATTAAATGCAGATTCTAAGTGCCTATGATGGCTCATATTGCAGTCTGGGTAGGCAACTTAGTAGATTTAGAGACAAGGATACGGTTTAGTTGGTTACTGTATGTATACAAAACAAATTATTCTCAATGGGAAGATAAGTAGTCAAATATCCAAAAACAGGTTGCATTAGCTTAAAAATAAGTGTCACGAGCACAACATGATCAATAGCAGCACTGGAAAGCTATCTCTATATGTAAACTTGCAGTATACAGTACACAATGCTTGATTTATTTACAAAAGCAGCTCACTGTTATTACTGGGTCTTTTGACTTTTGGGGTGTCTGTCGCGTCGCTTGTGGCCACATCTCTCCTGGGCTCGGACTCAGGTTTAGGTTCGGGTTCAGGAGCGGGTTCGGCTGAGAGGTTGAGGTCGGTCGGGGGAGCTGGTGCTTTACAGATGCTGTCCATCGCTGCGGCCTCCTCCCCCGTAGCTGCCATTTTCACATTATCACATGACCAAAACCAGTTTCACGTGACTTCTCGTTTCCGTCTTTTTTTTATGCAGTGTAATTAAACTAATACTAAAAAAGAAAAGAAAAGCAAATCTGGCAAAACGAAACGGACAGAAGCCGATGTATGTATGAAGTGTGACGAGGATTTGTGATCCTTTTTTTTTTTTTTGTGCTCATAAGTTGCTCATATTTCTCTTGTATTTAATATTCGTTTTGGCGTGCATGTCAGATACAATTTCTAAATTCGAATGTGAAATCTAAATGTAGGTTACTAAGGTTATAATTAATAAAGAATAGGACATAAAACACATGTTTTATATACAGATATGGGTGGGGCTGCTTGACAACGCTGCCAATTTAAAAAGAGTGAAGCAGAAAACAATGAGCTGCTACTAGATGTATTTCCGGTCGTATACATTTCAAAATAATAATTAATTCAAGATTTGAACTCGGAATTCATACCCTCATGTCTAATATATTCGAGTATTCATATAGCCATATTGTACTCGTTTTTACACACGTATTAGGATCAGGGATATATTTTATTTTATTTCAATTAATTTAATTTCGTTTTAATTTATTTGTATTTATATTATTCTGTGTTACTTGCTTAAGTTCCTACTTATTTTTTTTTTATATAGCATTACATTTGTAGGTCAATGACGTGACGTTATTTCCTTTTAAAATAATTTGATAAATTCAAGACATTACATTTATACATTACATTATTTACATTTAAATAATACATATTATTTTATGTTTTGTTATCTTAAACCCCAAAAATCTCAGGTGGTGCATCTGTCCGGACAAATTAACAGACTAATAAAGTATTAAAATGTTTGGTACACTGTCAGATGGCACAACTAACGTTACAGTATACCGGTATTGTATAGATTGTAGACAACTTGTACTGCCTGACATAAAAACAGTACAAAACATTTTTTTAAAACACTTTTTGAAATGTTATTTAACAACTGAAACTTGTTTTAAAGACGATGTTCATGACTCAAACATTTTACATCAGGTTTGAAAATATTTGTAAAAACATATTTTTGTATGCATTTTTCTTTTTCAGTGTTATTTACAAGCACTTATTATAATTATTCTGAATGCGTGTTTCTATAAGACCTTTATTTTGAAAAGTGTCCCAGCCTACACCCGCCCAGCTAGTCGCTGGAGTCTCCAGCTTCACAGGCCTGGCTTCGGCCCGCTCTCAGCCCCGCTGCCCTCTGCCTGTGACGGGAATCCATCGTGACAGGATACCAGCAGCACCAGCGACTGTAAACATGGCGGCGTGCACAGCCGGATGCCTGTGCTATGCGAAGCCCCCTTACTGAAGCCCCGAACATCGACACACTTCCATGATGGAGACAGAGGAGGAGCAGCATATGACCACGCTGTTATGCATGGGTTTTCCAGACCCGGTAGCCATCCGGAAAGCCCTGCGCCTGGCCAAAAACGACATCAACGAGGCTGTCGCGCTGCTCACCAACGAAAGCCCGGGACTCGGATACGGCTACGAGCCGATGGAGAGCGGCACTTCCCCGGGCTCCGGCCTCAGCGGAGACGGCGAGAACAGCGGGCGCACGGGCACCGGAGGGTTTGATCCTCCGCCGGCGTATCACGATGTAGTCGAAAGTGAGGTATGATTATGCAACGCATGCATATGTGATAATTTGCACGGCTGCTTGAGGCGGAACCACCGGGGCTGTCAAAAACCGGAGGGAAAGGCGCACGCACGCCTTTAACGCCCCTGTGTATGCATTACCTGTTGTGCTTATGCATGCAACACCTGACGAGGATGTCGAGATATTGTCTCTTAACCTTAGGATCCTTGTGGATACAGTTGCAGATTACGAGCGAATTGTGCTGCCATGTGAATGAAGTTGTAGGATCTTGGGGGATGGGTGTCGTAGTCGTAGATTGCCTTTAAATGCACGACCTGTTAGAGTGTTTATTTTTGTGTTGAACGTAAAACATTAGGCCAATGGAGTATTTTCCCCTCCTGATTAATCATTTAACTAGTGTCATTCTTTACTAACAGTTGAGCAATAACAGGAAATGTGTGGTTGATGATTTATGTCAGATCGTTGAACCATCAAATGTCATAAGACTCCAGCTTGTCGTGTGTTATATTAACAGATGCAGGTGATATTGACCAGTGTTACTGGGTTTAATTTAAGAGGCTAATAAAAAGCTGCTGTGTATTAGCATGTGAATATGAAATGACTTTGTGTGCTTGAAGTCTTTTCCACAGGTCTCGAATGGTTATTTTTCTGGATTTGTATAAACGGCTGTAGTTTTGTGTAATTCTGCGATAAAGCACGACTGATTTTTGAGTCTGACATGTAACGTTAGCCGTCAGGCGTTGTTTATTGCCCAACTGTTGCAGTGTTTCTTTCGCTATTTACCTCATGGCTTCTTTGACCTGTTGGTCAACCGCAGTCAGAGCCGAAGACTAAAGTGCAGTGATTTAAAAAGCCTGACTTGTGTGTACAAACATTACTTCAACTATTGTTTTTTTATTAGTGTCAAGAAAGCTTGTAAAAATTGTAGTTTGTAAAAGTAATGTTAGTTCAACTACAGTGAAATAGGTAAATAGTAGTTAGCTACAAGCTAGCTACTAATAAAGTAAAAGGGATAGTTCTCCCAACAATGAAAATTCTGTCATCACTTACTTGCCTTGTAGTTTCAAACCAGTAAGACTCATTCATCTTTGGTTACAAATGAAGATATTTTAATGAAATCTGAGAGATTTATGTCCCTCAATAGACAGCTACGCAACTACCACAGGCCTAGAAAGGTAGTAAAAACCCCATAAAAGTAATCCATGTGACTCTGGTTTAAGCTCGATTTTATGAAGCAACGCAAATACTTTGCGCAAAAAAAATAAATAATAATTCTGAGAATAACAAACAAAGCACTCGCGTCGCTTCATTATAATTGAGGTTAAACCACTTGAGTCACTTGAGATTACTTTAATGTCTTTACTACCTTTCTGGGGCTTAAAAGTGGTAGTTGCCTAGGCTGTCAATGGAGGAACAGAAAGCTCTCAGATTTCAATAAAAAGATCTTAATTTGTGTTCCGAATATGGAACGACACGAGGGTGAGTAATTTATGACATTATTGTTTAATTTTTTGTGTGAACTAACCAGATATTTAGGGTGGGGGAGTATATATAGAACTATACATAAATAGATTCCTTTCGCTATAATGTTTAGAAAAATCGGGCTGGGCGATATGGACCAAAAAATCATATCTCTATTTTTAGGCTGAAAGACCTATATCTCTGCATTTTCTAGGAAGTGAGCTAGGCTAAATGTTTTGTTTTCTTTTAATAAGGCACGCCACGGGTAAATAAAGCTTTTTTTTTTTTTGCTGCAGTTTGTGATGCTGTTGCAAATTATGGAGGATATTTGAAGTGCTTCCACTTTCAGATGTGGCCTGTTTATGGCATAGTATGTTTATTATTTCTTCAATTTATCAAAGAAGTCATAATTAGTTTTATTTTATTTAAAAAAAAGAAAGAAAATACCATCCCAAATACTGGCCTAAGCTATCCTCCAAACAGTGAGCCATTTGAAGGCTATGAATTAAAACACATATAGTGAATGTATTCTATCTAGATTTATGGTATACATTATGTGAAAAAAACAAATATATATAAAAAAAGCACAGATTAAATAGTAATTATATTACATTTATACCCCATTACGCCAAGGCCCTTTACAGACATTGCTCTAATAAAAAAAAAAAAATTTCTTACACCATGTAGATCTTTTAAACCCATTAAGGTCCAATAACAGATATTTTAGAAAAATATATATATTTCAAGCTAAATAGAATAGCTGTAGAATTTTTTGTCAATATGAAACGGAAATTAGCATTGGTCTTTTCATCCCAATTGTGACATAGGCTATCCGAGTGAAATGGCTTCTTAAATGAGGAAACAAATAGGACTGGACTTAATTTCGTCCATTGAGAATTGATTAGATTGTTGTCGTTTGCTAATTGCAGAAATCTCATGTGAGTGACATATTCCTGGAGGGAGAGATTGAATGTGTACCGTAAATCATTTAAATAATAAACAAAAACTGTATTTAAAAAAACAGTAAGAATTTTCAATTTAGTTTTCATTGTGATTTTAAAATATCAATTTGTTCAAACTGATCTGCAACAGCATGGGAAGTTTTAAGAATAACTACTTTTAATAGTTATTCTAGGGCTGGGCGATATAGCCAAACTTTTTTTTTCATATCATACAATATCAATATTTATCTCGATATTCATTTGCCTACCATTAATTGGGAAGGAAATGCTTTCCACATATTTGTTAGACTTTGAGAATGAATATAAACATGTAAACTTGTTTGTTCAAAATTAAACTCCACAGAGTCCTTTTACATTCTGCCTGAAAAGTGTTGTTGGATGACTGCTGGTAGGTTTGACAAAGTTGAATGATAGTTGTGTAATGCTTTGGCATTTGGGAAGGGTAGTGATACTATTAGGAAACCATATACTGATCAGTTTCCCACAGGATTTTGTAAGACTGTGGGGTGAACCTCTGTTCCCTTATGGGGGTCAGATGGCAAGAACATTTTTTACATTTTAACGGTGCAGTAAGCGATTTCTGAGAAACGTTATTGCAAGTGGATCAAACCGAGCAGCAAAACACACTTGTAGCCAATCAGCAGTAGGGGGTGTGTCCACTCATGATGGGAGAGAGGAGAGAGAGTGAGCAAGAGGGAGATTTGAATAAATAAAAAAAAGAGATTCGATAAATATTCTATTCGGTCGAGGAGGACTACGTATGTGTATTAGAATCAGTATTTTGGATGCGTGGATTATGTCTTAAAGTGACAGCTGCCTAATATTCCTGCTGCTGGATGTGTTTTTAATGTTAATCAAAACAACAAATGACAAGGAAATTACTCACTGCTCTTGACTGAATAGCTTTTGTAACTGTAATAATGATTAGCCTAATCTTTATTATACAGTGAATATGAAATGTTGTTTTACATTTGATTACTTTATTCAATTTCTGTATCTGAAAACTACTGCTAAACCTACTAGAAAAACATGAAAAGCACTGTTTATTTAATTTGTATCATTGCTCTATTGTAATTATTTGTGTTGTTGCTTGTAGATAGAATATTTGTTCTTATTTTCTTTATTTTTATTTGACAGTAGCCCTTTTCCCTTTTGAACATAGCACATACCAATACCGTGACACTAAAGCCGTGATAGTAATTCAAACCAAGTAATTTGAACCGTTACACCCCTAATTTACAGTAGTAACACTAACTACATGGTATTGTGGCAGATATGTGGGATATTCATATTGAATGTTATTATATTATTAATGTAGACATGTAGTAATGGAATATAATTAGTATTTTTTTGTGATTAAGCTAAAGCTACATCATGCATTTATGCTACATGTATTTAGGCTACTGTTTTTCATACAAATACCATAGAAACCATATACCGTAGTTACATTTTACCATGACATTGAGGTCCTATATGAATGGGTTTAACTGGTTATCATGTTCTAAACGATCTAGCATCGTGGATGGTGTCGGGATGTTAAGTGAGCTCTTAGATTCAATGAGTTACCCGAGTATTGGATTTTAGCATGGCTTATTTTGCAAACAACATAACTCTTGTTGACCTCCTTAGTGGGTTTTTTTTTTTATAGCGGAAGCCAAAATGAGTCCACGCCTTAGCTCTGTAAACCACTGCGGGAGCTGGTGAACTAGTTTTGCTAATGCTAACGTTAGCGAAACACCCTTGTGCTTCTCCGCGTCACAGTTTACATTCTGAGATTACACTGCCATCTAGTGGACAGGTTTAAACCGAACACAAAGCCACTGACACTAATCTTGGATGTAAACAAATAAATAAATATCAATACAGGGGTTTTGAGAATTGATACAGTATCACCAAACATAATATTGCGATATTCACGTGTATAGGTTTTTTTTTGCCCCCTAATTTTAAGGAATAGCTAAATTTTCCATCCATGTTTTAATTTAAACTGTGAACTTCTGTTGTGCAGCACTTTGTTTGGCACAAAAACTAAAGGAATTGTTCAAATGTAATTTGATTACATTTTAAAAGATTAATTAGATTTGCGCTTAAATGAATTACCATAAAATTATCATAAAACAGAGTCCAGAAACATTTAAATGGACAACTCAGAATTTCTGGAAAAACATAAAACGCATTTCATAGGGCACTATTTTTGTTAAAATTATAATAAATTGTTCAATTTTTATTTGAATTCAACTGATTAGACATCCTTTTTGATTATTAAAATGTAATTGAACCATTGAAGTACTGGAAAGATTGAGATATGCCTAGCTGTTTTGTTTACCCCTGGTCTTGCATATAACAGGTTGCAAGCAGCATGTATCGAGACTATAAATAGAGCCGGCAGGCCTGGTCTGGAGGGTACTGGTACAAACACACGGGGTCTCCAGTTACCCAGCCACTCCGCCCAGCACTGCGCAATGCAGTGGGAAACAACAAACAACTTGCTCAAATCACAACTGGCAGGTTTACAGTTGCTGAGATGCATTAGGGGTAGGATCTTACAAGAGAAATGCATTCCAGGTATTGGGCAACAGCCACCTCGTTCCGCCTAGACACCGATGCCATGCAGGCATGAGCCATTAGTTCATGCCTAGGGAGGTTCGAACCCTTTGAGGTTGTATGTTTAGCAGGCAACAGGCCGTGCGCACACACCTCACCCTATTCGTACCATGGCAACAAGTTTGGAATGTGCCATGTGACCTTACATCGGCCCAAAGGCCAGAGGCCTCCTAACAACACAAACTTTCTCTCGTCTCTTTAGATCATTGCACATGAACAGCACACCAGCCCTAGATTCACAGTGTTTGTTCGAAATATTAGTATTCAACATAGCAAAAATGATCTAGAAGGCTTCAAAATAGGCACACAATGTTTGCGCAGCAAAATTATTATTAATCTATCGACGCCAGTAAACGTAATCCTGCATTGAAATGCGGACTGGATCATAACAAGTGTCCAGTTTCATGCTCGATTTTTCTATCCATAATCTGTGGCACCCTGTTAGACTGTCAGACTGTATGGGATTCTTGACCTTTATGAACAGTACACAAGTATGCAGACACGAATGCTTGTTCAATTTTTCAATATTGTTTTTTTAGTGGTTCAGATTTTCACTGGTCTCTTTTTTTATATTTACCAGAATAAATTATATTATATTCATTTAACAACATTTTTCATACTGTTCATTATAATCTTGGGATGCTTAAACATACTTGTAGAATTCAAAATGATTGATTGTTTTTAGCTATGGTTTAATTTTTGTAATTTATATGATAAAGCATTTCTTTTAGAAAACTTTGTTTTTCAACTGTTAACGTTCACTTGGAACATAAAGGACTGTTAACGAGGATACTTGACTGGCATATAGCTTATACTGCGGTTCAGATCATGATCATCCTTAAAACACTCTTGTGTAGGACTAATTTCTTACGCTTCTAATCCCAAGCCTCCGTTGCTAATTCCAAAACGTCATTTTAGAGCTAGTATAAACGGACGCTTCAGCCACTGATAGCACTAGCAGTCTAATGCAGTTATTAGAGAGAGAGAGAGAGAGAGAGAGAATACTAATAGCAAAACTAAGTTTATCTGCACCTTGCTAGTGAAATGAGTGTGTCCTGACTGTATGTGCGTACGTTTAAGTGGGAGAGAGAGCGCGAGGAAGAGATGTGCTTTTTCATAATAACGAATACAAGCTAAATACATAATAAAACGTAATATTGTGGCAAAGAAATGATCTTATTGTTTACTCTGTTTATTTGCTCGGTCACTGTCTTTGTGGGCTGTAAGGACCTTTGAAATAACTGAAATCATCTGGCGAAGTGATATATAATTCCACACATTCGAACGTTCGTCAACCAATCAGAATCAAGCATTAAACAGCCCCGTAGTATAAAATCAATTCATTAGTTTGTATTAATATTTAACCTTACAGAAAAGTTGAACAGACAAACTTGTTTTTAAACAGCAATGCTTAACTCATTCAAATAATAAGCTTCCATGACTGATATATTATATTTATATATTTGCTTCTAATATTAGCCAGTAATATCAACTAAAAAGGAACACCTTTTTATCTTTTGGCATAATCATAATATGGAGCCATGTAGGAAGGTTAACATGCAACAAACACCACCACTTCCCTGCTATTCTTAGCGATTGTGGTTTCTCAATTTAAAGTCACAAGCCGTAGGTTATGTTTTCACACAAATTTCCTGAGGTGACTTTCATTTGAAATCAGCAGCCACAACTGTAAAAGAAGACATGTATGAGACAAGTGAGGTGTCAGTCGCGACTCGCTGCCTTCTCCTGTCATAATTTCATCAACATTGACAAATATAGATCACGAGAGTTTTAACATGTACTATAAATATATGCAAATTAGTTTTATGTTGCTTGTAATTAGCATAATTTCCTCCTCGGAACAGACTTCAAATATTCAGATCGGACTAGAGATGTTTCCAGTCTTCTGATCATATACAGTGGTCTTTATATTTTTAGTAAACACATTTATTATATCAGAATGATAAAATAGGTCGCAGCTCGACTTCCGTGGTCTCTATTTCGGTCTCTTTCTGAGATTCTCGCAGTGCAGGTGGTGGTTGTCTCCGCCAGAGAACAGAATAAGTCATTTGTTCCTGTTGCCTCTCTTCTGCTTTCCCAGCGCTGCCTCTTCCTCTCACATTGCTCAGCGCTTCTTATTTCTCCTGAAGCTGGCAGACTCCGTTAACAGAAATGCAGATCTTTAACAAATCAGTAGCTCCTCTACAGCCGTTTAATGTTTCTGTCATAGAGATTGTAATGAGATCTCATAATAACTGCTGTAAACTGGAACCTCAACAACCTTAATATTGTTGTTGTGACACTTTTCACCAATAGGGTGAAAAATAGGGTGCAAAAAAAATATATACATTTTGAATCAGTGAAAGGACATAATTAACTTTTAGAAAATGTTAATAGTCAACCTCAGGTGGTCAGATTAAATATTCTACTTTTCCCGCCCTTAATTCAACTGTTTTTTTTTTAATTGTCTTTAGCCCTGTTACTAAAATTTGGGACGTGTTTAATTGCTGTATGAAATCTTGATTGATGATATGAATGATATTTGTAATTTTCAGAGTAAGTATAAAATGAACATCAAAATTTAATTTTAAATACAAATATGTAAAATTTAAAAAATGTAAAGTTCATTATAATACGTGAATTATGGGCTTTTAAAATATCTAGAAATGTGCGGAGATAGTAGCTTATTAGTAACAGCTGAAGATTGCTTTTATTATGCTAGAAAATAGTTTTTTAGTGATTATAAAGGGACTTTTTAGGCGATATATAATCAATATATCATCCAGCAGCCACACACATGCTGCAAAGTTTTGAGTGACATCTGCTAAATTCATGTATTTGAGCGATTATTATTGTCATGTACAGTATGCATGATTTTTTTTTACAAGTTGAAAAAAAATACAAGTTGTCTCTCATTTGATTGGGTGGACCAGCTGAGTGGGCCAGTGCAACCCTGGCCTCGCCACTGCCATAAACATTGACTCACATCCCTCCCAATACAGGATTCATTTTATTTCTGCAGGTCTTAAAAAGCCTTACATTTGATTTTAAAAGCCCCTGCAGATGCCCGGTGAAACCTCTTTCACAGTCGCTGCTCTCAGTTTGAGCTCAGTGTTAAACCTGCTTTATAATGGCTCTTTAATAAGTAAATAGTAACAGCTGAAGTTCAGTCAGGTCAGAAGAAGCTTAATTTAACCCTTGAACTCAGACCCTGCCCACAGGGAGGCATTCACTCCTAATCCCAGGTCTAAATCAGAAAATCAGTGATTTCCGGACCTTGGGAATGCCACAAACATCTGACGTTCCCCTGAGGAACGAAAAGAGAGAAGGTGACTTTCAGTTTCACTATGTATTGCTGCGCTCAGTCTTTCCAGACCTCATTGCGCATTCACTTATTCCACTCACTCAAGGGCAAACATATGTCTTGTATACTAATATTCCCCTGGCAGAAGTGTTTCCTGTTCCAGTCCCAGCTCATAAAGCAGTAATCTACTACAACTAGATTGCTGATGATAATCACCAAACAACCATTGAAATATTTGTCTTTTAAAGTTGTGCAGTGAAAATTGAACAGACATAGCCTCTGAAATCAACCGCCAAGCTTGTCATTTTGCACTTCACACAACGAAAACAAATCTGTGCTGCTAGCCTCTGTGCTAGTTTCTTGGGCAACCGCGTTCCAGATTGCAGCGTTAATTATAAATGTGAAACCGATGACGTAGATAATAAATGAAATGCATTTAAAATGAGAATGTGGAAGTCGCACGGCATTGAAGAACGTCTGTCAGCTTCACACTTTCATCAAATGAATAAATGGCAGATAAAATTAGCCAGGCTAATATGTTTGTTCGCCCTTTTTTAATATTTCTTAAATGATTTTGAATAAGTATTGTCTAAAAATTGCAACAATTTGGGGTATTTCTATTATTTTTGGTGTTGCTGCTGTAATTTACTTGTATTATATAGTCCTGTGGAGTTGGCCAACTTGCTCTTTAGATATCAGTTATTGAAAAGCATGTATTGATTAATGCATAATGTACATCACATTTGAGCATTCTCAAACATTATAATTTCACAATGTGACACTTAAATGTGAATGGACTACAATATTGCAGTTTGGCTGAACATAAATGTCCCTGACCCTATTATGAGTCTGTTGTGTCAGTGGTTTAGTAGGTAATGCACAAACTCATTGGATTGGATTGGATCTCTCCCCAATAGTTTCTGGTTCTCGACGTGTTCTGTAAATAAATGAAATCTAGAATATATGAAAACAAAGTGTTCATATCGAGACGCATCTCTCTCTTTCTCTCTCTTATAGAGGAGTAATGATGAGAACGGGAACTGTTCTGGGAACAGTATGGAGTTCCCCACCACTAATCTGTATGAGCTGGAGAGCAGAGTGTTCACTGATCACTGGTCCATCCCGTACAAGAGAGAGGAATCACTCGGAAAGTGCCTCATCGCCTCCACCTGCCTGGCCAGACTTGGTAAGTTCTTCTGGCTTTTTTATGTAGCCTACATGTCTGGATGTGTGTGTACTCTAGAAAGAAACGACACATCTGAAATCTCGTTTCTTCTCTCTAGGCCTGGCTGATGCAGATGAGAACTGCAAGAGGTTCATTGACCGCTGCATGCCTGAGGCCTTCAAAAAGGTTTGTGTGTGTTTGGATAAGCGAGCATGTGAATGCATAAGCTCTACCAGGTGTTTGTTAGAAATGACGAGATGTGATGAGATGAATAATTCAGATGTTAAATGGTGTTGCAGTTGCTGACGTCCAGTGCAGTGCACAAGTGGGGGACAGAGATTCATGAGGGCATCTATAACATGCTGATGCTGCTGGTGGATCTGGTCGCGGAGAGAGTCAAACAGGACCCCATACCCATCGGCCTCATGGGAGTTCTTACTATGGTACACACACCCTTTTGTTTTTAGCTCGTACTAGGACTATAACTGGGTAAATATGACTAAAATAATAGTATATTTTTGGTGATATTCTATATGTATTTGATCTTCAATATTAACATTTTTACCAAACAGTCATTGTTGGCATATAGACTCAATAAAATATAGCAAGTGTAGACAAAGTTTAAATTATATATATGAATATATATTTTAATATATATTTTACATACACATAATACATTACATACATAAATATATGTTGTATATATATGTGTGTGTGTGTGTGTATATACGTATATAATATGTAAGATTTACCAACATATATCTTTTTCTAATTAATTGTGTTATTCACATATTTTAATGATTAAAACAAAATGTCTTGTTAAAACATCCAATTTCATGTTGAGAATTAGTGGTGGGCGGTATACCGGTTCATACCGAAAACCGGTGTATATTTTCGTTACGATATACATTTTTAATATACCGCCATACCGATGTATTTAATTACACGTCTTCGGAGCGAACGTTACGCTGCGCGACACTGTTTCAGACTGACCCTTTACAATGTTGCGAGGCGTGGTGAGGGTAAACACAGCAGTGCTCTGGTGTTACGTTACAGGGAAGATGGATGCTGCAGAACTAGAACATGACACAGAAGAACTTGCGCCAAAAAGAGGAGCCGGGGCTGTTGTTTGGAGGTTTTTTGGTTTCCAAAAAGAAAAAAAAGGTTTCGAGAACCGTTCATCCAATCGACTTCACAAGGGAGTGCAGTGTCGCATTTGGTGCAATATAGATGGACACGCGAGACGCAACATTCAGAATTATTTCAGAATTCAGACACATTCAGAATTAATAAACTTTAGTAAACTACAGAACAGCGCGAGCGGGAAGCGGCGCACCTCAAGCGGGAAGCGGCGCACCTCAAGCGGGCAGGGCTTATATGCTCCGAGAACGGACACTGGCTATAGTAATATAAAACGTAATCTAATATTTTTTTGACTAACAAATTACTGACACAGTAAAGGGTAGATTTAAATAAAGAAAAACGAATTTTAAATAAATAAAAACGAAATTTAAATAAAGAAAAAAAGAATTTAAAATTAAGAAAAACGAAATTTAGATGAAGAAAAACGAAATTTAAATAAAGAAAACGAAATTTAAATAAAGGAAAAACGAAATTTAAATAAAGAAAAACGAAATTTAAATAAAGGAAAAACGAAATTTAAATAAAGAAAAAACGAAATTTAAATAAAGAAAAACGAAATTTTAATAAAGAAAAACGAAATTTAAATAAAGAAAAAACGAAATTTAAATAAAGAAAAACGAAATTTTAATAAAGAAAAACGAAATTTAAATAAAGAAAAAACGAAATTTAAATAAAGATTATTTATACAAATATTTTTAATTTTTTTGTGTAGGCCTATATACAATTTTCATAAAAAATATTTTTGTGAAATTTGCACAGTAAAAGTTCTGTATTTTGACTGCAATTGTCTTTGCATTCTGATTCCTCACTTCATTAGAATCATGACTGGCTCTTATTTGTAAACAACAGCATAATTTTCTGGGGCCATGCAAACCTGTATTACTAGTGTGGAATTATTCTACAACATTCACTAATGACAGTAAAATAGACCATCCTAAGTCGATTTACTGCAGTAATTCCTCTCTCAACCAGTAGAAAATGCATTGAACACCTTATGCATGAAAAAAAAAAAAAAACGTCATAAACCGGAAAACCGGCATAATTTTGAAAAAAAACGTGATATACATTTTTGGTCAAACCGCCCAGCACTATTGAGAATTATATGAACATTGATGGCACAAACAAATCATTGAATCAGAGTTTTGAATTTGATTCCATCAGTTTAAGTCAATTCAAATAATTTAATGGAACTTACCGAGTCTGAACGTCAGAGGCATAAGGCACACAAAATGGGAAACACTGGGATTTTCAAAGTCATTATTTGAATTCTCCAGTCAGACGTCCTCTTGTGTGGTCCTTGGCCAGATCCTGAAGGTTTGGCTACATGAGACTATCGACTCAAGACACAAATGTGTGACATTGAACACATCTCTGTCTGCACCATGACTAGATATGGAACTCGAGGATTTCTCTGTTTGTAAGATAATAAAACTAGTTTAATGACATAGTCTTAAGAAAAATGGTCAGTGTTTCGTAAATTCACAGCAAATATATTGTGAATATTGCCCTGCACCAGACTATCTTTTGGTGAACATGTTTTCCCTGTGTTGTTTTATTGACAGGCTTTTAACCCTGATAACGAGTATCACTTTAAGAATCGGATGAAGGCCTGTCAGAGGAACTGGGCGGAAGTGTTTGGAGAGGACAGCATGTTTGCTGTTTCTCCCAGCTCCAGCTACCAGAAGGTACTGTACATGTTCATGTGTGGTTGTGTACATGTGCATTTGGCTTGACGGTTGACTTGACCGTCCTAGTTAATGGACAGAAAAACTGGTTTTGTAGTTTCCAACATGTGTGTTGTCAGGAAAATAGTGGCACAGTGTGTTTCTTTCCCCCAGAAGTGTGTGTGTGTGTGTTTGCGTGTGTGTGATGAGAGGATAATGAATGAAAAATCAGCAAGTTTATGATTTAGAAATTGTACTTTTTTGATGTCAATGACTGTTGTTGTATTTCTGCAAGTAATGAGCCTGTTAACTGCAAAGAAATGAGAGTAATTTAGATCATGAAACATGCTATTCTAAATTTATTCTCTATGATAAATTGATATAGTTTGCAAAGAAACAACTTGCATATGAGAAGAAAATAAAACATTTTTTGCATGAAATTGAACACCTATTCTGTGTTCTGATTGGATCAGGAGCCTCACGGCTGGCTGGTGGACTTAGTGAATCGGGTAAGATCTTCAGTGATGGAAGAAATCATATTACTTCACATTAGACATCAGGCAAATCTATTTGGTATTCGATATCTCTGAGCATCTCGTTCTTATGTCTGCAGTTTGGAGAGATGGGAGGCTTCACAGCAATTCAGTGCAAGCTCAACCAGGAAGAATTAGAGATTGGGGTAAGACAGTGCACTCTAGACATTTCTAAATGTTCCTGATATAGAATAGTCTTTATATTTATTTACCGCAAATGCCCAATGCCAATATTAATGGGACAATTGTTATTCTTGTTATAGTAATTATCCCTGGTGAACTCTTTCTCAATTGCACATTGGTGGTGGCTTATGGGTTGCTTGACACAAATGAAATTGCATTGACTGTCAGAGCGCGGATGAAATTTCACGGGTTTCTAGACTTACATTGACGAGAATCAAGCAATATAATTTATTTAGCTGAAATGTTGTTTCCCGTCATTGTGATTTCTTTGCAAACACAGATGCAGCTTCTTTCCTCAAATGTAAATCGAATCTTTGCCGAAGTTCTGTCATTTTCTCAACTACAAATACAAAAAACTCAATACGTATGTAAATGTGTAAAACACAAAATGGAAATAAACTGCAACTATGAAAACCATTAACATAACGGACTAAAACTAAACGTGATTGTAAGGAAACTTTGAAACCATTGCCGTATCTGAATTTCATCTCCGGATTAAGCTTCCTCAACGCTTGATACACAGTAATACGAACAATAACGATGGCGTCAGTTTTACCATATCAAATCGAGCCCCGAATTCTCATCCTTTGGAAGTGCATGCAAAGTGAAAATGGTCTCTTCTTAACTTGTCGACAACACAAACTAAACTCTTCCAGGCCTCAGTTACAAATACAGTGTTTAAGGGTCAAAGTAGACTTTGTTAGCAGGCTGTCAATCAAGACCATAGACAGGCGTTATGTAAATTTGTTACAAGCCTATGTAGGTTCGTGCAGGAAGTAAGACTGGAATTACTGGCGACTTGTTTCAGGCAATTCAGAATCAGTTCTTTCTTTCTTATGGCAAATGTATCACCTTTTACATTGACAAAACAGCTATATTACACACTACATGAAAGGTAATATCCAAAAAAAGCATAATAGGGGCACTTTAAATTAAAACAAACTTGAAAATGCAAAATAATAACCTTGTACCACACCTTAAATGTAAAGACAGGATGCGAGGTTAGATATCCCAGATATGTGCAGGACTGGTCATCTTCGGGTTGAAAACTCTGTTAGTATAATAATAGAATGGCAAAGGAATGAATGGCTAATTCATGTGTCATCAGATCAATAGAGTGAAGAAGTGTCTGAATGAAGAGAGGCAGTATGAGTAAGATGCAGAGAGAGTTGAACGAGGGCATATTCTATTATAGTGTGTGTGCTAAAGAGCTCAGGATGTTTCTCACCATCACGGAGAGCATCCTACACACTGCAGACAGCGAGAAAGAGACGAGAGCAAGGGGATGAGAGGACAAAATGTGATGCCACATTCCTATGGGCAGAAAAAAGAGCTTTCAGGCCAATTGTTAAGATGCGCACTAACAGAATTGCTCATCAAGCCCTCTGAGGTAATCTGAAAAAAACAAACGTGAGGTAGTGGCGTAATGTCAAATAATTCTACCGCGCAGCCCTCAAACACAAGACAATAATGTTTCAAAAGTCAGACGGGCGAATAGATAAAACTGATAGATGGTTGTGATAGACAGGATGGTCAACTAGCTGTGATTTGGGTTTGGTTTGGTTTATTCTGTTTTGTTTAAAAGTTTCCTTCCGTGTGTGTTTTTTATTTTTATTTTTTTATTTTATAACCCTTCAGAAAATTATCTTATCTGGTCTGAGACAGACAGATAGATGCTCATAATGTTTGACAGCTCCCTTATTTTTAGCAGAAGAGGTGTCCGCTCCCCCCTTTAGTGCAAGCGTGTAAATGCTCCCCCTTGTCTTGGAGCTGTGAAGCCGCCTTGTTTTTGGTTCCGCCCGCCTGTCTTTTGAAGGTGGGCATTAGCATGATCTGGGTGCCAGGGCTGAGAGATAGAGCTGGCGACAGGGAAAAGATGCTTTGATTTAGGATTTGCATATTAATGGCCTTAACACAGGAACAGGAAGTTTGAGGCAATTCTTTTCAGGGGCACATACGACCTGCTGCGGCACGTAATGGAAACTCCGCTGGTTCGTCGCCAGCAATGTTTTAATCTCAGACATAAAGGGATGCCCTGCTACAGTAACCGTTTAATTCGTAGTGAGGGTAAGAGTCAATTAAAGCAAGAAAACAAGAGAAGGATGCTGTCTTCTCTCCTCCTCTGACTGGACTGATTCATTCACTCTCTCCAATGGATGAGAAGTCATTAGATGCTGAACAGAGGAGTGATTCATCTGTGCTGACTCTCTGTTGGCAAATAAGCTCTAAAGACATGTAGGCCAGCAGAGAAATGTTGTATAAAAATCCCTGATTTTGTAATTATGGCTCAGGATTTAATCGGGTACCTCTGAGTGTCCATTAAAGGGATAGTTGACCCAAAAATTAAAATTCTGTCTTAATTACTCCCCCTCATGTCGTTCCAAACCCGTAAGACCTTCGTTTATCTTCGGAACACAAATATAAATATTTTTTATGAAATCCGAGAGGATTCTGAACCAGCCATAGGCAGCAAAGTCATTGCAACTTTCAAGGCCCAGAAAGGTAGTAAAGACATATGACGTGTGTGTTTCCTCAGTGTGTATCAGCCCTGGTTCAGCCGCTCGGTGTGTGTGCAGAATACCTCAACTCCAGCTTGGTGCAGGTGAGTGTTTCCACACCTGATCTGTTCTCACTTTGTTACACTGATCCCTGGAATACTTGATTCTGATTGGTCAGAAGTTCCGTGGTCAAGTCAGTTAACGGTTTATCTACCGGTAGGTATTTTTTATCTAGTTAGACTAGTTTAAGTTTTTTCATTTAGATGAGTTAGTTTTGCCAATTAAATCATCTTTGTAGTTTAAATAGTTACTTAAAACATCTTTTGCTGTTTTTTAAGACACCAATAAAAAAAAAAAGGTCCTGTCAGAAATGCATCTAATCTGCTAGATAGACAGACAGACGGCTGACTGTACATTATTCCATACTTTCATATCAAGTATAGCTTAACCTTAGCGTTAATAATGTAGTTTTGATAGTGATATGGAATCAGATTATAAATTTGAATCAACATGTTTTAGAGCAATGGAAAATTATCAGAGAAATATCAAGGACACTGTCATGTGACCTTTACCTTAAAGTGTTTTTTTGTTGTTGCATTTTGTAGCCCATGCTGGACCCAGTCATCCATAAGATGATAACATACGTGCAGAACCTAGAGGAGAAAGACCTGAAAGACAAGGTGAGGAACCTGCATGCTTTGTTCACTTTTTCACTGCTTTAAAGGGGTCATCGGGTGCAAAATGTACTTTTTGCATATAAATGTATCTTTGCAGTGTGTGGACACAACCATCATACAATGCAAAAAATACATTCACTCCTTTTTTTTATCCTCAAAAAGTCTAAAACCTCTCAATAAGCAAGCCGTTTGGATTTTCTGAGTTGTATGATGTCATATTGCTCATGCTCTGCCTACGACCGCTGACGGACTGTCCCGTATTAGCATATTTCCGCCCTCAGCCATTTGTATACTGTCGGCCAGAGCAGCACTTTACGTGTCTTGTGTCGACACGCCCCATGGAAGAGAGGGGTGGGGTCAGCAGTTGCTCATTATCATTTAAAGAGACATGCACCGAAAAGGGTCGCTGTGAACAGAGCTGTTTTTGACGAGGTAAAAAGCGTGTTGTTTTACACAACCATTGAAGAATTTTAACCCAAGTATGTTACAAACTTTTACATGAAGACCATAAAGAATCATACCAACTTGTGGAAAATGGGCATCCGGTGACCCCTTTAAAGCTGACATTTTTGGATTTTTTGTTTAGTTTAAATATATTTTATGGGTTTACCCCCCACTTAAATATAGCTCTTGTGGCTCATTTGCTCTATCAAAATAGCTACGGTGTAATACGGTGTAACATTGACCTGACCAATGGCGTGAGTTTGGGGCGGGACTTTCTGCTTGACTGACCAATGACAGATGGCCAACAAAAGTTGAAAGCAGTGTTGTGAATAATTATTTGAAAAATGTTATGTTTCCTATTCGCACTGGTTTTGCTGTATTCTTCAGGTTGTTTTAAATCTATTCAATATTTTTAAACTTTGACTCCCTCTTGTTGTTTCTCTCTTTTTATGTACGTCTATTTCTCTCTAAAGCGTTTGGTGAGTATTCCAGAGCTCTTGTCAGCTATTAAGCTCCTCTGCATGCGTTTCCAGCGGGAGCTGGTAAACGTCGTGGATGACCTTCGGTTGGACATCCTACTCCGAATGCTCAAGACGCCCCACTTCAGTGCCAAAATGAACTCCCTCAAAGAGGTTCAAATTCCTTTCTACATATTAGTGCTTAAAGGTTCACGCCGAAGTTCTTCCCTCATGTTGACGGCTCTGTGCTCTGATAGGTCACCAAACTCATTGAGGAAAGCACAGTATCCAAGACTGTGAAGAACGCCATTGACACAGACCGACTCCTGGATTGGCTTGTAGAAAACTCTGTCCTCTCAATAGCTTTGGAAGGTAAGAAGTTCCTTAATCCAGTTGAACATATTAACAGTTAAAGGAACACGCCACTGTTTTTTTAAAATGGGGGTTATTCACCATCTCCCTACATTTAGATAGGTGGGCAAACGCATTTTTGTCTTAGTGCATGCATTGTTTTAGTCTGGCAGCGCCGCTGCTAGCTTAGCTTAGCATAATGAGTGGAATCCTTTGTTGCCGGATAGCATGTCGTGAGTAAAAGTGATCAAAAAAACAAACCTAAATACTTATTGTGGCCTGTGTATTCACAAGTACAAATAGCAATGCAGATTAAGACTAGGCGATTTCCTAGGCAGATATTGACTTGGAACTATATTGGGGTGAAGCTCAGGCGAAGCACTGCTACTTGGGCGCAGAGATATCACGTGTGGTAATTTGGTTCAGGTGTTGCGTGAAATCTCTGCGCCCAAGTAGCAGTGCTTCGTGAATAACCCCTATTTCAAAAAACGGTGGTGTGTTTCTTTAGGCTCATATCAAACCCATATTTGGCCTGTTAATCTTTGGTTTCATGATGTTTTACCACACACGGGAAATAATAAAGAAAACGGTCAGTCAGGGTTATTATCATTTATCTAAAACTAAACCCATACAAAAATTGTTACTTGAAATAAAATAAATGTTCTCAATGTTGTCATTTTCTCTTTGAAGTACTAGAATAACTAAAACTAATACATAACAATTAAAAGGGTCATGACATGGGTTTTTTTATTTTATTATTATGTTCCCTTAGGTGCAATTATAGTATTACTATAGTTTTTTTTACAAAAAACTTTAAAAATGTAGTGATTTATGACCTTTTCCCACCCTGTTTCTCATCCTCTGATTCAAACAGTCTGTTTTGGGGGTGTTTCCCCTTTAAGAGTTCAGTGTTAACGCCCACTGTTATGATTGGCTAACGTCAGTGCCTATGCATCAATTATTAACGCCCCCAGCCAGAACATTTGCGGATTCAGCGTATTTAAAAAGTTTAAAGTTTTAAATACATTACTTACAGTTTGCATCGTTGTTGTTGAGCCCAGAATAGTCGGCACGGACTTATCTTTGAGCAACAGTTTTCTGGCAAAGCCAGCATCATTTTGGGATTTGTTCTCAAAACAGTCATCCTTCAAATGGACTGGGACTTCCGCAAAAAAATAAAGTGCATCCATTTTTCCCTGACGACTGGATCTTTCGCAGCGTATTCAAAGATGTTGTTTGTCCACAGCCAGGAACAGCACATCTGCGTGGCATCGTAATTTCCCTGTACACAGACCCACTCGCTGTCCGTCGACTGAACACTTGTGAGGCGCGCGGCGCGACAACGATACGTAATGAGCGTAGTTGTCTTGCGCTTAAAGCGTAGTTGTCTCGTGCTGGAGAGGCGGTCATATGCAAACGCTGGTACGTCACTTCGTACCGTGATGTCACTTCTTACCATGGATCCAGAACGAGCTGTATTTAGAGCATGATTAAATAAATGATTCGTTTATAATGGGGAGGACGTCTTAAGCTATGAAACTTGCAGGACGTTTTAATGGTACAAAGACCTCTTATATACCAAAAGATCAAGGCAAATTTGGTTTCTCATGTCATGACCCCTTTAATACATGCAATATAGACTTTTATAAAAATAAAAAAAGGCAATATAGATTTTAAACTAATACAAATTACAAAAGTGAAAATATAAAATCTATTTCAAAATATTAACAAAACTGTAATAGTATTTGAATGATGCTAAAATAACTACCCATCATACGGAGGACATTAACATATTAATATCTTAAGGGTACAGCCTGTTTAAAACATGTCAAAGAGAAGGTGGAAAATACACATCTAATATTGTAATTATCACTGTGTTTGGTGAAAGAATTCGAGACTAACTTCATAAGTGATTGCTACAGCATATAATACTACAAAAGCATGGATACAGTCCCTTAAATACGGCTCCATGACGTGCCTCATGTATATGGACGCTCACACTTTCACACCAAGCAAATCATCTATGTGCTAAAGTGTTCAGAAGCCAGAATCTCAAACTGTCGCTTTGGGCCTGAAGTCTTTTCACCTCACCCACTCATTTGTGTCATCATCTCTTTATTCAATGGTCTTTATTTAACACCGCCTCATTGTCTTTTCTCTCTTTGTTCTGTTTGCATTTCTTATGACACTCTTTTTTTTCTTCCCTCACTTTCTCTTTTGCTCTTCTTTCACTTTAATGTCTTTATTTGGTTTAACTTTCTCTTTGCATTCTTCCTTTCAATTTTCTTTTGTTTTACTTTCATTTTTCTATGCCTCTGCCAACTTTCTCTTTCACTTGTGCTCTCGCTCGTCTTTTTTCTTATGTCTAAATGTCCTTAGTATATGTTAGTTTTTTGTGGAATGACTTAAACCATCAGTTTTGGTTTAAAGGGAATGTATGATGTTTTTTAGTGTATTTTATTTTCATATGGATTTTGTTTGTCATTTTCCTTTTCAATGCTTCTGTGTGGTCCTTAGGTTGCTCTGTAAAAAAAAAAAAAAAAAAAAAAAAAACCTAAACTTGATGTACTGATTGCAAAGTTCTCTCTCTCTTTCTCTCTTTCTGTGCTGTAGGAAACATTGACCAAGCCCAGTACTGTGACAGAATAAAGGGAATCATTGAGCTGTTGGGCAGTAAGCTCTCATTAGACGAACTCTCCAAAATATGGAAAATACAGGTAAGCTTTTATAGATATTCATCAACTCTGTGCTCCCTCAAAGCTGCATGAACTTCTGACATTGGTTCTCAGAAATATTAAAAAGGTCTTTTTGAATAAGAACTATATGAATGGAGAGCATTTCAATTGGCGTTCATCTGCTTTCCTATTGATTTTCAGGATGGAAATAAAGCTGTGAACAATCTTGAGATTAATTCATAACACAAGGACTGCATCATTTAGTTTAACTTGATGTACTAAGTACAGTTACTAATAATATAATATGCTTATTCTTGGAAATGCACATCTGACAGTAAAGCACTGTATTTGAGTTGAGATGCAGATCAAATTAACCTTTATTAACAACAGTACCACTCAAAGACCTCATTTTTATAGGGAAAACTGGAAATATTCTACTCTTAAATGTACATTTGTTCGTCAGTAATATCTTACTGAACTGACCGACAGCTTCAGTGATTATAAAATGAGTGCTTTGTCAAAGTTTTTGTTTTTCATGACCCTATGTGACCTACTTTAGTACAAACTTCGACAAAAAATGTTTTCTTGATTATTTTATAATAGTGATTTCATAATGTCTAAATATAAATTCAAAAGTAAACCGTGTGGAAAGAATATATTAGGGAATGGAAATGGCTAATAAGCCTCTGCCGCCACCTATTGGTTATAGTGGTAATTTCATATATTTTTTTATTTTTAAATAAAAGTGTTTATTTGCCACCAAGTGTTGACACTCTTAGTCTTGAAACTTTCAGTTTTATAAATGGGGGCAATCTTTGAAGGATGAACAAATAATGTTTTTGGTCATCACATTACAAATAACATTTAAATGTTATAATTTTAAGAGCTTTGAAGTGCTGGAAAACATGTGACACACTTGAAAGTCCTTAAAGTGCTTGAATTTCACTCTCAACAGGTTGTACAAACCCTGAAAAATTGAAAAAACCCTGACTATTTCCGGCCCACAATACCATGGTTGTAGTTAGCTTTACCACATTAAATCCCTGGAGAATGTTGGTGATTTGTGGACTGAAAAACCTTCTATAGTTGTTCGTTCATGGCACAATGTTTCTTGTGGTTTCAACGTCAGCGCTGTTTGTCCTGATATCTGTGGTTTTTAACAGAAAAATCTTTCTGCTGCCCTCTAGACCTTACAGTGATGTTATTAATACTGTGGAGATCTTTCTCACTGGATCTCCCAGCGCTGTGTTTATCGGTGAAAAGTTGAAAGTTGTGTCCTATCTTGTGTACAGGCTGGTCAGTCCTCCACTGTGATCGAGAACATCCACACCATCATCGCCGCTGCTGCAGTCAAGTTCAACTTTGACCAGCTCAGCCACCTCTTCGTCCTCATACAGAAGGTCTTGTCCATCTTCCTTTGGACTCTTTGTTTTGGACTCTTTGGACTCTGTGTTGTTGACTTTACCCTGTGTGTTTCCAGAGCTGGGAGGTGGAGAATGACCGCGTGAGACAGAAGCTTCTGAGTCTGATCGGAAGGATCGGCAGGGAGGCTCGCTCCGAGGCAACCACAGGAAAGGTGTGTGTCGTCAGAATTAAACTGTGTGTATTTATGTCCCTCACCTGAAAGTTGAGCTTTGAACCTGCCTAGCTGTTGATAAGGTGCACTGCGGAAATGCGAACGGCGGGTATTGAAGGAGAATTGTTGAAGCTAGTGAAAGTTTCTTATTATTGCACTGCAGTGGTTTACAGTTTAAATCATGAAATATAGGAATATAAATATCAAATGTACAGACATAAAATACTGCACAGGGTAGAAATACATCAATACAATAATACAGATATTAAAATACTACATATAATATTTAAATATTCTATTCACTGTTTTTTTAAACACAAACCGCCTTTATATTATATTTAGATAAATTATATTACTGATAAGAATTGTATATTTCTATTTATGTAAATATTTATGGTATACTTTTTTGAAATTTTAAAGCTTTAAAATGATTATGGGTATAGTTATAATGTATATGTATTGCATATTTTCTTTTACCTATATGGTGGTAAAATCAGTGTCCGGTGTATTATAATGGTTATGGTAATAAGCTTGTAAATCAGCTTTGTATGCTTGGAAATGCATGGGGTAACACTTTATTTTACAGTGTCCTTGTTACATGTTACATTTACTTACAATAGTATTAACAGTTAATTATGCATAATTACATGCAACTAACCCTCAACCAAACCCTAATCCTACCCTAACTCTATACTTACATATATAATTGCACTGTAACAATGACACCGTAAAATAAAGTGTAACCACGCATGGCACTGATGAAGGGTTAAACCCGAAAACGTGTTGTGCACCTTGCACTTTTTTTCACTTTCACATGCCACTTGAATGTGGTCTGGTTAAACCTGGTTAAAGTTATTTTTGACAATATATTTTAATATTCTACGTACCATTTAATATGCTACCACCGACACTACTGTTTAAAAGTTGTGAGTCAGTCTGATTTCAAATAACTGCTTCTTTTTTTTTTTACTGTAAATCAAATAATCCTGAATTTTTTATCATGGTTTCCACACAAAAATCAAGCAGCACAACTGTTTTCAACATTGTTAATAATAAGAAATATTCCTTGAGCATCAAATCAGCATATTAGAATGAATTCTGAAGGATCATGTGACACTGAAGACTGGAGTAATGATGCTGAAAATTCAGCTTTGCCATCACAGGAATAAATTACATTTTGCATTCAAATAGAAAACAAGCCATTTTAAATTGTAATATTATTTCACAAAATCACAGAATGTTTTATCAAATAATTGCAGCCTTGGTGAACTTAAGTGACTTCGGAGCGTGACAAAAAAATGAACAGTATTTGTGTTTTTTGTGTGTCAGGTGTTGGAAGTATTGTGGGAGTTGGCGCATCTCCCCACCTTACCTACCAGTCTAGTGCAGCAAGCCCTGGAAGAACACCTGACCATCCTCAGCGACGCATATGCCGTCAAAGAAACCATCAAGAGGAACTACATCATCAAATGCATCGAGGACATCAAGAAGGTGAGCTGATACCATAATTCTCAAAATTACAATAATGGCCTAGACTCTTAAGTCCGTTGCGCACCTCAACTTCAGTGTTTCAGTCAATCAACTAATAGGAATCTGATGATTAATTTTTTTTTCATGATTTGACTGCTACATTATTATTTTGTGTTTCTGTCATTATGGAAAGTCACTGTCTGGCTTGCTTCTGGTGGTCTGAATTGGAGTGAGACTCTCTCACTCTCACACAAATCTTCTGTACTCCTCCATCTGCTTTGTGCTCCTTTCTGAAAATCCATATTCGGAAGGTTACGGACCGTAAACACAAAACAAACACACAGAAACGCAATGACACACATTTTTTGAGCTTCCTGGCTTCTCTTTCAGGCTAGAATCTGTGCAGTGGGCTATTTTAAGAGCTGATCCTTGGAGTATAAAGGTGTTATTCTGTCTCTAGTGCTAGATGTATATTTTTGGCACTCTAGTTTCAGCTTGCCTCATCTCACCCCAAACACGCATGCACACACACACACACACACACACACACACACTCACAGTCATTCACTTTGCTCAATCTTTGCGCTTCAGCCTCTGGTGTGATTTGGGTGCAGCGCCTGCCGCATATACTCTTTAGTGGCACTCACTGAATACAACTGAAGTTTATCTCTTTAGATGCAAACACAGGAGGATTCAAAGTCTCCCAGCGAGTCACAGGTCTCTTTTCTTACTGGCTCCTGGGGCAAGAAGAAACCGAGCTCATTGGCTAAAGTAAGATAAGACCCACCCCTTTAGTTTAACACTGACCAATCATAACTCAGCCTGAATCTCACATGAACAGAATTTGATTTGCAAACTGATGATTGCCACTTGATTCACGTGGAAGAGCTGTAAACATGTGTGTGATTTACAAAGGGCACATGTAGGGGTTTGATCTTCAGATCCATATATGAACTAATGACTTGTTGATTATTGGCTTTAATCTGTTTTTGGACCATTTGAAACGTTTGGAAATCAGTGACTCTAACCAAAGCCTGTGGTAATAGAGGGGTCAATGACGTGGTTTTTGTTCTATTTATTAATTTAATAAACAACAAACAAAAAAAGATTCACATGTGTAATAACTTGAATATGCCTCTCGTAATTAAAATTAGTTTGATATTGTTGGGGGGCATAAAGTCAAAAAATGTCTGGAGTTACAATTGTCCTGATATCACAATGAAGAATAAAGCCTCCTTTAAAGAAGACAAACATGCAGGGCAAAACAAACATAAAACAGAAATTGATGTCATAGAGAGGACCCCTGCAAAGTCTCTTAAAATAGCAGATAATTTGACCATTTTATGACAAGACGAAGTTATTTCAGGTTTAAAATGTCATGTGGTATGACTCTTCATGAATTAATAGTTCATGAAATTTGTTATATTAAACTAAAAAGAATATATTATTTGGGGATGTTCTATATTGTGCCATAGTTTGATTCTTTTTGATCTCTTTTTATGGTATTTCTTATGACGGGTCTAATTGACCCGAGGAGAGGATTAACTCGTTTTTTTTTTTTTTTACAACCACAACAACTTTTTTGTGCATTTTTGTGCCCTCAGATAAACACTCAGTTAAAAAATTCGGGTCAAGATGACCCTAGGAGAGGATTTAAAAACCTTTATTTTATTATTTTATTTTACTTTGTTTACACCACATGACATTTAAGAGTCATTATATTGAAAATGATATAAAAGCTTTATTAAACCATATGAAAATACACACGTATACGTCATTGACCCAGATGGAGATTGCTGTATTCAATGAATGCACCGTGTATGTTATGGTCGATGTCGGTGTGTGTTTAATATCTGTGTGTTTGTGCTTGTATTGTAGTCATCTCAGCAGACAAACCCTCAGACAGTGTGGGTGGTTCCAGCCTTGCGGCAACTTCACGAGATTACCCGGTCTTTTATCAAACAGACCTATCAGAAACAAGACAAGGTAGGTGCAGACAGCATCCAGAAGGACCATCTGGCCTGTTCTTTTTCTTTCTTTTTTTCCCATGCTGCTACCTAAGCTATAAACTTTTTTTTTTCTTTTTTTTTTTTCTCCTCTATCAGAGTATAATCCAAGACCTGAAGAAGAACTTTGAGATAGTGAAGCTGATCACAGGCTCTCTGGTGTCATGTCATCGCTTGGCCGTGTCCGCCGCTGGATCCAATGGTCTTTCTGGGTTCACACTGGTTGATGGGCGGTACACCTATCAGGAGGTACGCTGTCACACGACCATTTTCTTTTAGTCATATAGAGAACTGAGAATGTTTATATTACATCAAGTATAGAATTTGCCAATAATGATTACTAAGGTGGGGAAATTCAGATTTCCAATTAATATGATAAAGTGCAATTTAGAATTGTATTATTTAAAAGAAAAAGTTCAATGAACCATTACATTTTTTGACAATACCATTCAAAAGTGTTTGTTTTGTTTTTAAAAGAAATTAATACATTTATTCAGCAAGGATGCATTCAATTGATCAAAAGTGATTTTTATCAGAGACTCTTTATCAAATGACAAATGACTCCGATAAAGAGACTATTATAGACTATTTGTCAAATAATCCTGATTTTTTTTTTTTTTCATGGTTTCCACAAAAATATTAAGCAGCACAACTGTTGAAAATAATTTTTAAAAATAATAATATTTATAAATGTTTCTTGAGCACCAAATTAGCATATTAGAATGATGTATGTAATAGATAAAATAATTTGCAAAATAGATATAAAAGTTCTATATAAGGAATACAGTGTATAGAGTCTAGTAATTTATCTGGTTCCCAGATGAGTCATATATTTGTCCTGTGCTAATTCTTCAAATAACAATATATTTATAGACAACACAGGGTGACTCATGTTATGCCTCACATATAAAAAGAGTCCAGAAGAAAAGTGGGGTTTTGACCTCCTGATGTTATCATTTATTTATTTTTCACATTATTCCAGTATTTGGAGGCTCATTTGAAGTTCCTCGCGTTCTTCCTGCAAGAGGCCAGTCTGTATCTGGTCTGGAATCGAGCCAAAGAGATCTGGGAATGCTTGGTGTCCGGCATGGATGTGTGCGAGCTGGATCGAGAGGTGTGGTGGTGTTGTTCTTTTTGTTTTTTTTGTTTTTGGATTTGGTCTTTTTTTATTGTAATCATGCCATTTATACGCATTTATTTGCATGCTAACTCTATATCTAGGTAATTGAAAACAAAAGCGGCAAGAGCCACACATGCTTTGGGTTGAAGGCTAAATGCCATTTATTTTAGTAACTTAAGCCCTGTTTACACCTCGTATTAAGATGTGTTTTGGTCGATCGGATCACAAGTGGACGAGGGAGACACATTCCCGTTTACACCTGGTTTTTTAATCCATCTCTTTAGTCCACTTTCAACCACTTCTGTCCTGATTCTTCGAGTGGCGGTAAATGTATTGTTTTTTCGATCTAATGTCAAAAATAGCTCACGCAACTTCACATATGAACATAACCAGAGACGATGGAAAAACACAGAGAGCAGCAGCTTTCGTTTCTGCTCTGATAGCCACAAGACTATGTATGTGCGTGTTAGAAAACAGGAATGGTGAGACAACATAGTGCTTGTACGTTTTTCATCTTTAAACCAAACTTGGGTCTTCAGCCGACAAAGTTTAAATCCCATCTGGCTAACGCACTTCACATATACCCCTTTTCCACCAACAAGAACCAGGTGCTGGTTCAGAGCTAGAGCTAGAGCCGGTTCGGAGTTGGTTCTACTGACGGTTCTTCTAAGAACCGGTTTGCCTTTCCACAGGCTAGAGAGCCAAAACAGAGCCAGATCTTACGTCACTGTGTATACATCTCATGTTGCCCAGCAACGCTAGCGCGGCAGCGCCAAACAAAAACACACCAGGCTTGTTCGAGATGGTTCGGCTTCTCGCAGACCGATCGCCGCGTGACATCAAAGCACTGCGAAAGCGATCAAAAGCACAAGGAGTCGTATCTCTCCAAATACTCCCGGAGCTCTGATCGGTCCGCGCCGCTCCGATGCATCTCGAACAAGCCATCAACAATAACGGACGTTGCAATACTATGGATCCTCATGGAATTGCAAAAATACATCGGAATCCAACGCGTTCGTGCAGCTCGCCGTAACTTACATAGACGGATATTATAATCGAGCTGCTATTAGCTCGACTAGCTGCTATTTAAAAATGGCGGTCACAAGTTTCTATTCGTCTTGTTGGTCACGGACCACGGTAACCCCGCCCCCAGCCCCTGACGCAAGCGGTTCTTACTTGGCTCCATTCTAGACCCTGCAATGATTTGGTGCTACTTAAGAACCAGTTTTACTGGTTCGGAGCTGGTGCTTTGGCGGTGGAAAAACAAAGAACCGATTTGAAACTAGGCTCTGGCTCCGAACCAGCACCAGCTCTGCCTTGGTGGAAAAGGGGTAATAATGTTTACAGTAGGCGGAGAGTAGGCGGTCTCTTGTGGCTGTTCGAACACATTCGACCACATGACTGTTTACATCCAGTCAAATGTGTTTTCTACTACCTCTGGAAGTGGTCGAAAGTGGACACGGTAAAAACATTTTAGACCCCGTTTACACCTGTATTTAGCGTCGTCCACTTGTGATACGATCGGCCAAAACACATCTTAAAGGGGTCATGACATGAGAAACCAAATTTGCCTTGATCTTTTGGTATATAAGAGGTCTTTGTACCATTAAAACGTCCTGCAAGTTTCATAGCTTAAGACGTCCTCCCCATTATAAACGAATCATTTATTTAATCAAGCTCTAAATACAGCTCGTTCTGGATCCATGGTAAGAAGTGACGTCACGGTACGAAGTGACGTACCATCGTTTGCATATGACCGCCTCCAGCACAAGACAACTACGCTTAAAGCGCAAGACAACTACGCTCACTTCGTATCGTTGTCGCGCCCGCGCGCCGCGCGCCTCACAAGCGTTCAGTCGACGGACAGCGAGTGGGTCTGACTCTGTGTACAGGGAAAGTACGATGCCGCAGATGTGCTGTTCCTGGCTGTGGACAAACAACATCTGTGAATACGCTGCGAAAGATCCAGACGTCAGGGGAAAATGGATGCACTTTATTTTTTGCGGACGTCTCGGTCACGGCAGTGTTAGTTTAAGCGTTTGTTCTGTACATTTGAAGGATGACTGTTTTGAGCTTTGCCAGAAAACTGTTGCTCAAAGATAAGTCCGTGCCGTCTATTCTGGGCTCAACAACGACGACGCAAACTGTAAGTAATGTATTTAAAACTTTAAACTACTTTTTAAATACGCTGAAAGATCCAGTCGTCAGGGAAACATGGATGCACTTTATTTTTTGCGGACGTCCCAGTCACGGCAGTGTTCTATACATTTAAGGATGACTGTTTTGAGGAAAAAATCCCAATATGATGCTTGGCTTTGCCAGAAAACTGTTGCTCAAAGATAAGTCCGTGCCGACTATGGGCTCAATAACGACGACGCAAACTTACTTTTTACCATGGCTAATATAAACACATTTGTAGAAGAGAATCTTGAAAATATGTCGCCTTTCTAGTAGGCCTACATGTGATAGAAAATTAAAAATGTTGCCTTTATCAATGGCCTGTCTGTGCATGCATTTTTGTCCGTGGTACACCCTATCATTTCATTGGAATTAACGTTAGTTAAATAATGTTAAACTGTTAGCAAATGAAGCTATAGGATAATTATGCAACAATAATCCGTTTTCAAGTGTCTCGGGTTAATTTTTTTTTATTAATTCAAAATAGTTTCACTTTCCATGTGGACACGGGCTGATCCAGTCTTCGTTGTTGTGGTGATGGTTCATTTTCCTCTGATTCCTCATCTGATTCCGGCTCAAACATAATAAGGTTTTATCGTTGCAAGAGCCATCGCTTCGCATGCATCACCCGCTATTAAACAGTTGCGCCCAGAGCCATAGAGAGAAAGAGTTGCGACACTCCCATAGACCTCCGTTGTAAAAAATGGCGGCGCTTTTAACCGCCTACTTCCGGCATGTGGAGATCGGATTAGTTCCAAACACTGTCATTTGGGCGTTGAACCCCATTCACTTACATTGCAGCGCGTCGAGTTGTTCCAGAGGTAACTTGATGAAATATCAACCTCTTTTGAATTGTCAACTGTCTATATTGTTTTAGAGGCCCTTTGCGATGCTTATACTGGTCTTCATTTGTACATGCACAGCGTAATTATTTATATTTTATCTTGGTTGTATCAACCGATTTTCTAGCATTGCCTGGCTGCTTGCTAGCGCGACTTCGCCAGCTGTGAAGGTAGCATCTAATTAGTTCGGTAATGAATCTTTATAGCAACTTTTATTTAATTGAATTTTTGGGATATAGCCTACTAACTTTTAATTTGTTGTCTTGAGTGAAGCGGCTTGTGAGAACAATGCTGGACCTCTAGGATTGTTATGGCCATCACCAGTCCTGTCTGTTTCATGGATCACCTGTCCCTGGTTTTTGGTTTTCTTGTTCACACACACATTAACACAAGCACACATTTTTGTTGTCTGTCATTGTTTAATAAAAAATAGTTTATTTGAAAACCTTCATTTGTATCAGTGGAATTCGTTTTTAATCTGTTTTGATAATATGTGTATGGCTTAATCTTAAAATTATATAGTCTTAACATGATCATGTTTGACGTTGTGGTCCTGGGGGTGGACACTTTCATCAGAAGAAGTGAGCTAGCTTCTAAGCGAATACTGACAGACCGCCACGGCAGACCTCTGCGTGATCACGAAGGTAACGTTAGGCTAATGGCTGAATCGGAATTTATAAGCAAAATCACGGGAATCAATAGCCTAATACAGCCCAGTTGTGCTAAAATAAATATAAGACGTCCATCATCATCAGATAAATTATATGGAAAAGTTAAGTTAGAGCCGCTAAAGCCAGTGCTACTACCCATGCGAACATGAACACTAAGCTTTTTCCGCCTAAAACTTAATATAAGTAATATACAGTACCTCGTTGCCTCTCCAAATGCAAAACTGACATTAACAAAATGCAATAACAGCTGAAAAAGTACTTGGGTGTGTGTTTTATTTTATATTTTCCGTTCAATAATGCAATCGCTGCTGTCTGTCCCATAGAATAACATGACAGCCAGCGTATGTTTTGGAACTATTGGGGCTTACATGAACCACGTGACAGCCATAGCGGTGACATCAAAGAGTGTCGCAACTCTTTCTCTCTATGGCTCTGGTTGCGCCGAATCCGCAAATGTTCTGGCTGGGGGCGTTAATAATTGATGCATAGGCACTGACGTTAGCCAATCATAACAGTGGGCGTTAACACTGAACTCTTAAAGGGGAAACACCCCCAAAACAGACTGTTTGAATCAGATGATGAGAAACAGGGTGGGAAAAGGTCATAAATCACTACATTTTAAAAGTTTTTTGTAAAAAAAACTATAGTAATACTATAATTGCACCTAAGGGAACATAATAATAAAATAAAAAAAACCATGTCATGACCCCTTTAAAGGTGCTCTAAATGATGTTGGGTGACGTCACTTCCTGTTGAGATTCGAAAAATTGTCAAACAAAACGGAGGCTAGCTAGACCCTCCCTCGTCCTCATCCGCGCGCTAACCCCCCCCAAACCCTTCTTGTCGGTTATTGGCTGGAACACTGTTTGTTATGTTTCGTGGTGCGAGTTGGCCCAGTTTGTTTTTGTTTTTGGGTGTCTACAGAGACCGGGTTTTTTTTTCCAGTGTGTTCAGGAGACAGACAGCTAGCGGATAGTGAGGAGATGTTTGCTGTATGTGACCAAAAATCTTTTGGCCTAAAATAACGCGTGACATCGCTTAGAGCACCTTTAATACCAGGTGTAAACAAGGCCTTATTTATTCTAACATTAAAGTTTATTTTAATGGCTTTTCAGTTCTGTAGTGCAGAAATTGTTGTTGCATTTTAACAAGCTATGTTGTAGTTTTGATGATGTTGGTCTCCCTGCTGTAGATGTGTTTCGAATGGTTCACTAAGGGACAGCATGATCTAGAGAGTGACGTTCAACAGCAGCTCTTTAAAGAGAAGATCCTCAAGCTGGAGCCTTATGAGATCACTATGAATGGTAAGAGTTCAACCACAGAGTTCACTCCCCACTTCCACTGAAAACCACAGTAATGCAACATTAAGCAAGTACAACATCTTGAGGTATTGCATCCTGTACATCTGCAGGAAACCACTGTGGTTACTGTGCTAAATCTGCCCTCACAGAAAAATTACCTCATTAGCACCATGGGGTGGAGTGGCATGAAGTGGTGTTATAAGAGAATGTGAGTTTTCTGAGGCTTTCATCAATGTCTTCCAGGGTTTAACCTCTTCAAGACCTTCTTTGAGAATGTGAACCTCAGTGACCACCGTCTCAAACGCCAGGGAACACAACTGGTATGAGATTCCCTGCTTGTTCTCAGTCAAATTGATGGGAAAATCCAGCATTAAAGTCTAGATTGGCAAAGGCAAACACAATCTAAATATGATTAATTCTCTCAGTGTGTGGAGCGATTGGATCTGGCTGGGATGGACTTCATCTGGAGAATCGCAATGGAATCTCCAGACGAGGACATCGCGAATGAAGCCATACAGCTCATCATTACCTACAGCTACATAAACCTCAACCCCAAAATGAAGAAGGTCAGCAGTCAAACCTTGATTTTTCATTAATCATGCTATTCCAGTAGTCATAGTTTCTCCATAATTCTCTGTTAATAAACCTTTTGTTTGTGTATGTTTTACAGGACTCAGTATCTCTACATAAGAAATTCATTGCTGACTGCTACAAGAGATTGGAAGTGAGTGTTGCAGTGTGAAATGACACACACACCCCTCCCCCCTTCTCTTGTGATGATAATTGTGATAAAACTCATCTTTATATCACACACAGGCTGCTAGCTCTGCACTGGGCGGCCCGACCCTCACACATGCTGTTACACGGGCAACCAAGATGCTGACAGCCACTGCTATGCCAACAGTCGCCACATCAGTGCAATCTCCATCTAGGTATGACTGAGGACTAGTTTTTAGGCTAGTTGAGCAGCTTTTAGATCAGCTGATGAGATCCAGCTGATGTTGGTTGCATTGTCATTGTCTTAAAATAACGAAGGCACTTTTGCATTACTTTATACATTTTAAGAGTCCAAAACAAGCAGAATAGTACCAAAGCTGGAACAGAGGGATTTAACTGTACGTTAAATAACTAATCGCAGTATTGTAGTTATTACAATATAAGAATTATATCAATAAACAAATATATTTAAATTTTAAAGACCCATTATTTTAGAATAATTGTAAAAAAACAAACAAACAAGGGAACGTTTGTCAGTTAATTTTTTTATTTTTTATCACTAATAGCATAAAGTCTGTTAGAATAACACTGACCCTTGCAGAATAACAAGTATTTTGTTTTTTGTTGTGTGTTTGGTTTTGTTTTTGTTTATTTTGAACAATTCATATCCCACAATTGCCTTGTCATTTAGTCGCATCAGACTTGGTGCAACATTAAAGTCTTAACTGATCTGAAGGTTGTTCTGACATAATTTGATATCAAGATTGACATTAAAATTTAACCCATTGAAATTCATGATCATCTGTCCTCAGGTCCAGTAAACTGGTGATCATTGAGAGACTTCTGTTGTTGGCAGAGCGCTATGTTATCACAATAGAGGTGAGTGCTGATACACACATAAACATTACTAGCTCAAGTTCATCCTGTATCGAAGCTCCTATGAGTGTTGCTTTAATATTCATCTTAAATGACTTGCAGTTTATCTCTGTTTGAAAGCCCCAGTCAGTCTCTGCAAAGAAACCAGCAAGCTGTAAAAAATCAGGCGTAACGGCGTCATTGAACGACAGACTTTGCTTATTAATTGTCTTAATGTGTTATAGTTGTCAGACTTGCAGCTGTAGAACGATGGTTGACTGCAATATTCACCGTCTCCCCGTTTCTCCAGCTGTTCGATTCCGTACTGAAATCTGGCGTAGAGTCTGTCGCATCATTTAGCACATTCAGGAATCATCACGCCAGGACACAGCGAAACTGATCCGATATGGTGTTGATTCCTGTGCGTGTTCAGAAAGAGAGGCAGACATTTTGACACCCGTTCAGTCTAACAGATACTAATTGGTCGGTTATTGACTGACATTTGGCGCAGGAAGTGGACTGGGCACTTTTGTCTAATATGTGAATTTGAGTAAATCATGTAATATGAAGCTCAGTAGCGTATTTCTGGCATTCATTACTTCATTCATTGAAATGCTTATTCAATGAAAACTGATTTGAAGTGGCAGGTTTATTGCTGTAAGATATTAGCATGAGCACTATAACGCCATTTAATGTTACATTTTACCTCAGCAAAGTAGTCCAATAGCTTTTATATTAGGTATTAAGAAGATATTTCATGTATTATTAATATACAGGCGAAACTAATATATTATATAGACTCATTACATGCAAAGTGAGATATTTCTTCATTTGTTATAATTTTGATGATTATGGCTTACAGCTCATGAAAACCCCAAATTCAAAATTAGAATATTGTGAAAAGGTTTTCATAGCTGTAAGCCATAATCATCACAATTATAACAAATAAAGGCTTGAAATATCTCACTTTGCATGTAATGAGTCTATATAATATATTAGTTTCACCTTTTAAGTTGAGTTACTGAAAAAAAAATACTTTTGCACAATGTTCTAATTACTCGAGTTTCACCTGAATGAAATATATTTTATTTATGTACGTCTTAATTGTTTAATATACACTACCGTTCAAATGTTTCTGATCGATTATTTTGGTTGCATTTATTTGTAAAAAAAAAACAAAAAACAGTAATATTGAGAATTATCATTACAACTTTTTTATTATTTTAATATATTTCAGATGTAATTTGTGATGTCAAGCTGAATTTTCAGCATCATTACTCCAGTCTTCAGTGTCACATGATTCTTCAGAAATCATTCTAATATGCTGATTTGGTGCTTAAGAAACATTTTATTATTAATTTCTGTGTTGAAAACAGTTGTACTGCTTAATTACTTTATCAAGGTCAAGGTAGAATTTATTGTCTCCCTTAGGAGAAATTTGTTTTAGATTAGGGAGACTGCTGCAACATCAACGCATAACGCACTATATTAACGAACATTCCAAATCCTAAAATCCTGCATCATAAAAAACAGTACATATATCATATCTTAAAACAGCCCTCAATTCCTGCCTTTCAAATTGTGAAAATCTCTTTATGAAATGGAAGATTATACATTTCCTTGTCATTTTTGGCAGCCAAAATGTTTAATTATTACACATCCAGGGTGTGGAAAATGAATTGTGAAATGTGTTTCCGGGTCAAAGCGACTCATAATGAACCGCTGGATCTGTTTCAGGACCTGTATTCTGTTCCTCGAACGATTCTACCTCATGGAGCGTCTTTCCACGGCCATCCTGTTACACTTCACGTCACTTACGAATCTACCAAAGACACATTCACCTTGGAGGTAACGGCACAAGCACTCACTTCCTGGAGACAAAACCCCCTTCTCTTCCTGGCACCCGCAACACAGTACAAGGGAGCAACACATAACACACTTATGACCGATTGTAAGCAGGGTTGATATAAACGCTAACAAACATTCTCCCTATTTGGAGAATAGAGGAACACTGATAGATAGCAGGTGGACACGGCATGAGATACTGAATGTGATATTCACAAACACAAAGTCTGTTGTTTGACCGTTCGCTTTGTAGACTCAACTGACTGTCATTTGCTTTGCCTTGGATGAATCAAAATGGCCCTGATGTGTTTGTGTACATG
Organism: Phoxinus phoxinus; assembly: GCF_949152265.1. Taxonomy (NCBI): domain Eukaryota; kingdom Metazoa; phylum Chordata; class Actinopteri; order Cypriniformes; family Leuciscidae; genus Phoxinus; species Phoxinus phoxinus. Next base: position 25,092,924 of record NC_136891.1, read on the forward strand.
TGAATGTGTGCAGGCCCACAGCAACGAGACTATCGGCAGCATCAGGTGGAAGATAGCGGAGCAGCTCAGCTGTCCGGTGGACAATGTGCAGATATTTGCCAATGACAGCATGGTGAGTCAAACACTAACTTAAATTCTTTGATCTTTGAGACTTTGCAGACCTTTTACATCGCAAACAGATATATCGCACACTACATGAAAGGTAATGTCCAAAAAAGCATAATAGGGGCTCTTTAAGTTTTGAATTAGCTTTTATTTTTGTATTTTCAGATGTATAAATATTTTATTTGAATAATTTAAGTTTTAGATTTGGTTTGTTTTAATCAACAATAACACTATTGGCCAAAATAATTGTCATTTTGATATGATCAACATCCAATAACTGCCTGCAGAGGACGAAGGGCCTGTTTACACCTGGTCACTTCATGTGTTTTTACTGATCGGATATCTATCTGATTTGTTAAAACGGTTCCATTTGACACTTGGCCTCATAAATGTGTCTCCGCAAAACGAATATAAATTCGAACTTAAATTTTAAACGGAGTTCACGTCAACGAAAGCAAAAGATATGAGCTGCATTTTATTTATCATCAGCTAATTTCAAGATCAAAGACTGCAATAGGAGAGAGAGCGCCATCAGCACTGGTAAGATCATTTAGTCTCACTACTTTTAATGAAGATGATTGTGTGTTGAGTGTCTGTGACACTTTCAGTTTAATTTTCAGCAGTTTGATAACGGCTTGCTGAAGAGATACTCAGCTACTCGTCTGCGGCGATGAGTGTTGCAGTAACGCTGTCATATCTGGCTATAACATGTTATATAGCCTATAACACACTCACACGTTTTTTTTTTTTTTTTTACATGTGTGGTTTCAACAATCAGATGCATTTACACTTGTCCAGTTTCGTCTGGAATGCGTCTCAGACCACATCCTGAAGTGGTTTGAGCGGTCGGATCGAAATCCGTCTCAAAAGCGTTTCAAAGGGCATTTACACCTGGTCTTTTCACGATCGGATCTGAGAAAACTCATGAAGTCACCAGGTGTAAACAAGCCCGAAACTTCAGAATTCTATTTTTTATATATATATATATATATATATATATATATATATATATATATATATATATATATATATATATATATATATATATCATTATTTGATAACACTTTACAATAAGGTTCCATTTGTTATCATTAATTAACTACTTTAGGTAACATGAATGAAAATCAAAAGTTATTTAATGGCCTTGAGCTAACATGAACTAACAATGAACAGTTGTATTTTTCAGGGCTCCAGATTGTGGCCTTTTTTTCTTGTCAGTGAAAATTTTGTGTGAGGTTCCCTAACTGATAAGAGCTGCCATTTCTGTTGCATATGAGAAAAATCAAGCGGCAAACGAAACCACGCTTATCTTTTGAGCTGCGCAACACACACGGTTTATCAGCTCGGAGCAGTAATGGACAGCGCAGTGCGAGCTCAGAACAGGTTTACTCGCGGGCCGATCTAGATCTACATCCAGTGAGAAAGATTCTCCACAGTATTAATAACATTGCTGCAAGATCTAGTGAGAAGCATTCAAGTTCTCTACTATAAACCACAGATATCAGAACAAACAGCGCTGACGTGTTAACCAGGAGAAACGTTATGCCATAAAAGTTATAGAAGGCTTTTCAGTTTACAAATCACCAACATTTACCAGAGATTTAATGTAGTAACGCTAACTGTAACCATGGTATTGTGGCAGAAATAGTTGAATGTTTTTACATCGTTCATTTCATGGTTCATACAACCTTTTGAGGGTGAAATTTAAGCACTTCAAAGCTCTAAATATTATCCAATTTAAATGTTATATTTAAAGTGATGACAAAAAAAAAACAATATTTAGTTTTTCTCATATAATAATTTACATGTTACATTAACTTTTTTGCTCATCAGCCACTGTGGCTAGTGGTTTTACAAAGTTTCTAACCACTCAGCATTTTCTCTGGCCACAATTTAGACATCGATACCATGGAGAAAACTGCCATACAGATAGCTCATAAATTGACATGCAGGTATATTAGGCTGCTGTCACTTTAAGACCTGATGCACGAAGCCATTATACTGTTACAATTGCATTAAAGCATAACTGACTGTGTTTACATGAATACTCGCCAAGTATTTGACTGTTTAAACGCAATAAGCAGTGAGAAGAAAACTCTTGAGTTCTGAGAGGCAGCTGTACGTGTACGCACTTTGGGTGTCAGCACAAAATCTGCGAGTGAGTAAAATGATGCGCAATTCCACTCCAATGGCGCTTTTCCACTGCACAGTACCAGCTCGCCTTGGCTCGCCTCGCCTCGACTCGCCTTTGTTTGGTTTTCCACTGTGTAAAAGTTGTACCGGTACCTGCTTCCAGGTACTTTTTTTCATATCACCTTCAGCGAGGTTCTAAGCGAGCTGAGGCGATACTAAAATGTCACGTGACTCACGGCAGACTGCTGATTGGTCAGAGAGAATCGTCACTATTCACTGCGTCATCAATGCACGCGCCAGACGGAGTATCCTGAATAACCCCGACATTTTTTAATAGTTTTGCCAGAGATTGCGTGATATACCCATTACTAAATGTTATGTAAAACAGCATACACTCGATTTCCTCCATTGTCCTGTGTGTGTGGGTAGCGGGTGTGTGTCGCGTCGCTATGACGACCAGGTACTATTGTGGAGGTACTATCTGCAATGGAAAACGGAGCGAAACGCGAGCCGAGCCGAGACAAGCGAGTCGAGTCGAGCTGGTACTGGTAATGGAAAAGCGCCACAAAATTCAAGCCCTTTATCGGCAACAATATTCATCCAGAGCAAATGAAAGGAGTGAGTGAGGGGAGACGGGTTTGTGTGTCAACTCACAGTCGGAGAGATGAGAAAGCGCAGCTGGTATCGTGCATCTATTTTGCGGAAAAAATTCGTATCGGAAGCTTTTCAGATATTTCAGTATCGAAAAATGTATATTTTTAGTAACACTACATTGCACTTAGTTTATTAATTCAGATGCCTTTTTAAAAGACTACAATTGAAAAATGTATATATTATATATAATATATATATAATTGATATGCATCCGTTACATGCCACTGACTGAAATCCACCCACATTTGGTGTTCAAATGCTCTCAAATGTTAGTCTGGAGCCCTGATGTTTATTAACTAGCTTTAACAAAGATAAATAATTACTGTAAAACATCTATTACTCATTGTTAGTTAATTCATTACTGTTAAATAATGATACCTTATCGTAATATTTTTAAAATGTTTGGTATGTTTAATGAGTTCATTTTGAGCAAATAGTAGAACACAAAATGAGAATAATTAAAAACCAAAAATGTATGCAGCTCTTTCGCGTCTAATGAAAGTTTATAGCAAACAAGCACTTTGTATAAACTCCATTTGTGTGTAGTAAGTCCTCATACTAAGTCGTCCGGTTAAATGTGCGTTCCAGCTGACGATGAATCGTGACCAGAAGCTGTTGAATCAGCTGGGTTTCTCTGATGAGCAGAGTCTGACGGTGAAGAGCTCAGGAACGGGCACTCCGTCAGGCAGTTCAGCGGACAGCTCTGCCTCGGCCAGCTCCAGCAGCAGCGGGGTCTTCAACTCAGCGTACGCTATGGAGCAGGTACATACACACACTGATCTGACTTAGCAAACTTATTGGATCAAGTACACTTTAAAGGAACACTCCGACTTTTTGGGACTTTAGCCTATTCACCTTATCCCCCAGAGTTAGATACGTCCATACATACCTTTTTCATCTCCGTGCGTGCTATAAGTCTGTTTGACGCACCCACAAAATAACGCAAACATTTTCCTATTTACATGTTGTGATTTGTATAGTCACAGAGTGTACAAAAAACAGTCAATTTTAGGGGTCCTTGCTAAATAAAAGTATTCATTTCTTTCTTTCATGTGTGTGATTGCAGGAGAAATCTCTTCCTGGTGTGGTCATGGCATTGGTGTGTAACGTCTTTGAGATGCTTTATCAGCTTGCTAACTTGGAGGAACCCAGGTAAAGAACCTACAGAAATTATTTATTTGAAGCGATAGTTGACCCCAAAATGTTCAATCTCACATGATTTGCTCAGCCTCATGTTGTTCCAAACCGGTATGCTGTTTTTTCTTTATTTTTTTAATGATTGATTTTGCTTCACAAGGGCCTTTTGCTTCGCTGGCATTTATTGTATTTTGTGATGTATTTTGTTGACTTGTAATGACTCTGCAGCCATCTTGTTCCTATCCAGAATAACTTTGCGTGTGAGGAAGTTGTTGCTGCTTATCCCGACTGACCCAGAGGTGCAGGACGCCCTTGATAACTTTGTGCCAAAAGAGTCCAGCGTCTGGAGTCACCAGGTACATGAATGCCTCTCCTTTTTTTCTCTCCATATAGTCAAAATACAAATAGTACTGAATTTTATTTCACATGTTCGACTATTGATCTTTTAATGACTTATCCTTAAATGTTTTATTCTCTTCTGCTCACCAAGGCTGCATTTATTTGACCAAAAATACAGTAAAAACAGTAATATTGTGAAATATTTTTAACTGTTATCTGTTTTAATATCTTTTAAATGCAATTTATTCCTGTATTGTAAAGCTGAATTTTCAGCATCATAACTCAAGTCTTCCGTGTCAAGAAACATTTTTTTATGCTGCTTAATGTTTTTGTGTAAATTGTGATTTTAAAAAAATCCACAATACTTTGATGAATAGAAAGTTCAAAAGAACAGTATTTAATTCAAATAGAAACCATTTGTAACATGTATAAATGTGTTTACTGTCACTTTTGATCAGTTTAATGTGCCCTTACTGATAATAATTTTCTTTAAAAAAAATCTTATTGACCTCAAACTTTGGTAGTGTGTAGGTTTGATTTGTTTAACATTTTGTGCTCAATACATAACATGATTAAAATTATTTCATAGTTTTGAGGAGTTTACTATTATTCTCAGATGTGGAAGTTTGTAATAGTAAAGAATGAGTTGGTGTATCTGGTAGATTAGGGGAAATAGAGTCGGATGTTTTTTAAGAGCCGTAACAGTCATGTGACAGTGTTTTGTTTTTAGAAGGATGCACACAGAAGACAGTGCCCTCTAGCAGACAGTAAATACCTTCTCTCTTTCTCTCTCTCTCTCTCTCTCTGTCTCATCAGAAAACTCTGTTTACACTGGGGTCTGGTTCTCAGGCCTCGAAGTCTCCATCTCTGTCCAGTAAACAGCAGCACCAGCAGAGCGCAGCATCTATCCTGGAGTCTCTGTTTCGTTCTTCCGCCCCGGGCATGTCTACATTCAGAGTGCTCTATAACCTGGAGGTTTGTCATGCATTTCTCATCTTGAAGTTATAATATTTCATTTTCATATGCAGAGACAATATGTAAGCCAGTCATGGGCTAAAACAGTGTAAATAATGTCTCGGTGGCACTTTCAAAACATTGCTCTGTTTGTTTGAATAGTCCAACATGTCAACTTCTGGATCAATTAATGTCACACATTTAAGGGCAGGATTACCTGTATTCCTCTGTTTTTAACCCGCATTATAGTGTTGATTTGCATGTCAAGTTCAATCATTCAACCCTGTTACCAAAGTTATTATTCGAAGAAATTATCACACAAAAATATTTATCAACCATTAAAAACCTTTTTTTGGTACATATATACTATTTTGTATGTGTACACTGCTGTTCAAAAGTTTATTTTGAAAAAAAAAGAATTCTGCATGTAAGCATTACATTTATTAAAATACATTTATAATCTTATGACATTTCTATTTCAAATAAATGCTACTCTATTTATCACAGAAATATTAAGCAGCACAACTGTTTTCATTAACATTGATAATATATAAACCATATAGAAAATTGGTTAAAAGAAATATTCACTACCACAAGGGGGGACAAAACACTCACCTTTCTCGCTCACCTCCATCTGTTCTCTTAGGTGTTGAGCTCCAAGCTGATGCCCACATCTGATGATGAAATGGCGAAGACCAGTGTCAAATCTTTCTGTGAGAACTTCCTCAAAGCGGGAGGTCTCAGGTAGTCGTCTACTTTTTACCCACATTTCCTCTGCATGTTCATAATTAAGCAGTCTTAATATGTCTGTATATTTGAGTCATTAATTATCTGAGCGGTGCATTGTCTCTCTCTCTGTCTCAGTCTGGTGGTTAACGTCATGCAGAGAGACTCCATCCCGTCTGAGGTGGACTACGAGACCAGACAGGGAGTCTACTCCATCTGCTTGCAGCTGGCCAGGTGCAGTCTCATTTATCAGTCTGGCTCTTTTCTATTTCTCCATTTTCTTTGTACTTTTTCTCTCTCACTCTCTCTTTGGAAACACCGCTCCAGATGATAGGCCGCTTAATAATATTCCTTTAAAGGCGCTTGTATTTTTTTACAGGTTATATTTGACGGATGTTTGAGAACATCCTATAGACTTCCATTATTTTATTTATTTATTTGGTAACACTTTACAATAAGGTTCATTAGTTAACATTATTTATTTACATAAGAAAGAACTTGTTGTTTGTCTCCCCCTGTAGGTTTCTGCTGGTAGGGCAGGCTATGCCTAGTATCCTCGACGAGGAGTTGAGCAAGGACGGTCTGGACACTCTGTCATCTCGGCCGTTCCGTAACGCCGGGCGGCAGAGCGGGCGGCAGCTCTCCGTCTGTGGGACTCCGGAAAAATCCTCCTACAGGCAGGTGTCCATGTCTGACCGATCCTCCATCAGAGTAGAAGAGATCATCCCAGCCGCCCGTGTCGCGATACAGGTGCGTTACAGCACTCAGTGCTCTCTTGGTTTTCTAAATGTTTTTTTCTGCACCCTATATGACTTGTCTGAATTGTTGTTTCAGACAATGGAGGTGGGGGACTTCACATCCACTGTGGCGTGTTTCATGAGACTCACATGGGCGGCAGCCGCAGGCCGTTTGGACCTAGTTGGCAACAGCCAGCCAATCAGAGAGACGACCAACTCGCTTCTCCCGCTGGGCGTACGCAGCAGGGTTAGCAGCACAGGTGAGACTCTGATCGGGATTATATTATCTGTTGGAAGTTATAATCATCAAGATTTTGTTGTATGTTTTTGAAAGAAGTTTATTCTCCTGTGCTCACCAAGGCTACATTTGTTTGATCAAACAGAAAAACAATTACAATTTAAGATAACCGTTTTCTATTTTAATACATTTTAAAATGTAATTTTGTATCGGTGCTCAATTATTCTTGTTATTATCAATGTTGAAAATTTTGCTTGTTCTTTTTTTCAGGATGTATAGAAAGTTCAAAAGAACAGCATTCATTTGAAATGTACTTTTAATCAATGTCGTTGCTGAATAAAAGTATTAATTTCTTTAAAAAGAAAATCACGGTTTCCACAAAATATTAAGCAGCAGAATTTTTTTTTTTTTACATTGATAATAAGTAATGTTACTTGAGCAGCAAATCATCATATTAGAATGATTTCTGAAGGATCATGTGACACTGAAGATCAGAGTAATGATGCTGAAAATTCAGCTTTGCATCAAATAAAATTTGAAAATATAATAAAATCTAAAACATTTCTTATGAATTGTAATATTATTGGTAATAATATTTGATCAAATAAATGCAGCCTTGTTGAGCATAAGAGACGTCTTTCAAAAACGATAATTCCAATTTTTTGACTGGCTGTGCATACGTCTGTCTTTCAGTCTGTGCATCTCTCATGTTCTTACGTGTGTGTGTTGCAGGAAGTAACTGCAGCTCCGGCAGTGAGGGAGAGATCACCACATTGCAAGCTGGGATATGCGTCAAACAGCTGTGTGTATCCATCAAAGACACTATCATCGCACGAGAAGCGCTCTCTTTACTTGTCACATGCCTTCAGCTACGCTCCCAACAGCTATGTAAGAAAAGAAAACACGCTCACATGCTAAAGAGAAGTCAGACAAAAATGAAAACGCTTATGTAATCGCTTTTGTTTTTTTGTTCTAGCTTCATTTTACTCTCTGCTTTCTGTGAATGATTTCATCATTGATATTCTGCTGGGTTCGTCCAGTGGAGAGGTCAGTGCCTGCGTTACTAAATTAAACTCGTCTTAAGTGTGACTTCTGAGTCCAGATGTCTAAGGTCTTTCTCTTTCACAGATCCGACGTGTGGCATGCGATCAGCTGTACACTCTCAGTCAGTCTGACACCTCTCCGTACCCTGATCTCCAGAAGCCCAACCTCTTCCTGCTGAAGGTGGTTCTGACGGCCCAACTTCCTCTCTGGTCCCCTACCAGCATCATGAGGGGTGTTAACCAAAGGTCAGACACACCAAACATGCAGGATTTCTTCAGTTTAACCATTTCCGACAAACGAGACCTTGCTGAAATTAAATAATCAAGCATGGATTGTTACTGTAACAGGCACACAAATAAAGAAGATATTGTGTGAAATTATGAGTACCGGTATCTACTGAGCTAAAATTATGATCATGTTTTTAGGTTGCTTTCACAATGCACAGAATATTTTGACCTGAGGTGCCAACTACTGGATGACCTGACCAGTGAGTTTCTTCCTTATTTTGAATAGAAATATATCATATAAATGGCAATGGACAAATGGACGAAGAAACTGATTCCATTTTCTAGTGTAGTGTTGTCTGCATTTATCTCACTTTGTCTCACTCTTCAACCCTGTTACTACCCAAGTTATCGTTAGAAGTTGCAGACAAATATTTATTTTCTGTTTAATCTGTGGGAAAATGTAATTTTATCAACAGCTTATTTGACATCTGTCCCCAAACTAGCTAGTCGCTACTGAACAACCGCTTGATTTGGGCTAAAATTACAACCCTGTTACCCAATCTGCCTTATGCAATTATTGTTTTTGAAAGTCTTATGTTCACCCAGGCTGCATTTATTTGATTAGAAATACAGTAATATTGTGAAATATTATTACAATTCAAAAGAAGTTATCTATATTTTAAAGCGTAGTTTTTATTCTTGTGATGGTAAAGCTGAATTTTCAGCATCATTCATTACACCAGTCTTCAGTGTCTCATGATCCTTCAGAAATCATTCTGATATGCTTATTTGATATTATCAATGTCGAAAACAGTTAAGCTGCTTAATTTAAAAAAAAAACAACAACTGTGGAAACCATGATATATTTCTTTCAGCATTCTTTGATGATTAGAAAGTTCAGTGAACAGCATTTATTTGGAATAGAAAGAATAGTCTTTACTGTCGATTTTGATCAATTTGATCATCTCTCACACAAATATAATCTAAACTATTTATAATTTGTTAACAATGTTGCAAATTCTATGAACTTCATATAAAAAATTAATTGAACATAAAAATGCTAATTAAATATATTTATTTTGGTCTCCTGAGATGATCAATATTTTCTGAATATGAAGCCATTTGCTCAACCCTATTTTTGTTCCTTTTACCCAAATGTAACTTTTTAGTGGGTGTCCTTTACTTTAGTTCTGCTTAAGGAATTTAAGAATCATTTGTTGATTCCTTCGGAAAGGCTCAGCCCACATGTGTTTCATGTCCTCAGCATCAGAAATGGAGCAGCTTCAGATCGGCCCGGCGGCCATGCTGGAGGATGAGATCAGCTGGCTTGATAATTTCGAGCCCACTTGGACCAACGAGCTGGAGACCAGCGAGGCCGATAACATCCTTCTGGCTGGACACCTGCGCCTCATTAAAACCCTGCTGTCCCTCTGCGGCAGTGAGAAAGAGCAGTTCGGTCCGACACTTTTCCCATAAATATGACAGCATGATGTGACCCATATGGAGATTCGGATGTGGATTAGAATGGTTTCTTCTTGTTAATGCGCTGCAGGTCCTTCTCTGATCCAGCAGCTGTTGGACGACTTCCTGTTCAGAGCGTCTCGAATCATCCTGAACAGTGACAGCTCATCTAGCACTATAGCATCTATCCATGACTTTCACCCAAAGTAAGATGAAATGCATACATTCACACACATTGGCACGTAAGTTGCTGGAATTGCCTTTAGCATTTGTGCACTTGTGTGTTTCTCAGGTGCAGTACGGTCAGCAGTCGTCTGGCGGCGTACGAGGTGCTGGTCATGTTGGCTGACAGCTCTCTAACTAACCAGCAACTCATCACTAAAGAACTGCTGTCCATGCACCATCAGTCTGACCCATCACTGACCAAAGAGTTCGACGTGAGTGCCCTCACTGTCCTTCTGTCTTTTGAGGAGTTTTGCAACGTAGACACTGTTATTGAACTGAACTGAATTGAATGGACATTAGATGGAAACTTGTTTCCACAGAATAAAAAAATGTAAAAGGTAATTCACCTTTGGCTAAGCCCCGCCCCCCTTAGTTACTGTTGCTACCTCCGACAACTTCATCTGGGCTCTGGTTTGGTATCAACATGGCTTATGCTGTGACAGCTCTTCCTGCTGAAATTTTATCAAACTTTTATAAAGCAGCAAATAAAGTGTCAGATAGAAGTAGGCAAAAGTGTCTGCAGTATGCGTTTGAAGGCTTTATTCAGGACATACCGGTGAAACGCAAGCAGCAACAAGGCATCCAAATACAGGCAAAAGCATAAGTTAACGGTCACAGTCAAAAAATGAACCACCTAATATCCTAATCGAGACGGAGGCTGTGACTAACAATATCAGGAGAAACACTGTTCATACAAAGCTGGGTAGGTCTCTATTCACTTCTATAATCGTTATTATTTACAAAGCAAACGGACTACGCGAGTATAAAGTTGTATTTATTAGCAGCGTGTGCTAGCGTATCAACAATTAGGGCAGAGAACCGAAATCATAACCTAAACAGCATAAAACTGTCTAACTAGTAGCCTATAACTTCACACACAGTAAGGTTAAAAGGTAAATGTATCTTAGAGCAAAGGTGAGCTTGTTGATCCTTGAGGGGTTTCGCTGACTGAGGACGTCCACACAGTTTAATCCAAAGACGACACTTGTCAGTATTTAACTTCGGTTTTGGGAAGGGGAAAAAACGGACACCCCCTCCAACCTCTCTGGGAAACGCGTATCTGTTTTACAAATGCCCCAGGCACAACGTTTAACCATATTTTTTATAAAACGACGACGTAATAGCCTGCCGAGACCAAAAATATGAGCCTCCTGCGTTGAAGTCAATGGAGCGCCATGAAAAAGTGTCGGACCCTCTGTGGGAGCTCGTTCTTGGCTGCGCTGTGATTGGTCAATCTATATTCTAGGGCGTGGCTTAGCCAAAGGCGAATTGCGACTTTTTATCTCACAATTGACCCCTTCGCATGGAGTTTGATTGACAGGCGATCTGACCAATCATAATCCGCCGAATCCGCCATTTTTGGCCGACAAAGCAGTCAGGAGAGTTAGTAGATTAACGTAGGAGGATTTGAACTTGAAAAATGGTGTGTATTGACGTCTTTCCGCGGTTAAAACAACATTCCTTATGTTCATTCCTGTTTATTTGATGCTATAAATGAACTAGAAGGAAGAGATGATCGGTTCACGAGCAGCTTTAACTGTTGCTCTACAGCGATCTGTCAGACAAATTAAAGAGCCACAAAACGGTATTTATTGTTTAAATTTCTTTAAACCGCAATGTATTTTTTACTGTGTGAGAACATGGTGTGGCGTGAGAGCGACGTGGCTTGTCGGACATAGCAACAGTAACTAAAGGGGGCGGGTCTTTGCGAACGGTCAATTGACTTTCTGTATCGCAATTGCAAGTTTAAAAAGTCCGATTTACAAGAAATAAAGTTAGAATTATGAGAAACAAACTGAACACAGACTTTATAACTCAAAATTCTGTATTTATTTCTTGAAATTCTGACATTATTTCTCGCAATTCTGACTTTATAACTTGCAATTCTGATTTTATTTCTTGCAATTCTGAATTTATAATTTGCCATTTTTAGTTTATTACTCGCCATTTTGAGTTTATTACACGCAAATTCTGAGTTTTTATAACTCTGAATTGTGACTATTTCTCACAATTCTGAGTTTGTCACGCAGTGATAATTTTTTATATAAATTTTCTTTGAGTGAAAAAAAATTGTGAGAACTCATAATTACCTTTTTTATTCCATGGCATAAACGAGCTTCCATAACATTGAACTGACTCGAGCTGACTAACTTCACTATTGTCTTCTATAGAGCTCGCAGCTTATACCTGAAGTAAACTTTTCATAATGAACTTCACACAATTATTGAACTGAATTGACTTGAGCTGATTAATGACACTATAGTCTTTAGAGCTGCTTTACAGCTTTTTGTCACATATTTTATGAAGTTTGCATCATGTTATTTTCCTCTATTATTGTAAAGCGCTATATAAAAAAGGTGACTTGACTTTTGGAGAAAATAGAAATACATTTTAACTGCCATGTAAGAAGCCTTACAACGGATGTACTGGCATTAATTTGTGTCATGTGTGTGTTGTCAGTATCTTCCTCCCGTAGACAGTCGCTCTGTGTCAGGGTTTGTGGGTCTGAAGAACGGAGGTGCGACCTGCTATATGAATGCAGTGTTCCAGCAGCTCTACATGCAGCCTGGTTTGCCTGAGGTAAACTCCATTATTACTAGTGTACGGTTAGCACAGTCTCTCTCCATTAGGTGACGCCCTAACCTAAAAGTAGTAGGAGTGAACTGGCAAAGTGTTTATAGCTGTCTGACTCCATATTTTTGGTTATTGAACAAATTATGATTTTAATGTGTGTAATTATAGTATTTTGCTTCTTTTTGGTATACTTTTTTTCTTTTTTTAGTATAATTCTTTGATATTAGTGCCCCAAGTTGTTCTATCTTCTTATAATGAGACATTCACTATTATAAGCTGCATCTTACTCAAAATAATTATTTATTATTGTCCCACACATTTATAGTTTTAGTTTAGTTATTTAGTTATTTTACAATCTCCCAACATTCCATTTATCAAAGAATCCTTCAAAAGGTATTATGGTTTCCACAAAAACAGTTTTCAGCATTGATAAGAAATGTTTCTTGAGCAGTAAATCATCATATTAGAATGATTTCTGAAGGATCATGTGAAACTGAAGACTGGAGGAATTATGCAGTTAAAAAATTTGCGTTGTCTTCACAGCAATAAAAAAAATATATATATATATTAAAATGGATTTTTTTGTGTGTGTTGTAGTCTGTCTTGTCAATAGAAGATGACGCTGAAAACCCAGAGGAGAGTGTGTTCTGTCAGGTTCAGTCTCTGTTCGGTCACCTGATGGAGAGCAAACTGCAGTACTACATACCTGAGAACTTCTGGAAGGTGAGAACCACCTTTATGATCATCCATACCTAAAATGCACTGTATACATTTATTTTTAATGTAAAAAGTTATAAATTCTAAAAATACTTCTTCATTTTTAGTAGTACATGATGAAAAAAGTGAAAAGCTTCCTATCAGTCCAGTGTTTCAGCATAATATATACGCTATAGTTTGTTAATATATATATTTTTTTGTCATTTTTAAATGTCAATAGTTTTTATTATGTTTAGGTTTTAGTTTTGGTAGTAGTTATTTTAGTTGAGTAAGAGCAAGTATTTGATCATTGTCATCACATGCAGATCTTTAAGATGTGGAATAAAGAATTATACGTGCGAGAACAGCAGGATGCCTATGAGTTCTTCACCAGTCTTGTGGATCAGCTCGATGAACATCTAAAGGTACAGCGCACATGATGTCCCCTGCATACTCGAGTGTACGTGCGTGGTCTGAAGTGTGTTTGTAATTCTCCTAATGTCTCCCTTGCAGAAAATCGGTCGAGAGCAGATCTTCAAGAACACATTCCAGGGCATTTTCTCCGATCAGAAGATATGCAAAGACTGCCCACACAGGTGAGCCTTAAAGAAGTCATTGTTTGCTCACCCACATGTCATCCCAAACAGTAGCCTTCTTAAAAACAGTGGCTTGAGTTGGTGTCCGGTTACTGTTTGTAGGTATGAGCGCGAGGAGACGTTCATGGCTCTGAATTTGGGGGTGACGTCCTGTCAGAGTCTGGAGATCTCTCTCGATCAGTTCGTCAGGGGTGAGGTCCTGGATGGCAGCAACGCTTATTACTGCGAGAAATGTAAAGAGAAGGTACAGTTGGATACAGTCGTTGATCCTTGATAGAGAACCGTAGTGAAATATCGATGTACATTTGTGCTCACACATTTTGTGTTGCAGCGGACCACTGTGAAGCGCACCTGTATAAAGTCTCTGCCCAGCGTGCTGGTCATCCACCTCATGCGATTCGGCTTCGACTGGGAAAGCGGCCGCTCCATCAAATACGACGAGCAGATCAGAGTAAGAGCTCTGCTGATGTCATGTAGTTTTCGGCTGCAACTAATAAATCATTTAGAATTCCATTAATCTGTTGATTATTTCTTTATACACTACTGTTCAAAAGTTTGGGGTCGGTAGAAAGTCACTCATGCTCACCAAGGCTGCATTTATTTGATCAGTAAAATCAGCAATATTGTGAACTATTATTACAATTTAATATAAATGTTTTCTATTTTAAAATGTTCTATTTTTCTATTTAAAATGTTAATATATATGAATTTTCAACATCATTACTCCAGTCTTCAGTGTCACATAATCCTTCAGAAATCATTCTAATATTCTGATTTGGTGCTCAAGAAATGTATTATTGTTATTTATGTTGTGCTACTTAATATTTTAGTGGACACCATGGCACATTTTTTCAGGACTCTTTAATGAATAGAAAGCAATTTGTTTGAAATGGAAATCTTTTGTATCATTATTTACTTTTACTTTTGATTAATTTAATGTGTCCTTGCTGAATAAAAGTTACAAAGAAAATCGTATTGACCCCAATCTTTTATAATGCTAGTGTATTATCGATTTGCATCCAATAATTTGTTCACTTTGTGTGCTCTTAGTTCCCCTGGGTGCTGAACATGGAGCCGTACACTGTGTCAGGGATGGCCCGTCAGGATTCAAGCGCGGATCACGGCGATAACGGGAGAGGGGGCGAGGGCGGATCCGGGGGGTCGCCTCGGAAAAAGGTCACCATCTCTGAGAACTATGAACTGGTGGGAGTGGTGGTTCACAGCGGACAGGCCCACGCTGGACACTATTACTCCTTCATCAAAGACCGCCGGTGAGTGACAGCAAGAGAGAGACCTTGTCTGTTCACGTGTTTTAGCATGTTGCTGTGCAGTTTGTGGGGTGTTCTGGTGTTTACTTGATCAAAAGAGTGATCATTTTATCATTCATCAGACAAAAATCATAAGTCTGATCACTATTCACAGGATTTTTCAAGTTTAACTATTAATGAGTTGATGAAAAGACAACTATTAAAATAAATTACTCTAAAAATAAAACACTTACTAAAAAAGTAACTATTTTATGTTTACCTCCACATCATTTAACCATTAACCAACATCAGGTAACCATGAACGTGAATGCGTTGTTAAATTATATATGAATGTTTTAGGTCAAAGGGTTTCGGCTGACAGAAAAGTTTAGGAGTTCTTAGTCCACACAAATGATGAGAGACGAGATGCGTTGGGTTTTAATACTTGAGTTTAATACCAGGAAACAAGATAGGAAAAACAAGATTACAGAATGCATTGTAATGTTACATAAAGCTTTTGTTAAAGGATCCCAGCTTGTGTTTGAACGATACGTTTATGAAGTTCTGCAGAGTCTATTTCCATTATACTTCAGTAACTGTAATACCTGAAACATGGGCTTCATTTTCCTGGGAGGTCTTTTGCCCCCTCTCTGTGTGCATGTATGTGTTTTTATGGGTCTCTGGGGGGGGGGCGTGCTTCTGTTTTTGGCAAGAGTGCTTTTATTAGAGTCTTAAACTGTCCCAGATGCTTGGCGGCATGATGGGCGCTTTTAACCAGCGCTTTATTTTTTTTTCAGGGAATGAAGGAATGTTTGTGTGACCACTATGAACTGAGTAAGATCCATAACATGTTTTTCCAACGCTCTCTTCCCTTTTAGGGGTAGTGCACGAGGACACTGGTATAAGTTTAACGACAATGTTGTGGAAGAGTTTGACATGAACGATGAGACTCTGGAGTATGAGTGTTTTGGGGGAGAATACAGACCCAAAGTTTACGACCAGTGTAAGTCATTAATATTTCTTTAAATCCATATTTATTAATGATGCCAAAAGTACCAGTACTTCAGTACCAAGTCAGTAAAATAAACATTTCTGGTTGTACCTCCTCTGAGCATGAACACAAGATTAGGCCTAAAAATAACTGAATAGCTATAACATAAAACATACAAATGTATAATATAATAATATATTATTTAAATAAAATTCTACAGCTTACAAATATAAACTTCAAGCCCTTTTACTTAGATATATTATACCTCTTTTCAAAGTCTTGTTTTTGTGGTCTTTTATGTTTGAATGTTAAAAAAACACATTATGTTTCACATATTTGACATTGTTGCAGCACCTCTCTTCCCAGTCTGTCAGTAACGCTCTGTTTAGTTCCTGTCTCTATGAAGCCCCTCCTTTTGAAAAGCACAATGCTCTAATGCTCTCAGCTGGACCAGTGTGCTGTGAATGGTCAATCGTTTCAAGCGTTTTACGTTAATCACCCCCCTTACCAATACCGCGAGTTTCAACACACTACTAACACAACTCAACCAGGCCTCTCCCCTTTATATTGCGTATGACTTGATTGGGAATTATTAAAATGAGGAATATTATGAGGTGTTCATTCCTGAGAAAACTCAAGCGTTTCAGGCAGTTCAGAAACAGTGCTTGCTGATATAGAGATACTTTGTGCTTTGTTACTAAAAGTTTAAAATGTACAAAAGCAAAATAGGACCCCCTTTATTTAGTTCATTTTTTATTTGTGTTATTAGCTAGAATATTTTTTTTTTATCTGTGGTATCAATAACCAATTTCGCTGTTATTAACAAGTTTTATTTATTTATAAAAAAACTTGGGTTGACCTAATTTATAAAATATACCATACGCTGACATCTTACACTTATCCTAGATAGATTAAATTCACGTCATCATCCTCATTATCACTCATGGGGTTCATATGATTGTGTTAACATGCTATAGCGAACCCCTACCCGGATGTGCGGAGGCGCTACTGGAACGCCTACATGCTGTTCTACCAGCGCATCAGTGACCAGAACTCCCCCGTCCTGCCCAAAAAGAGTCGAGTCAGCATCATGAGGCAGGAGGCAGAGGATCTCTCCCTGTGAGTTAGAGTCTTCAATCCTGCATCAATGTTTGAACATGGACACGCTTATTAATGTTCATAATGCTTCATCTCAGGTCAGCCCCGTCCTCTCCGGAGATCTCACCCCAATCCTCCCCACGGCCTCCCAGAGCCAACAACGACCGCCTCAGCCTGCTCACACGCTTAGTCAAGAAAGGAGAGAAGAAGGGTCTGTTTGTGGAGAAGATGCCCGCCAGGATCTATCAGGTAGAGATTTTAAGGCCTGTGACTAAAAGAAAGGTTATGGGTTTAATATCAACATCTTCAGGAATTAAATATATAAATGGTTGAGAGAACCATCATAATATTGTTTTGAGGTGTTACAATGTTTTGACACACTCCCGATTTTTGGATCTGTAGATGGTGAGAGATGAGAATCTGAAGTTTATGAAGAACAGAGATGTTTACAACAGCGATTACTTCAGCTTCACACTGTCTCTGGCCTCTGTCAATGCGGTAAACACTGAGAATTCATTCGATTGTCGCCTCTTCTGTAAGCTCTGTATATATTGACTGCGCTCATTTTTGAGCTTTACTTTTTTACAGACAAAGTTAAAGCATCCGTCTTATCAGGCCATGGCACAAACCAGTCTGCAGCTGGCCGTCCAGTTCCTCTTCCACACGTACCTGCGTACCAAAAAGAAACTCAGGTGAGACACTGCTTTTGTTCACAATGCTTAAACTCAAGGCTTGTTCCAGTTGTTATTGTTAAACTATTACAAAGACGAGAACTAGTGGTGAAAACATTTCATTATAAAATATTTATTTTATACTTAATTATATACTATATATATACAGAGAGAAAGAAGATATTCATTTAAAATTATTTTCAAATATAAAGTAATATATATATATATATATATATATGAATCAATGTCTCATTAAATTAATCTCCCAAGTGTGACTTTAGACTAATCATTGTATGTTATCAATGTGCAACTCTGCCATCTTCTCTCTCAGGGTGGACACAGAGGAGTGGATTGCTACCGTGGAGGTTCTGTTGTCCAAGAGTAGCGAGGCGTGCAAGTGGATGGTCCAGTACCTGGTGTCACCTGAAGGACGGGAGATCATCAAGTAAGCATTGTCCATCATCCTCTGCATACACATTGGCAACAGAATCACCATTGGCTTTTAAACATTTTAGACACTTAATAATCATTGGTGAGTGAAATCTAAAAATGTATTCGCCAGCAGCTAATAATTAGTTGCCTAGTGCAAAATTGTCACATGATTTACTCGCAAAGTAGAGGGTTGATATCATAAGCAAGATACATTGACACCAAAAAGTATTTGACTTTAAGCCACACTTAAAGGAACACGCCGACTTTTTGGGACTTTAGCTTTTTTATACACCGTATCCCCCAGAGTTAGATAAGTCCATACATACCCTTTTCATCTCCGTGCGGGCCGTAACTCTGTCTGACGCACCCACCGCTAGCCTAGCTTAGCACAAAGACTGGAGGTAAACGGCTCCAGCTAGCATACTGCTCCCAATAAGTGACAAAACAACGCCAACATTTTCCTATTTACATGTTGTGATTTGTATAGTCACAGCGTGTACAAATAACAAGGCCACATGAGACACAGTCATCTTCCAAACGTATACATACTGGAGCAAATCACCCCGCAGAAGTAGCAGTGCTTCGCCTTCTGAGAATATAGTTCCCAGTATGCATACGGTTAGAAGATGGCTGTGTCTCATGTGACCTTGTTATTTGTACAAGCTATGACTATAAAAAATATTTTTTTATAAAATTATTCTCTAAATAAGAAACAAAAATTCCCAGTTGGTGGTAAATGTCTTAATTAAGTCATTGATTCAAACGGCTGATTTAATTGAAGTCAATGCCTCTCTTTATGAATGGTCCTTTGAATCATTGATTCACCCGATTCGTTCAAAAACGACATTTTTGTCCCCATATTTAAACATTTAGCCATTCCAACTGCATTCTATAGGCAGTTGTTGCCCTCCATCATATTTGTCATCAATCAACTATATGAAATGCAGTTAATAATAAATGTGTTAATAATTTTAACGTGTTATTTTTTACTGTAATTCATCTAAATTACGTGTTAAATCGACAGCCCTAATAAATATATATATATATATATATATATATATATATATATATATATATATACAATATGCAACAAAATAACAAACTAAGTACCATTTATTTTAAAGAAATAAAGCACACTTTTAAACTAATTGTCCAAATAAGATTTGAGGCCACTGTACATTTAACTTCAGTTAAAAAGAAATGCATGGAGAGCCGTAAATTGTGCCAAAAGACCATGAGGGTTTTTAAGATGTTCCCTCACTTTTGTTTCCAGTTCCCCCAAAACCAAAAACACCTGTGTATGTGTAAGTGTATGGCCATAATTGTATTGCTATGGCCACAGCTGCTTTCCGTCATCCTGAAAGGTGGGCCAGTCTCGGGATGTTGATGTGTAGGGCGTGCAAGCGAGATCTGGAGATTTGCATCCCTGTTACACGATTGGCAGGTTGGTATCGAACGATAGGGCTGCCCCAAATATCACTCCACCAGTCCACACCGCAGCCGAAGCCAGGGAATGTTCCGTAGTGTTTTATGATCGAGTTCTGACACGCTTCCAACAAAACAAGCAACCGTTTCCCTTATCAATGGAGACCTGGAGCCATGATTCTGCAAACACTTTTCCCCCTGGAAAGAACGATAGAGCTGGCTCTGCAGGAAGAGTTTCCACAGAACCTCCCAACCAGCTCAGATATGCCAACATCCATTATCTACTAACACGCATTCATGCAAAACGTAGAAAACGGGTTGGATTCGCAAAACATTCACAAGTTAATGGGTGAATCTCATAAAGGACATGTCTTCCTCTCTCTGTAGGATCTGTCTGTTGGAAGGCAGTGTTCGTGAGGTGCGTGTCGTGGTGGCCACCATCCTGGAGAAGACCCTGGAGAGTGCTTTGTACTTCCAGGACGCTGGGCTGGACTGTCTCTTGGACATGCTGCTTTCTCTGTTGGATAAGGACGTCCCGGACAACTGCAAGAACTGTTCTCAGTACTTCAGCCTCTTCAGTAACTTTGCTCAGAGGGTGAGAACGATGATGGGCACCAGACAGTATATTTGAAGAATGTACATGCTGTTCTTTTCCATAAAGAAAATGTATAGTAAGCTAAAGAAAGCACCATTAAAAGTGGCCTACACACTAATGTTCTAAAGGTGCGGTCACATTAGCCAAATTTTGCGCCAACAAAAAACAACATCCGTTGTAAATAAACTCTTTCAAACAAAGCAGCTTTCTGTTGGTCAGCACAAGTAAACTTGCCTTTTCACCGTCACTTGAAACTCACGATTATGCAGATTCCTATTAGAATGACTAGAATTCAATAGAACGGCGGAACCTGTAAATGTGAGCGCACCTTAAGTCTTCTGAGATTGAACAGATTGAAGTTAATCACTGATGATGTGTTTCAGGGCTGTGGACCATGTCAACTGCTGCTGAAACATTCAGCTTATCGTCGGATGCTCGTCTTCCTTCTGGGAGCCAACCGGCCAACCAATCAGGTATTGCAGACGCCTGGTCATGCAAATATTGGGGATTGCTTAAGCGCTCATGTTAACCTCCGTCGTTTAATGTCTGTGTTAATGACATTCTGCTGGTTGTGTGTTTTAGCACCGGCGCTGGAGTTCGGCACAGGCTCGAGAGTTCCTGCATCTTCACAACACTCTGGCCTTGATAGTGCTTCACACAGACCTCACGTCTCAGAGGACGGAGGGTACGAGCGCACAGTGATTTTTGGACACACACACCAAAGTTATTAGCATTAATAAATATTTTTATATATATTTTATAAATAAAAAAATGACACAATTTTGAAAATGCATACGATTTTAAAGTCCCCCTGTAGTCAATAATTTCATCCCTTAAAAAAAACTAGATAACATATCTAGACGTTCTTTCCTTGAAAAATATTCGTCATGCCTTAAAATAGCTTGCATGTGACTCTACACCCTTGCCTCATTTAGTATGAATATGTAAATGAGCCCCGCCTCCACTCACTCACAGCAGCTCAGAGATACACTCATTGACGTGATTGGTTACAAGGTAGTTTGTGACGTCAGAAACACCAGCATATTTCAAACTTTGGTTCACTGCCGTTTTAAAGGGACACTAAGTATCTTTTTAGGTATTTTATTATCTAAAATCAATATTTTTATTCATAAATATGTCCTCAATGGTGTACAAATACCTCGGCCAATTATCTGACTTATCCTTATAAATGAAGAATTTATTATCTTTATATACATGGGACGGGTAGGTCCACGGAGGCTTCCATGTAGTTCCGCCATCTTGCAAAACTATAATAGCAGAGAGGGACAAAAAGTACTAAGCCAACGCGTTTCCACAACGCGTTTTCGTTCAGAGCCAGCCGAAACGCAGGTGCAGAGCAGTGAGAGGCGCTTGAAACTGCACCGGCAAGTTTAAAAGTCTGGATTGCATTGTTATTATGGACCATATATGCCAAGCCACAGGAGAAGAAAACATCGTCGTCAAAAAAGTCAAAAATAGAACGTAAAATGCGTGGGATTTCCCCCTTTCTGGTCAATGTTTCCCTGCCTCTGCTTAATTATTACTCCTCAAAGTGATCATAGTGCTAACAGACGGATCACAAAACTTATCACGGATCCGTGGTTTGATTATATCAATTTTATTTTTAAATGATTACTCACTCACTCTTGAGCGTCTGGCGCGAGTGATTTCAATGTAAAGACGCGTTTATGCGCGTCTGGAGGTCCTGCGGCGCGGTAGATGCGAGCCTCATTCTACTCCAGTTTGCGCGAATGAGGCGAATTGCTATCACAGATAATGTCTTTTCTATCTTGTCACTGTAGCTCAGCATCGCGATGTAAAGTTAACGTTATTGCATGATCACAGTTCATATGTGTGGGGAAAGATAAGCTATTAGAGTAAAAATATTGCGTTAGGCTACTTCAGTTAATAAGAAAAAAGATTTTACAATTCCTGCACATGCAGTGATGAAGTTCATGTTCTCATGATTTATTTTTATGAATAACAATGTTTCAAAACACCCCCCCTCGACGAAGTGCTATTAGAAGACATCCTGTCAAAGCTTTTTGGTACATATCGCCTACCGTAGATGCAATGCGCATTTGAAAAAGCTGGAGAGCAAAATTAGTTTGGATGCAAAATACGAATTCACCACTAGATGGGAGTAATTCCTACTTAGTGTCCCTTTAAGGAGAAAATACTCAGCAATGGTGTTGACTTATGAATCTGTACCTGGTTTGTCTTGAAAAATATTAAAAACACCATATAGACATAAAGAACATTTAAAAGCTTGATTTTCACCACAGTGGGGACTTTATTAAATTAATGCTTTTATTCAGCAAGTGACAGTAAAAACATTCTATTTATCCATAAACATATTAACCATCTGTTTTCAAAATTAATAATAATAAATGTTTTTGGACCATCAAATCATCATATTTGAATGATTTCTGAAGGATCATGTGACACTGAAAACTGGAGTAATGATGCTGAAAATTCAGCTTTACCATTACAGGAATAAATGACATTTAAAAATACAGGTGAAACTCGGAAAATTAGAATATCGTGCAAAAGGTAATTTATTTCAGTAATTCAACTTAAAAGCTGAAACTACCGTAATATATTATATAGACTCATTACATGCAAAGTGAGATATTTCAAGCCTTTATTTGTTATAATTTAGATGATTATGGCTTACAGCTTATGAAAACCTTTTCACAATATTCTAAATTTGAATTTGGTGTTTTCATAAGCTGTAAGCCATAATCATCTAAATTATAACAAATAAAGGCTTGAAATATCTCACTTTGCATGTAATGAGTCTATATAACATATTACGGTAGTTTCAGCTTTTAAGTTGAATTACTGAAATAAATTACCTTTTGCACGATATTCAAAACTATTTTGTTTTACCTGTATATTACATTAGAAAACAGTTATTTTTTTACTATATTTTTGATTACATAAATGTAGCTTTAGTGAGCATAAGAGACTCCTTTCAAAAACATTAAAATGCAGTCCCCAAACTTTTTAATGGTAGTTCATATTATAAAACCAAATCTAAAAAGTCCTCTACATCCATTCAGTACTGCAGTCTGCTGCTTGTGTTTAGATGTTACCGCTGTTCTGTGTGACCGATGTGTTAATGCTGTCCTCGTGTGTGTGTGTGTGTGTTAAGCTCAAGGAGTGTTCAAGCACGCTTCCTCAGGACTGGTGGCTCCATCTTCACCCCTCCTGCCTCTAAACCCAGACATCAACACGCTCCTCTTTAAAGCAGAAGGACATGTGTATCTCATGGAGGTAAGACTACATCTCTTTTTCACTCTCTCCTGTCTCTATCTGTCTGTATTGCACTCTTCTGACTAAGGCTCGTGTGTTTAGGTGATGTTTGCCATGCGCGAGTTGTCCGGCCCGTTGTCGTTTCTCATAGAGATGATCACATATTGCTCATTCTGTAACGAACCTTTCTCACTGGGAGTCCTGCAATTACTCAAGGTTGGTATATCCTTACCTATAAGATATTTTTTAAAGGATGAATCATGTATAGTTATTATATAATTAATAATATATAAAATATCATATTCGAATCTGAAGTAACCTGACAATGCGTTCATGTTGTAGAATCATCTGGAAACGGCTCCTCCTCATGAACTGAAGAACGTTTTTCAGATGCTGCTAGAGATCCTGGTGAGTGATGCTATATCAATGTGTGATATTGTTATGAATATCACTTTGGAGTAGGGGTGTAATGATGTAACGACGCTCTTCCTGTCACCTCTCAGATGGTAGAGGACCCTCTGCAGTCCCAGAGGCTTAAATATGCATTTGAGTCTGAAAAGGGCCTTCTGGGTAAGAACCATATCACTTGGATCTATCAGCATTAGTATTTGTAGGATTACACTGATTTGAACTCTCTTGCTTCTTGTTCATTCACAGCTTTAATGCATCAGAGCAACAATGTGGACAGCAGTCGCTGCTATCAGTGTGTGAAGTTCCTGGTCACACTGGCACAGAAGTGAGTGTAGAACACCAAATGCACAATATAGATGTTTACATAACTGGGTTGTGTGTATATATATATATATATATATATATATATATATATATATATATATATATATATATATATATATATATATATATATATACATATAATGGCGTAATTTCAGTTATCACTCAATATTATTTAATTTATCCATAACTGTAGGATATTGATATTAATTAATTATTGCTATTGAATATTTAATTGTTCATGATCATTTATTATGCGTTTACATTTAGATGATTTCGCAATTGAATATTTAATTGTTCATGATCATTTATTATGGGTTTACATTTAGATGATTTTGCTATCATCTAACGCTCCTATCATCTAACGCTCCTATCATCTAACGCTCAATTAAAGTTAGTCTAAAATACACAATGTAATAACACTAGTACATGTAATCTATAAATAATAAACTATTAATTTTTCATATTCTACACTATAATATAATGCATTTTAATGTACATTAAAATGCAATATATTTGCAGATTCCTTGTTGTTCTTGTTACACAAGTATTATAACTCTGGTTACAATTATTCATGTGACCATACAATACATTATAAGGTGCGTTCATTAAAAATACTTTTATAATGCAGTATCAATAAAAGCTTAAGTAAAGTGTTACCCGATTAGTTTTAGTTTTAATTGTTATAAATGTCCTTTATTTAGACAAAATGGTATTGAATTTTAATATCTGCCTTTTGTCAGTTATTAACCATAACATGAAAATAGTTATTAGCTTGTCGGTAACGGACAGATTTTTTAAATATTTGTGCATCCCTGTTGTTTTTATGATATGATGATGCAAAAAACTATATTATAGCTTATATTTTAAATGTCTACTATGTTTAAACAATAATTCCTCACAAAAGTAAATAACATGTTTTAATGTACAATAGAAAAGAAGGATAACTCTTTAGTAAAAGTTTTGTCTGCTTCCAGTATCCGCCTAAAAATGATGGCTGATACCGTTATGCTCACCGATAAATTATGCATTTTTAGATATAGTGTTAAATAATGAAGTGTTTCTGGCTGCAGTGATGTGAATGCCTCTGTGTTTCTGTTAGATGTTCTCCAGCTAAGGACTATTTTAAAGAGCTCTCGGGACATTGGAGTTGGGCAGTGCAGTGGCTTCAGAAGAAGGCAAGAGACCACAGATACACACGATAGTTGTTCTTTATTGTGCATGTTTTTAAACTCCCCCTCTCCTCTCTCAGATGTCTGAGCACTACTGGACGCCTCAGAGTAACGTGTCGAACGAGACGTCCACGGCTAAAACCTTCCAGCGCACCATCTCAGCACAGGTACTGCACTCACAGTCTGACATATCATTGCGCTGCGTTAATGTCATTACTGAACTTGTGAATTCAGTAATCATGACATTTTGACCTGCTAAATGGAGCTCAGTGAATGGTGGGTTTTGTCTTTAGGACACTCTGGCTTATGCCACAGCTTTACTGAATGAGAAGGAGCAGTCCGGCAGCAGCAACGGATCAGACGGCAGCCCGGCCAATGAGAACTCAGAACGAAGCCTCAGACAGGTCTCGTTATTTCAGCCAGTCCACATTATGGATCTCAAACAACCAGCAGCATTATGCTAAAACATCCTAGCATTTAATAAATCATTATATTCACCATTTCTTCTTCTCTTTCTCTCAGGGATCCGAATCCCCAATGATGTTGGGCGATTCTCGGAGTGATCTAGAAGATGTGGACCCCTAACGTTCCTCGTTGTTTGTGCGCAACAAAACACACACAAAAAAAATCCCTCCGACGGAAAGATGTTGTGGCTCTAAACACACAATCAGAAAACTGCATTTGATCTTCTAGGGACTGGAAATGGAGCGACCAAAAGCAGCCAAAGGGCCCGTCGGAGCGCTCGCTCTTCAAGCCGCCTCGCCGGAGACGTGAACAGACGCGAATATCTAGGTTTTTTTTTTTTTTTTTTCGTTTCTTTTTTTCTGGTGGTTAAAGCCTGGCTGGATGAAATCAGAGTTCATGTCTTGCAAGTCATTTAGATGTTTCGTCTGACTCGATGAGTTCTGTCAGACGAATGGGACTTAAAAACGGAGGCTTTCATTTCCTTGACGTTTTTACGCAGAACTACTACAATGGTGCCAGACGGGGTGTTTTAAAAGAAATCAGCGTATATTTGCCAATGTAATTAAGTAGATACTATTCATGAGAAATGTAAAGATGTGTTCCATACGTGTAATTTCAAATGTAAAATAATATTTTTAAGAATCCTTTACTGATTTTCTTTATTTTTTTTTTCTGGATGTGTTTGAGAGGTGCCTCAAATCTTATTCGAAAAAAAAGAGGGGAAAAAAAAGAGGAACTTGCCAAGTCTCTGAGAGTCAAATAATCACACCGTTTTTTTTCCTTTGTCATTTTTTGCTGGTATTTTTAAAATGCACTTTATATTTGAATTAAGTTTTGTGACAAATTCATCACGTGGAGACAATTGGACAGACATGTCCCTCGCTGCTCTCTGTCCAATCCTTGACTTTCTGAATATGAAACCGCTGGGTAGGAACAGCGTGCAGCAGAAGACACGAGCTGTTTACGCAAGTGCTAGACAGAGAAATATGACGGTGGACTTTACAGCGGAAGACATGCGTCCTGAGACACATATGCAACACACTGAGACGCTACTGTCCGATGAACGTTTCTTCCTCCCAAAAGACAATGAGTGCAACAATCAGCAGTGTGTCATCTCACTCTTTCATCTGTTTTGATGTTGTCTTGTGCCGCTCTGGTATGAAGGTCTAGGTCATGACACTTTTCAGGGTAAATTTTGCCATATTTGTCTTCTTTTTTTTTTTTTTTTTTTTTTTTTGCCTGCATCTTTTCCGTTCAGTCTGCCTTATGCGATAGAATGACGGGGCGAGGATCGGGCAGAAAGGGGAGGGGAAAGAGAAAGACAGGTTGTTGGAGGGATGGGAAGTTGTCACAGAGCGGTAAAGTGCCTTTACTCGACTCGTCCCCTATGCTGCTCGCGTCCTCGTCTCGAGACAAACCAGTGGACACGTCGTGCTACACAAATGCCTGAACTCGCTCGACATTACGGTAACAGCGCACACACGCATATGCTCGGGCCGTGCTCATCTCAGAGCGCCATATGAGGACACGGGACGCTTGTTTGAGCCGTGCCTGTGATGTCTCTCCTTCAGGGAGTCCGCAGGGTGATTCATCTGCCGTTTGCTGCTCATTTTGTATTTAGACTAGAACACTTAGCAACATCGCTTCAATGTTTACAGCGGGAAGACCTCACCACCACCTTACACAAACGTTTGCTGAAAGAGTGAACCGTAGTGCTGCTTTTTACCTCACAGTTACCTGCTCTTTGCTTGGGTTTATTTTTTTGGGGAAACTTTCACGTTGACGCTTTTTTGATGTGCTTCTTCGCATGTTTGTACCATGTGAGAGACTCTCTTGGTGGAAAATAATTAAGCAAACTGGCCAAAGCTGAAACACGCTGGTCTCTTCAATCTGTTAAAATAAAAAAATCTTAAACCAGCCTAAGTGAGTATGCTGGTCTTAGCTGGTTTCACCATCTGGCTTAGTTGGTATTCAGCTTGTTTAGTGGCCAAAAACCATTTAATACCAGCCGGTAGACCACCAGCTGGGAGATCAACAGCTATAAATATTTTCCCAACAGGGCAAGCCTGCTTTGCTGGTTTTAGGGGGTTTGGGTCACTTAAACTCTTGATTGGTCTGGCTGGATGAAGTAAAACCAGCATACCATCTTAAACTAGTTCCACTTTTTTTCTCAACCGGGTTAGCCTGCTTAGCTGGGTTTATGGGGGTTGGGGCACTTAAACTTTTGATTGGTCAGGCTGGGTGATCAAGTTAAACCAGCACACCATCTTAAACGTGTTTAACTTTCTTTCTTTTTTTTTTTTCAAGAGGACCAGCCTTGGTTTGCTGGTTTTAGAGTGGTTTGGGGCACTTTTACCCAAGATTGGTCAGGCTGGGCAACCAGGTAAAACAAGCAAACCTGTTAGGGCTGGTTTAATCAGTTTTTTTTCCCCCAGAAGGGTATTTGACTTTTTCACTCTTTCTCTGTGTGTCAGCCTCTTATAGTCAGCGAAACACTGCAGTACTCACAACTGCCTTTATACTTTGAATCAGTAAATGGTTCATTGCTAATTCACCGCCGCATATGTGGTTAGTGCTTGGGATGATTTATTTGAACAGGCTTTAGGATGACCGGAGGACTTTTTCTAAATGTTTCGGGCTGAAGGCACAGGGTTCAGTGACGATTGAGGGGACAATTCATCAGATCAGTGCCTGAACATAAGGAGTGTTTTTTTTTTTACTGGAATATGCACATTGGCAAAGATATCACACTAATTTCAGCTCAGCTGCCTAAATCGGTTTTCACTAAAGGAACCCATAAGAAACGGTGGAGTTGCAGTTTATATGTACTTTGAAGTACGGTGTACTTGAGAGACAGGGTGTGATAAAGCTTTCATCGAATCTGATTCTCCTTCCTCCAATCCGTCTTTTTTTTTTAACCCTTCCTACACCTGTAGATGCTGTACCAACCACTCGGCAGATCCGTGACAAGGCTTGCATTTTGAAGCTGGGTGTCAGGACAGGGTTGAAGACGCTTAAAGAGTTTTTAATAACTGGGGATTCTTTGATTCATTTCTGCTGCGAGTGTGTAAGATGTGTAAAGGAATCTGTTAATGCATGTTAAAACCACATTTTAATTTGTACATCAGAGTTTGACAATGAAAACATTTGATATAAAAAAAGGAAAAACTGGAATGCACAACATTTCACAGATTGTGTGACATTTGTACGTGTCAAGTCTGAAGTTGATTTTTGACCATTACTCATATAAAGTTTGTAAAAATATACATTTATAAAATGAGTTATACTCTTATAAACAGTGCACATGCATAATAGTAGATAACTCCAGAATAGAGTACAAATGTATCTTGTTCAATTTAGAATGTGTAAATATCTAAATGAAAAGTGCTGACTAAATGCAGTGTTATCAATTTTATTATCAGTTACCAATATTGCAGGTATTGGTCCATATTTTAAATGTATCAGCCAATATTGTATATGTCATTGCACATGATGGTCTCCTCTATTTTTACATTTAGATTGACTTTAAGTGAGCCTTGGATTATGGCAAAGGTAATCTTTAAAATCAAATAATTTAATAACACTGTTAAATGTAATCTTTAACAAATCTCTAAATTAATATAAATGTTTCAATGAACCCTAAATTCACTTATAACAAAATAGTATAAAATCGGCCATAACATAAGTATTGGTCAGAATTGATCAATGTATCCCTATTTAAAATGTGTCTTGCAGTTTAAAGGGCTATTTTAAAGTGTTTTAGCGTGTCTACATTGGTTATGGTTACACCTGAACCAGTTACAATGCTCTTCTCCATCCTGTAATATTCTGTTGTGGCAGAATTGAACCAAGTCGTGTCACACAACTCCAACTATTCTATGTGTTATAGCAGTTATGTCCTTGGTTACGTGTTAAGAGAGGAAAGAGGAACACCCATCCCCCTTAGGTCTTCAGTGGTCACGCGGCTGGTGGGACGGGCGATGCCTGCAGCAGGTGGCGATGGCGGCAGCTCCTTTACCTCCTCCAGATGAACGAACTACACAGGTGTTTCCCAAAGCAAATGCCCCATGAGCGACAGAACCACGAGAAAGAGCCTGACAGCCTGTCAGTGTCCAGGAGTCCTCGCATGAAACTTCCACCTAAAATGAATAATGCAGGTTAGTGCTGCTCTGATGCACTAAAGGTTCAGTCAAATTAGCAAAAGTTCGGCGAAATGTCAATAGTGTAGCGATTGTATGAAACAGAAGTCACTTTCAGAGCTTTCTGTTGGTCAACAGGGCGATTTCGCATGACCAACTGAACCTGATGCAAAATGTACACGTCGAAATCTTTCACCCTCGCGCAGAACCCGCACGTACATTCCCATTAAAATGACAGGATTTCACACACGAAAATTAGATGAACAGCAGTAAGTTAGACCACACTTAAGTTCCCCCAAAAGAAATCCATATGAATTGAGTGGTTTAATCCATTTCTTCTGAAGAGACACCCTTTATAAGATGAACTGATTTAATTTGGGCTTTTACTGAGGCGCCCATTGATCGGTGAACATAAATAGACCACTCAAATATGGTAAACGGAAGCTCGAGCATTTATTGTAGGCTACAATCTCTTTATGAATGAGATTTGGGTGAATAAACTTTCAATGGAGGATAAATCTCTCAATTTCATTAAAATAAATCTTCGCTTGTGTTCCGAAGATGAACGAACGGGTTTGAAACGACATGAGGGAGAATAGTTAATTGCTGAATTTTCATTTTTGGGTGAACCATCCACAGTTGCACAACAGATTGATTTAAACTGCCACTTGTATAAATGTTAGAAGCTGTGCACTTGTTTATGAGTCAATGGAAACGTCTTGTGAGAGTAAGTCACCTGCTCGCTGACAGCCGTGGGCCCGTGTTCTTTCAGATGACACTCCAGAGAGGACGTGTGGCAGCAGGAGGCATATGACGTTACACCCCTTTTAGCAGGACATGCCCTGCGGCTGCCATGCAGAGGTCGATCAGAGTCCGATACCTCTCCAGAGGAAGAGGAAGAACTGCAGCCTGCAGGGAAAGATGACAGTTGTTACATTCTAGAAACCTGAATAGAAATGTACATTAAGACTATCAAGTTGGCTTTAGAATAAGCATAGAGATCTCTATTCAAATTAATTTTCAGCAGCAGTGACCGCAGAAACTTTACTCATTAAGAGAATACTTTCAAACCGAATGCATGAGATTAGAGAATTATGATTTTTCAATTGAAAGAACCTTTTATATAAGACTTTTTCAGAGTGAAATTGTCATTGATAACCAAAACCCGATACACTTCAACTTCATCTGAACCCAGAACATTCCATTAATTAATCCTAATGAAAACTGCTGCAGTGCGAAACCATCTGTCACCTGTCAGCTGGTGTTCTGAGGGACACTCTGCATCCGCGCCCCTCTCGGGACTCTCTATCGTCTGGCACTGAGCTTTATGGCCTGTACAACAGCGCGCTACAGCGAACACACCTTGCCCTCCGTTCCCATTGACGGCAACACACTCTTTCTGCCCATCTCTCACCTGTTAGAAACGAAATGACTAAACATTACTCCACTTTACTCACTCTCTGGTGCAAGTAGTGACTTGCATCAGGTTGACAACGGTATTTTTTTGAGGATACTGAACAAACCTCCACTCTTTCTCCAGCTCTCGCTCCGTTGTGTGAGAAACTGGAGCAGCTCAGCATCTCTTCACCGTGGCGACAGCGGGCCGCAGTTGTGGCGAAACCTGAAGCGCCTGACCTCTCAGACCAAACCGATCTACAGAGCAGATCCTCTCCTGTGAGAAAACACACATGTAGTGGCAACCTCATCAAAATACACAACAAACAGCACTAAGGCCACCTTAATGGTCACAGATATGATTTGATCACTTCTATAGTGTTTAAATTAGTCACCCATCATGGAAACACTACTCCTAAACTGGTCTACCTGCAGCATTCACCTAAACCAGCCTGGGCCAGTAACAGACTACCAAGAATGGTTTAATGCCCTGTTGGAAGTTAAACTCTTGCAAATTGTTCCAGGGAAGAAATGCAATAAATTAACAAAATTTATGTGCAATATGTTACAGGATGGAAGTCACTAATAAACACACAATTAAAATGTAAATAAACCAGTAAAATATAACCATAAATAAGGTTAGTATTATTAATAAATATTAGCGATATTATATTATAAATTTAGTGCAATCTGCTAAATATAATATTTCAATAAAATGTTACATGATGAAAGTCAACACTAAATACAGTATGTAACTAAACTAGTAAAGCAAAAAAAAAAAAAAGGTTAATATGGTATATTATTATATTCACTGCAATCTTTAATATAGTATATTCAATTATAATTATTTAATAATGTAATATTAAAAAGGTTGTTATATTTCATATTATATTATACATTCATTGCAATCTGCTAATTATAGTATTGATTGTAATCATCATACATCAGTCCATATTATTACTGTTGAGGTTTACTCGTGAACTCTGACCTGTGAGTGTGGAGGTCGGGTCAGGCAGGGCGACCACCATGTTGGGTGTAGTGAGACGGTGGTCCTGTGGCAGAGACTGTGGGTTCATGACCTGTTTGACTGAATGATAGAGGAGCTGTTGCAGAAGCTCAGCAGAGCTGGAGTTGGGACTCAGGTTCAGAAGCACCGCCGCTACACCTGAAAACACACACCGACCAGAGCTGGTTATATGGACAGACTGATCAAATGTACTCTCATCCATCTAATAACATTAACAAGCACTACTAATACAGTAGTCAACATTTGAAGTGAATCAAAAAAGTTCATCAAAGTTGTCCTAAGACAAGACCGGGTATTGTTCAAAATTCATGTATAACTTTGATGAAAGGTTTTGATCCACTTTGAATGCTGACTACTGTAGTATGCATTAGCATGTTTGTGTGTGCGTGCTAACCAGCAACATGTGCCGCTGCTTGTGACGTTCCGCTCTTGCTAGTGAAGCAGGTAGAGCAGTCACTGGATGCACTGATGATGTCATCACCGGGTGCGAACACATCCACGCAGCGGCCCACGTTGGTGCCGGTCTTCCCAGTGCTCAACGGCTGGTCAGCAGAATTAACGGCCCCTACTGTTATCACCTGCAGCAGGGGAACAAATGATGTCAAAACCGATTGTATTAACAAGCATATGCTTTCCTGAAGGTAATTTCTGGTCAGTACCTCAGGCTCTGAGGCTGGTGAGTACAGACAAGCATCATCGTCGTAGTTCCCGGCTGCAGAAATAAGCACCGCGCCAGACTCCACCATTGTCCTGCAGGCAGCGTTGAGGGTGCGACTGAATCCCCCAACAAATGGCAGCAGGAGGATCACAGGTGAGATAGGCTGAGACATCAGAGATGACTGGATATACTCCAGACCTGCAACAGAGTTGTGTATTATAATCATATCATATAATATTTATGTACTGTTTGTTTTCCTGCCGAAGCTCAGTACATAAATATATATGATATGATTATAATCCTGCCGAAAAACTGTGTTATTAAATAATAACACAGTTTATTATTTAATAAATATTTTCTTGTTTATTATTTTTCCTTTTATTTATTAATATAGAATAGAATTTAATCATATTTTATTATTTATGTTTTGGTTTACCTGCTAAAGCTGGTAAAACAGACTGAAGACTCTAAACTTAAAACGTTTGGGATCGGCAAGATTGTTTCATTTTTTTCAAATAAGTCTCTTCTGCTCACCAAGGCTGCATTTATTTGATTAAAAATACAACAACAACAAAAACAGTAATATTGTGAAATATTATTACAATTTGAAGTAATTGTTTTCTCTAAATATATTCTGAAATTTAATTTATTCCTGTGATGGCAAAGCTGAATTTTCAGCATCATTACTCGAGTCTTCAGTGTCACATGATCCTTCAGAAATCATTCAAATATGATGATTTGCTGCTCAAGAAACATTTATGATTATTATCTTTGTTGAAACCAGTTGTGCTTTATTTCGGGATTATTTGATGAATAGAAAGCTTTTGTAACATTGATCAAAAGTCAAGTGACATAAAGAGATTTGTAATGTTACAAAAAAAATTATATTTCAAATAAATGCTGTTCTTTAGAACTTTCTATTCATGTGACACTGAAGACTGGAGTAATGATGCTGAAAATACAGCTTTGCCATCACATGTGTATATGTGTGTAGTACACACACACACACACACACACACACACATACATATATAAATTTTTGTATTACTTATGTTTTTGTTTACCTGCTTAAGTTGCATATATAATATTATAAAGCTATAAACTTAATTACATTTTTTAATTATTATTTATGTTTTGGTTTTTTACCTGCCAAAGCTCCTGACACTGTACCCTTGCCTTGGCAGTTCAACACTCGGACACTGTTTACACTGGCACCTCTAGCGACACCCGAGTCCCGTCCACTGACCACTCCTGCTGTGTGTGTGCCGTGACTGTCACACTGACTAGCCTGTGGGCAGAAGACCGTAAGTGATGGACATATGCTTTTTTATTAGCACTGCCCAGTTACCATAAAACATTTAATGACATTCACCAACCTGTCTGTGAACTCTGACCCCATCCTCCTCTGGCACACTGTTGAAGTCCGTCACCATCACCCTGTCCTCAATCTCACGATGAGTCACCTGAACGCTTGTGTCTAAGAGATACACTCCCACCTTTGCGCCGTCATCTGCATACACACAAGCATGACGGACAAACAGATCAAGAACCATACATGGCAAAATACTTGAAGAACAGGGAAGATTCAAGATTAAATATTGTATCAACATAAAAAGCATTTACACAGTGCAGAAAGCAAATCTTTCACTTCAGGATCTCAGATTATAATTTTAGAAGGTACATTAACGTGTTTGGGAAAAAGTAGAGTGAGAGAGGAGACTTTAGCTCACTGAGTGGTGAGTATTTTCCAGGCTCATGGTTGTGTTGAAGGATGCGCTGCAGGTTCCATGGGATGCTCTGGGCAAAGATGGAGGAATCCTCTTCAATGTATTCCACATGGGGCAGCTTTACTGCCTGGCAAAATAAAAAAAAGCGATGGAATGAAATAGACAGACAATAACAAAAGAATTATTTTAATCCCAGTTCAAGAATCTATTTTATTTTTCAGTCCACAATACTGTTCAAACATTCTTAAATATGAACTGAGAAATAAAATACAAAACTGGGAGCATTATTGTGTAATAGTGTCTGTAAATTACCATGTGAAGAACATCGCTGCTCATTTTCACCAGAAACCCGTGGAAGGCTCCAGAATAAGTTTGCAGTATTTCAATCAGATATCCGCGTTTCGCGGCTTTTGCGCGGAGCCCGCGCGCGGTACGCTCCACCTGGTTCACGT
Organism: Phoxinus phoxinus; assembly: GCF_949152265.1. Classification (NCBI taxonomy): domain Eukaryota; kingdom Metazoa; phylum Chordata; class Actinopteri; order Cypriniformes; family Leuciscidae; genus Phoxinus; species Phoxinus phoxinus. The sequence goes on from NC_136891.1 coordinate 25,128,254, forward strand.
GCGTTCCGTTCCGCATCACCACTATATACTGGCCCGGCATGCGCCATGCATCCTGTGCGTAAAAAAGATTTTGATAGCCTTCTCATTCCAAACGTTCTACACATACTACTACAGTAGCACATTTATTTTAGACTTTTTTTGGCTTGTGGCAACTGATGTTGTCAGGACACCGTGAGTGTTTCTACACAGCTAATAAAGCATTGTGGGAAGTGTTTTTGCCAGTTATACAAAAGGTATAATGTGACGTTTCTCGCTTCTGTGACCAGCTGAAACACAGGGCCTATATTTTTTCTTTGATATATATCATCTCATCTTAGCACTTTTGATGAATGACCACACTATGTTTAATTTTGTAGTTTCATCTAAATACTGAGATTTAGGCAGTCAAAAGTTGTTTTAATTGATCTAATGTTGTATCTGGAAAATAGAGATATATGACATTGTATTACGTTGAATATCAAAGTTTTTTGTGTCTACAGTTATAATCAAAATATATGAACTCCCATTGCAAAGGTTTATTGGCTAAATGTATAGACTTTCAGCTGTTAGCAATGAACAAATCAAACTAAAGTAATTGAAATAGCTGCAACGCAACAAATGTTGCAAGTGGTTTTCCCAAATCCAACTGAAAATGCAACTTTAAATGACTTCTGCAGTCTCACAATTATTCAACCCCCTGAATAAAATCCCTCACAACAGCACAAATATGCAAGACAGATGTTGTCTCAAACACACCTGATGCATTAGTTGCACCAGGTGTGCTTGAGCTAGAACACATGAAATATCTGACCTGGCTGAGTGTCATGTTTGACTGTATGTTAGAAATATGGCTAAGTCAAAAGAATGGTCCAAAAAGTTTAGAGAAGATATGATTGCCCTTCACAAACAAGACACAGGATATATAAAATAAATCATAGTGCTATATTCATACATCAATTTGATGTCCAGTACTGGATATTTGATCAAATAAAGTGTCCTTATTACACACATTAAATAATAACAAAAATATTGGGGCTAACCATGTGCCTCCTATTTAGACTAAATATATCAATCTTGTTAATTAGTTTTACTTAGGAAATTGGTCATTTTACATGCATTATTTATTTTGTTTAATTTGATACAATTAATAAAAACAAATCTGCATCCTGTAGACATAGTAAAAGCACTTTGTCCGGTTTGAAAAGTTAAAAAAAAAAATGTTTCCTTTATTAAAATAATTTATTTTACTTTCATAAAAAGAACCAAATGCCCAGTACACAAAAAACTGAATTAGTGAATGTTGCTCTTTAAAATGCATCCCCCCACGCCCCCACCCCCTAAGCATTCACTAAATAAAATCAGTTAGGAGAAATATCGTTTCTAAAGTTAATATCAGGTAATAAACCCATACAGTGATTAGTTAATTTAACCAGTACCTTAGTGCACCTGTAAAACTGGGCAGATGGCCTGCTTTCTGCTTCAGGCTGGGAGTCATCCTGCAGAATTAGAGACATGATCATCTCTTCATCCTCAGTGTAGTCTTCATCACTCTCAACCATAACCAGAAGACACAGAAGAAAACTCAAACAGCACACCGTCACGACGCCTCTCATTCTTGTGGACACTTTTTGTGCTTTTAGGTCAATAATATAAAATAAGTAGCCTAGTTCAAGTGATATTGCTCAAAATTCCTTTTTTTGGATTGTTGTCCGTCATATGGTAAGGCAGAGGTATGAAACAGAGAGATTTAGAGCTGAAGTGTATCCTCATGTCATTTAACATGTCATTTGAATCTCTGACGGACTGAGCGCAGTGAGGTGGAGCGTGCTGACGTTTCTCTGTGCTTATATCGAACGATGTGCGGTAATAAATACAGCAGAAGAGGAGTCAGATTACAGTCCACCCACACACATTACACACGCTTTATTCCTGCACAGGCTTGTAACGTTTGCTGAAATAAAACATGTAAAATGAAAGTGTCAATGAAGTGGCTACAAAGAGCCTAACAAATAAAGTGAACAGCCTTAAACAATCAATTGCATTTTAGTGATTTTTATTTTTATTTTTTATTTTTGGCAAAAGGACGACACATGTCTAACCTGCCCGCGTTCATAAGAGTCAAAAAGTTGCACGTGTCGATGCTGCTTCACTTTGACCAAATACAGATTCACGTCGTCCTCTGTTGGCCAGAAAGTGGTATTGTTGAAGAGCTAAAAGAGTCATAATCAAATGAAACGTGCAAAACACAGTACAATCCACTGTCAAAGCAGAGTTTTTTTTAAGGCCTATATGTGACAAGTTGACTCATATTGAGTGAGGGGAAAAAACTGTTTGTGAGAAAAAGGAAGGAACCTGAGATGCACCTCACATAGCCTACCAACTGACATGCTGATCCTAAATAGTAACCTTCATGTTTTCCCCCCTAGTTTTGTTGCAGTAGCTAGGCCTACTCAAGATTATGAATGCAAGATGCAATCTTAAACCTTATAACTCATCTTTGAGCACCAAAAGGACATATTTAAATGTTTATTTCCTTGAAAAAAAAAATTCAAATAGCTTGAATGTGTAACTTGAATGCAAATTAGCCCCGCCTCCACTCACTCACATCAGCTCAGAGATCCACTCATTGTCCTGATTGGTTTTAAGGTAGTTTTGTTAGAAACACCAGTGATTTCAACCCGTTTTTGAGACTCTTTGGTTTACTGCCGTTTTATGGAGAAAATACTCAGCAATGGTGTTGACTTATGCATTTTTTACCTGGTTTGTCTTAAAGCATATTAAAAACACCATATAGGAAGAACATTAAAAGCTTGATCATCATAGGCCTGGCTATTTTTGGGAAGCAAATTTCCACAGAAATGTAAACATTCCACAACCTTTCTATATCTAGGTAAATAAACAAAACGAATTGTTCAATAAGAAGCTCAGTTTTCTGGAACTTTTATATGCATTTATCTTTCTGTCCGTAAAGCTTTAATTTTTGTGCTTTTAGATAGATGGTGAGAAATCTATATTGAAAATATCTAAACGTTCTATTTGTTTGGATATCTGTCAAATACACTGCAGAACTTTCACTGTGACCACTGACCAGTAACTTATGAAGCATAAAACTGAGCTGAATGGACAGGGAGGACAACATAGCTTTTTTCTTTCTTTCTTTTTTGCACAAACAGAATGCCATCATTTCTGAAAATCCTTCCATAAACGACAGAAATAGGCATTATAAAGAACATACACCAACAAATAGGCCTACTTATTTATTTTAAGTAAATGACTGTAGACATGGGCAAATGTAGTACAATGCTTTATCCTGAAATATAGACAATGACTACAAGGACAAATGTAGGTACAAGAACAAAGCAGTCGACTCCTTTTTGGCACAAATGGAACCTCATAAACGGAAAGTCCCCACCATAAAAAGCAGGAAAACAAACATGTGTGTTGCACAGAGGCCTACTTTGTAGCCCAGATGATTCACATTTCAGTAGGCTTCTGCTATGTGTATTTTTAACTTGCTCAGCAATTATCCCTTTAATTTATCCCTAGAATTTTACTACAATACTACATTTAAATAATCTATAATCACATATCAATCCAGACATGGTTATTTATCCTGCTGTCCCGAAAGGATCTCTTATAAAGGAACATCACAGACAGATATAAAAACTCCACATTCCAGAATACAGGCTGTTCCTCTTTCAGTGTCCTCTGGTCTTAGTCAAGGTCACACGTATGCTATTTCATTACCTAATGTTTAAACTTTTTCCAGCCTTATTTGCTGAGTGAAACAATCCTATTATCATATGCTTGTGACAAAGTCACTAGACCTTGTGACATTAACATGCCTAATGAAAAATGTGATGGCATACATTATACACTTAAAGGGGGACCTTTAATGCAAAATTCTCTTTTATATTTTTAATTATGAGTATTATTTTATATTTAGTTTCCACAGTGTGTCCACAACCACCTTATTTTGGTAATAATCCATCCACCCAGTTTGTTATTTTTTCCATAAATCTGAAACAGTGTCTCAAAAAAGAGAGGTTAAGGAATGTACTCCAATGTGAAAAAGTAACAAGCCCAGTCCACGACTGGTGACAGAATCTGCCCTATTAGCTTAGCTCCTCCCCCTAGTGAGCTATACACAGTCTGTCATGTGTATCTCTTCGCCAGAGATTTAACTGTAGCATTCAAGTAAGAAATGTATTCTTACTAAAGCTACTAAAGTTATTAAATCAAGAGCAGAGAGTGATTTTCTGTTTTTCTTTTGTTTCCTAGTGTTTTTGTGTTATTTCAGTAGATAGGCCTACTTTAAATTACGCTGCTGTCACTTTAATACACAGATAACATAACCTGTTAACATATTTAACAGTTAAAGTTCAATAAGATGTGAAAGAACTTAAAGGCTATATTGCAGGTTGGAGTACCCAGTGAGCCAATGTATAGAAAAATAATGTAGGAACTATATTCAAATATAAACATACTTATAAAACGCTATTTAGGCTTCTGGAGTCGTTTTGTGATAAAATGTTACTTCCGCATTTGAAAACCGCCAAACTGGAAGTGACGTAACCGGAGGGAGAGCGGTCAAAGTAAACAATAGGAAAGCAATGGATCGCAATGACAGTTCGGACGCTAAGGGAAATTGAAGCCTAAATGTTTACTCGTATGACGGACCTCAGCCATATAATTATATAATAATTTAATACTCACGGATGCTCCGTTTGACAGACAGGTGTGCTTCCGGTGTGTGCACTCAGAAAACCATATATCAGAAGTTTAGACTGATATGGCTTTAAAACGCATGCAGATAATAAACTTTCATGATGATGAAGAACTGCAATGTTATGTGAGCATGACAGCAATAGAGATGATCGTTTTTGGCAGAGTATCTAAGACACAAGCTGTAAAGGCACAGCACTATTTTGGATAGGGGGCAGAGGGGCGAGGGGTGGCACTGGCAGCAGTTCATTTGCATTTAAAGATACACGCACGAAAACAGAATTTTTTTTCTTACACTCAAAAATGTGTATTTACAACATGGTATATAAATTATCTGTGGGGCATTTTGAGCTCCACATGAAGGCACAATAGGTCCTCTTTAAGCATATTGTGATATTGATATAAGTTATTTAGAATATTTAAAAAAAAGTATGACAACATAGTTGTCTGGCAAATATTTACAGTATGTCAGATGATGATTTTGACATGAATCAAAAGGCACTATTCACTCTCCAGCTCAGATGTATAGTAACATGAGTCTTCCATTTTCCCGTACTACATCTCTCGGTTGCGGTCTGTTCCTGTGGTTCTTCTGTCCGTCAATGGAGTGCTAGAACAGGCCAGCACACTGGGAGAACTTCGACACGTGTGGAGGACGATGACACGCTCACTGTGTTTGTTCTCAGTGTGGAGTTTTGGATCTGCCGATATTTCCACTTTTTCATCATCACAGAAGCCAGCCAAGGGAGCTCTTACTGGTTTCTGTGGACTGTAACAGGAAAACAATTTTATGCAGTTTAAAATAGCATATTATAGTTGGTGCTATTTAAAAAAAGTTTTACACATCAAAAAATATATTGTATTTTTGACGTACACTCAAATGAGATGAAGACTGTACTCATAATAGTTTTCTATAAAAAAGCGTTTTAATAGGATAGGTATGGTGCGGGTCACACCCTCCGTACGGTACGTCATTCACAAGGTTGAAAGATTTGAAGGAGAAAATCCTGAGAAGTTATATGCTTAAGTTGCTTATTGTTTGTTGGACATGTAAGGGAATTAATTATTGTGTAGACCGCTCTCTAAAACATACTAGTACACAAGTAATTTACATAACTGACGAGCATGTTGAACCACACTGATAGAAGCACACGGTCTAACACCATTGTGGTATACAGTACTTTGAGGCTTTTGAGTTGTAAAGTTGTACCCTTGTCTCTTTAAGATATTTTACAAAAATAATCTTAACACACAGCATAATTACATTCCCTGGAAACGGTAAGATTCTCTAAGATTCAATTATCCAGCTGCTTAACCCAGTTACAGAGTGAGTGAATTTAGACTTAATGAGTCTTGATGGGCCCTCAGAAAACACAGACTCCAGTGTGATGACAGAAAGAGAAAGAAGAGTTAATTGAGTTGACTGGATGAATGAGGGTTGTGGAGAGATCATTTACAATACAGTAACCTTTCACTCTTAAAGTCACCATGAAATAAAAATTGACAAATCCTTTTTTTCTTCTTTTTTTTTTTTTTTTTTTTTTTTTACAGAATGTTGCAGTGTTTATGTCTTCAATCTATAATCGAAAACATTAACCTCCCCTCTCCATTGAAACGACATTTTCAGAGGGTGGGACTAAATATATTCCACAAATAATATTCAGATCTGCATCAATTTAGTTAACAATGCCCAGCTTCATATGATCCAGTCAATTCTCGAGGACAAAATCAAGTCCTTTCCTCATTCCTTACGAGCTTTATAGAGGCATTATTGCCATTAAATAAATAAATATTTTATACATTTTCTAGAAGATAAATTTATTTGAGAATCACACCAAATAGACTTGTTTTCTTAAATTAAGTTTAAGATTCCAAATTAGCAAATGTATGCTTTTAAAAACATAATTTGCCAGTGTAGTGAAACTTATTTTTTTAGAATTATTATAATATAATAATTATAATCTATTATAAGTATATGTATTGAATCTTATTTCAAGATATATTCCCTGGAAAGTCTTAAAGGGATAGATACCCCAAAATACAAATTCCAAACCCATAAGACTTTCGTTCATTTTTGAAACACAAATGAAGATATTCTTGATGAAATCTGAGAGATTTCAGCCCCTCCATTGACAGCTGTGCAACTACCACTTTGACGCTTCAAAAAGTTGATAAAAAGATCATAAAACTAACCCATATGAATTGAGCGGTTTAGTCCAAATTTTTTGAAGAGACACGATTGCTTCATATGATGAACAACAGATTAGGTTTTTATTCACATATAAACATTGATCGTAACACGAGAATGAACCTCGTTGGTTCTTGCAGAAGCTCAAACGTGCTGCGTAACACGAGAATGAACCTCATTGGCTCTTGCAGAAGTTCAAACGTGCTGCGTAACTCAAGAATGAACCTCATTGGCTCTTGCAGAAGTTCAAACGTGCTGCGTAACTCAAGAATGAACCTCATTGGCTCTTGCAGAAGTTCAAACGTGTTGCGTAACACAAGAATGAACCTCATTGGCTCTTGCAGAAGCTCAAACGTGCTGCGTAACACGAGAATGAACCTCATTGGCTCTTGCAGAAGTTCAAACGTGCTGCGTAACTCAAGAATGAACCTCATTGGCTCTTGCAGAAGTTCAAACGTGCTGCGTAACACGAGAATGAACCTCATTGGCTCTGCAGAAGCTCAAACGTGCTGCGTAACACGAGAATGAACCTCATTGGTTCCTGCAGAAGTTCACACGTGCTGCGTAACACGAGAATGAACCTCATTGGTTCCTGCAGAAGCTCAAATGTGCTGCGTAACACAAGAAAGAACCTCATTGGTCCTTGCAGAAGCTCAAACGTGCTGCGTAACACGAGAATGAACCTCATTGGTTCCTGCAGAAGCTCAAACGTGTTACGTAAAACAAGAATGAACCTCATTGGTCCTTGCAGAAGCTCAAACGTGCTGCATAACACGAGAATGAACCTCATTTGTTCTTGCCGAAGTTCAAACGTGCTGTGTAACACAAGAATAAACCTCATTGGTTCTTGCAGAAGCTCAAACGTGCTGCGTAACACAAGAATGAACCTCATTGGTTCCTGCAGAAGCTCAAACGTGCTGCGTAACACAAGAATGAACCTCATTGGTTCCTGCAGAAGCTCAAACGTGTTACGTAACACGAGAATGAACCTCATTGGTTCTTCAAACGTGCTGTGTAACACAAGAATAAACCTCATTGGTTCTTGCAGAAGCTCAAACGTGCTGCGTAACACAAGAATGAACCTCATTGGTTCCTGCAGAAGCTCAAACGTGCTGCGTAACACAAGAATGAACCTCATTGGTTCCTGCAGAAGCTCAAACGTGTTACGTAAAACAAGAATGAACCTCATTGGTCCTTGCAGAAGCTCAAACGTGCTGCATAACACATGAATGAACCTCATTGGTTCTTGCAGAAGTTCAAACGTGCTGTGTAACACAAGAATAAACCTCATTGGTTCTTGCAGAAGCTCAAACGTGTTGCGTAAAACAAGAATGAACCTCATTGGTTCTTGCAGAAGTTCAAACGTGTTGCGTAACACGATAATGAACCTCATTGGTCCTTGCAGAAGCTCAAACGTGCTGCATAACACGAGAATGAACCTCATTGGTTCTTGCAGAAGTTCAAACGTGCTGCGTAACACGAGAATGAACCTCATTGGTTCTTGCAGAAGCTCAAACGTGCTGCATAACACGAGAATGAACCTCATTGGTTCTTGCAGAAGCTCAAACGTGTTGCGTAAAACAAGAATGAACCTCATTGGTTCTTGCAGAAGTTCAAACGTGTTGCGTAACACGATAATGAACCTCATTGGTCCTTGCAGAAGCTCAAACGTGCTGCATAACACGAGAATGAACCTCATTGGTTCTTGCAGAAGTTCAAACGTGCTGTGTAACACAAGAATAAACCTCATTGGTTCTTGCAGAAGCTCAAACGTGCTGCGTAACACGAGAATGAACCTCATTGGTCCTTGCAGAAGCTCAAACGTGCTGCATAACACGAGAATGAACCTCATTGGTTCTTGCAGAAGTTCAAACGTGCTGTGTAACACAAGAATAAACCTCATTGGTTCTTGCAGAAGCTCAAACGTGCTGCATAACACATGAATGAACCTCATTGGTTCTTGCAGAAGCTCAAACGTGTTGCGTAAAACAAGAATGAACCTCATTGGTTCTTGCAGAAGTTCAAACGTGTTGCGTAACACGAGAATGAACCTCACTGGTTCTCACACGTCAAACGAACATCCTTGAGCTTCCGTTTACCACAACTGATGTGTGTGTGAATGTTTGTTAATAAAATGTTTGTGATATGTAAATAAAAGCCTACATTCAATCTGTTCATCATATAAAGCAATTGAGTCTCTTCAGAAATTTTGGACTAAACCACTCAATTCAAATGGATTAGTTTTATGATCTCTTTATTAACTTTTTGAAGCATCAAAGTGTAGTTGTGTAAACTGTTATGGAGGGACAGAAATTCTGATTTCATAAAAAATATCTTCATTTGTGTTCCTAAGATTTTGGGGTAAACTATCCCTTTAATATCCTATGCTATTTATCTAAAATATGTGTTTGTGTTGTCTGTAAAGAGATCTTACTCTGACCTTTTTTCATCCGAGCTTTCAGCACTCAAGTCCAGTTTTTCAACCCCACAGAGCTCTTCCTTCTCTGCCAGTATAACAGTCACCTGTTGGACATCGGAAACACTCTAATGTAACGCACTGTCAAATTATATGCACATTATAATCAAAGTAAATGCTAAGAACATAAACATAAAATCCATCTATTACCAAACAGTGAGAACAGACAACTTTCCTTACCCTGGGGTAACACTGACACACCGACCAGACCGTCCCCATGCCCACCATTATCACTCCCATAGCACAGAACGTAGCGAAAACCTGTGGTTCCTCTACGGAAATCATGAACATACCCAAAGCCACAAACGCCATCCCAAGAACAATGAGCCCATAGCGATACGGCTTGTTCTCTGCCATAGAAGAAGGGTAGATTTCCAGCAGTGGCTAACTAAGTTAAGTATCGGTGAGAGTGTGGAGTTTTATGATTGTGTCCCCATAGAGGTGAAGGACAGACTGAGAGGACAGGAGTGACTGACGGGACGCAGGGCCAGCGGAGAACCAAGATACAGATCATTGAACCTGTAATGGGTCTTAGTCAGGTGACCTTCCCCCAGGTCAAGGTTGCATTAACTTAAGCAATCTTACTACATTCCTTTCCAGAATATTAACGTAATATGGTAGAAGTCACATTAACGATATAGAAGATACAAGTACATAAAAACATTTCGTTTGATAATATTATTGGATACCAAATACAAATCACCAAGAGAGTTTTTGTGTCATATGGTGTATTGGTATTTTTATATGCACATGTGATAGCCAGGAAATACACAAAGGAAATGATATGTAACTGACAAAACATCACAGAAAATAGACTTATGCAGCATTATGTGATCTGGTAATAATAAACACACACACAAGACAGAAATAATAGTTTCTGGTAGGCCTGTTAAAGTGACAGTGAATGTGACATTCAGGAGAGAGAGAGGCACATTTCCTCAATCCTATATTATACAACAAAGTAAGCCTACCAAAAATAAGATTATATACATTAGGAAATGTCTAAATCTTTTTAAAACATGTTCTGGTCATTAAGAAAAATCAAGGCACAATTCAAAATTTGGTTCAGCTTATTGATAAAGAGGTACTCACAAAAACAAAAAAATGACAACTTAGCATCTTTTACAACCTAGACTGATTTTATGTCTGGGGTCCCAAAGTCCCTAATAATGTACACCACCATTCAAAAGTTTGTGATGAGTCATAATTTTTTTTTTTTTTTTTAAAGAAAGTAATTATTTTATTCAACAAGGACGCATTAAACTGATCAAAATAGTAAAGACATTTACATTTAATTTATTCATCAAAGAATCTTGAAAAAAAAATGTATCACGGCTTCCAGAATAATAATTAGTTACTTTCATAGCGCGTTTTCAGCATTGATAATAATGGTAAATGTTTCTTAAGCAGCAATTCATCATATTAGAGTGATTTCTGAAGGATCATGTGACACTGAAGACTGGAGTAATGATGCTGAAAATACAGCTTTACCATCACAGGAATAGATTACTTTTTAAAATATATTCAAATAGAAAATGGTTATTTTAAAATAAATGCAGCATTGGTGAGCATAAGAGACTTCTTTTAAAAGCATTTAAAAATCTTACGAACCCAAAACTGGAATGGTAGTGTATGTGTAATATTAAATAATAATAGTACTTTTAAATTGATTTCATATGTCCCCTTCAAAAAATTGTCAAGTTCATTCCCTTTAAGTTAACCCTATTCAAACCCCATTAGACAGATATTATTGACAATTTTCTCCCTTTTTTACCATAACGTAGGAATGAACATTTCATTACTTTGACTGGTATCTATATTCTAGTAACACAGTTTCTGTTTTTGACCTCAGTAAAAATTGTAGAGAAATACAATAAAACAAAGTAAAGTAAACAAATCAGAAAATCATCATCCTTCAATGGCATGTAGTTAGTAGGAACTACTTCATGTATCCACATACATAGCTATGAAAAAGTAAAAGAAAATAAATAAATATTAGGGATGCACACAATCTGAAGTCATTGTTCCCAGTTATCAGCCATAACAAAAAACAAGACTTTTCTTTTTACTCAGTATTAATTCAACAAGTAAAGGCTGCTATATATATTTTTAGCCAAATTATGGGAACTCCACATTATTTATAGTTGGATTACCAATTTTTAAACATATAAAAGTTGGCCATGTGCATGTATCATTTCTTTATTTTGATGGTTTATAAAATTAGCTTACAAATCTTTTGTGACTGTAAGATAAGAAATATTATTTTCTCCCCATTTTAAAAGCAGTTTTCCACTGTTTACAACATTTGGTGTCAGTGAGGACTTTGGTTATCGGTTTCAAAACATAAAAATGTATCGGTTATCACAGGCCAAAATTTCCAGGGATCAGTGCATCCCTAAGAAATAGGAAACTAGCATATTCAGTCAAGCTACATGTAACAAATAGCAATAATATAAGTCCATAGCATTAGTGCAAAATTGAGAAACTGAAGTTTCTTGTTACTCAAGGCACTTGATTTTCAGAATAGATTAGAGATAGAAATAGAGCTGCACGATATATCGGTTATCTGTAGATATATTACTCATGTTATCTTATTTATCAATCAATATTACGTATTCGCTTGTGAACTGGTTTCACTTTTAGATTTAGATTACTTTATTTGCTGTCTGTATCTAACAATAACTTAAAGGGTTAAAAAATATAACCCTTTTTAAGTGCATCATCTCCAGTCGAGTGCACGCAGAGCTGTGTGTCTTCATGCATAAACAAATAAGTTACATTACTTTTTGACATTCTTTAGCACATCTACAAATGAAAACGTATCCTTCTTCCACACTGCACAATGTTTTGATGCCTTCATTCGGTTGTAGAATTTACAAGTATTTAGCTTTTTTTTGTTGTTTTGATTTCTGACATTTATCAACCATAACATGAAAATAATTACTGGCTTATCTGTATCAGATGGATTTTTAATATCTGTGCACCCCCAGTTAGACCAGCTTTTCAGTCATTAAATGCTGGTGCCAGCAGTAGTTATAGTTGGTTCAAAGCTGTAGTGGTCTTCATAACAGTCTCATAGGATGGCGGCGGCTCCATTTGCCATGGAGGGGGTGTAGCAGGTTGGCTCTGTGGACTGGCGTCTGAGGTGGGAGGCACTTGGACTGTAATGTGATTCTCTGCCGTAGCCCTCCGGATCCGATCCAGCCTCCTGGGGAAGGGGAAGAGCAGAATACCTGTATCACAATATAGTTTGAGTATATGGCTTAATTGATATACTGCTTAAAAAAAGAAGGGGTAAAGTTTGAAATACCTCTGTGGCGTTTAGATAAATATGTAAATATGTGCTTAACACTTTCCTCTCAATACCATAATAAATGCAACAAAAAATGAGAGCGGTAAGAAAACTGTAGTTGAAGTCCCCCGTCATCAATCATTTTATCCCTTAAAGGAACACGCCGACTTTTTGGGACTTTAGCTTATTCACCGTATCCCCCAGAGTTAGATAAGTCCATACATACCCTTTTCATCTCCGTGCGTGCCGTAACTCTGTCTGACGCACCCACCGCTAGCCTAGCTTAGCACAAAGACTGGAGGTAAACGGCTCCAGCTAGCATACTGCTCCCAATAAGTGACAAAATAACGCCAACATTTTTCTATTTCCATGTTGTGATTTGTATAGTCACAGCGTGCACAAATAACAAGGTCATATGAGACACAGCCATCTTCCAAACGTATACATACTGGGAACTATATTCTCAGAAGGTGAAGCACTGCTACTTCTGCGGAGTAATTAACGCAACACTCTGAGCGAACTCTCTGCTCCTCACCACGGGGCTTCTCAGGTGCTGCGAGCAAATCACCCCGCAGAAGTAGCAGTACTTCGCCTTCTGAGAATATAGTTCCCAGTATGTATACGGTTAGAAGATGGCTGTGTCTCATGTGACCTTGTTATTTGTACACGGTGAATAAGCTAAAGTCCCCAAAAGTCGGCGTGTTCCTTTAAAACTCATCATTGATCAACAAAATTATATATTTAAATGTTTTTTCCTTGAAAAAAAATGTCATCTCTTAGCTTGAATGTAACTCCCTTGCCTCATTTAATATACGCGGTAATATACAAATTAGCCCCGCCTCCACTCACTCGCACCAGCTCAGAGATCCACTCAAGGTAGTTTGTGACATTAGAAACACCAGTGACTGTCTTTGGTTCACTGCAGTTAAGGAGAAAACACCACATATAGACATATTAACAACATTAAAAGCTTGATTTTCACCACAGGGGGACTAAATATCTGATTCTTTTTATACAATTAATTGTTTTAAAGTAGAACTGCTGCACGATTAATCACAATTAAGATGAAATCGCATTTGGCTTAGTGCAATTATCAAATCGCAAAGGCTGTGATTATTTTTTATGTGCAGCTTGTCAGTGAAGCACGGCTCTGTGATCAGTAGTAAATGTTGCTCCATCTGAAAGCACTGCGAGTTTGAGTCGGTTATAACGTGCATTTAAAAATGCAAAATGCGTCAAACATCTTTCCAAACATGAGAAGCATTAATGAACCACTTGTCCATTAATAGACAACTTTTAATAACATGTTTTTACTCCAAACTCAATTCATAATGTCAGTTGAGAGTTTGAAAACATAATTTTGTGAGATTATGTGGCTTCCTACACAGAATAAGGCACACAACATATTATTTCATAGTATTCTATACAGTGATAAAGGCTATGCCGATTAGCTTTGAAGTATAAATATACTTTATCATCATGAAAATACCCGAGAAGGCTTGAAGAACTCAGATATATTGTCGTAGTCATGTGTTTATTAGTCATGTTTAATCAATCAAAGTGTTTCAATCTTCTGTTTATTCAGCTACAGATAGTAAGAAGCCCATAGGGATTGACGTTATTGTACTTCTGCGGGGCATGTGTGGAGTTTCTGCATGAAAGAGCTTTACTACAGTATTTACTACTGATCACAGAGCCTTGCTGCGCATACAATAATTGCCAAATCACGTACGGTTGAATTTCGCATAATACTTTAAAGCAATGTGTTCAAGTTTTTACTTGCGTCTAACCTTGACGGACTGAACAAAAGAAATGAGCCGGAGAAGATCATCAAAGAAGGCGGAGCCACATAGCCACACCTACTCATTATGTAATCACCACGGACCAATGGTAGGTCGAGCAAACTTTTCAGGAAAATTCGCTTTGGTAAGTGGTTTCGAATTCCAAAACGAATTCCAAACGAAGTTCATTCTGGCCTGATTTTGTTTGTAATGACGTCACAACAGTTCGTTCTTCGATTTAACTTAAGGTACATCGGGGCTTTAATTAGCAAATAATCTGGACTTTTATGTTAAAGCATTATGGAAACAACATTCATTTCAGAAGGAAACCAAATAATCTGAAATCACCTATTTTGTGCTTGCAATTCTTTTTTTTTAAAAGTGAATCCAACTTTAAAGCTGCAGTCCACAGTTGTTCCTCTTTGTCGTCATCTCTGGTCGAAATCTGCAATTGCAGTTATTAGCGGAATTATCAACTTTACGTGGGTTGTGCCTCTGCAATGTTTTGAGGAGAATGTGCGGCTGTCAATCACCGTGCTGGTGTGGATACTGTCATTCAGAATCACAGATTCTACTTTTTGGAAGTATGCCCAACATAAAAAATTTCACCGGAAAATGTCATTGAATAAGTAACATCCACTTTTGTTCTGACCAACTAAGGGGAAAAAAGCATTGCAGTAAATCGCACTGATCAAATCTAACGATCGCGTATCATATAACGTACGTTAAACCATGCAAATTATACTTTGTTCTCAAATTGTTAAAGTCGACATGAAATCAAAATTGACCCTATTTACTTTGTTAGCGCATATTACTAGTCTTGTGGTGAACAATTAATCCGTGCAAGTTAATACACAGAAAAAATTAGTTTGCCGCGGTAATCTGTAATCAAAATTTGAAAAGTTACTTTCCGGTCTGCAATGACGTTCCTTTTCTGATGACGTCAGTTTGACGGCTTGGGATGAAAACGCTTAACCACTCCCTCAAACCGTTACTCTGCTATGAGCAGAGATTGAGAGGAGGAGCACTAAAGTAAAACTCTGCCCTCTGTTCAATATTCCCTTTCACTTGGAAATACGTCACAACACTGGAGAAAAGTCGTTTGCAACTTCCGGTTCACGCGGACTTTAATGTTAACAACATCAGCAATGCGTGACTACATTTAATGCCCTTCTGATATTTATCCTTGTTTTCGCATGTGCCCGGTTGCAGTCTCTTTTTTTCTGTTACCACTCCGAAGTCCAAAGTCTTTCGCATTTTACAACGGGTAAATCTCCAGTTGTCACTGGTGGTTGTCGCTTGAACCTTTCTGGATCCGCCATCAAATTAATAAGTTTAATTATATCAAGTGCTGTGAGAAAAGGCTATAAATCTCCACCTCCAACATCCTCACACGCAATATTGCCTACTAGCCGAAACACCTTCTTTATGTGTACAGATGTGACGTAATGACGCAAAGACATGCTCGAATTTCCCGTGGAAATCCACCAATACCACTGGAATTAAAAACAGTATAACAAGCTTACCGTGAATCGAGCTAAAGCAAGCAGATAGTTATGAACACTGGCTGGTTATGTACTAGTTAAAAAAATTATTTTGGATAATTTTTAACCCAAAAAAGTTACGGACTGCAGCTTTAAGTTCAAAGCAAAGGCTGTGCGCGTTTACCAGCATCATTCTCTTAAAACTACTGTAATTCAGATGCCAAAAAGACAAGGGGTGGGGAGGAGGGGGAGACCCCAAGGCACTTATTTGATGGCTTCAGCATGTTGCAAGAAACAAAAATCTCTTCTTCTCGAGCCCTCCCTCCTCATTGTTTCTGGGCTAGTGTACAATGTTGACTGCTTTCTGTTAACATCTGTAGTCCTGATCATGCGGTCAGAATGAACCGCATGCTCCCTTTGATTCTCCTATCTTCCACAGCATGATTCTCCAAACAGAAAAACCCATAAATAGATTTAAATATAAACTGAGATCATTATTAAGTACCAGCAACTTAGTAGTTTGTTAATGGCAATGGGTCTTTCTTTCTTTCTCTCCCTCTCTCTTTCCCTCAGACATGGAACACTGAAAGAATTTGGCGGCTAGCAGCTGTTCAGTCTTCACTTGGTCTGTAAACATTACCTTGCCTTAACATTTTCTCTCAGTTTCTCCATTAATTACAGTACGATTGCATTTTGTCAAGCGCTGAAACGTTGAAAATGGTATCTTGACAAAAGGGAGTCAGTTTAAACACTTAAACTAATTACTGTAATCCACAACGATATTATATAGAAAACACTGTTGTGCTGAGCTGTCCTTCAAACGGGCACCACAGAATGACACCCAACGAAATCTAAATTAAAGCGTAAGTATGTAATTTCTGCATCACTAGAGCCACCAAACAAATTGCAAAAATGCTCAACAAACAATGAGTAATGTTTTTTTTCCCCCAAGTATTGATAAAGGCATGTTGGATATATGGTTCCTCGCTTTTGCAAGAGGAAAATGTAAACCTTGCCTTCCAACTAGTACATCGTGCAATGAAAATAAATGTAAGACATGAGTTAGTTTATGGACAGGATGCAGACCCATCATTTCTACCATCTAACCGTGCCAGACTGTTTCACTGTTTTCACTGCTGACCTACTTCTATAATCAGAACATTTGTTACTTCTGCTTAACTTTGGCTTTCAAACTAAGAGTGGGCCGAGAAAAGACAGAGCACCGTCTTAGTTTGCATATTATTTTATCAACTGAAAGCCAGAGAAATTCTGAGTGTATACAAAAACCCCAATCAGATTATTCTTTTTCAGCATTCTTATGTTTCACAACTGATGTTTAACATCTTTCAGCAGTCATACTAGTGTGTGCAAAACATAACATCATTATTACTATTGTTCATACTGAAGCAAAGGGTCAGTAAACTAACCACCTAATGTCCCAATATAGGCTTTATGGCAAACGTCACATGAACAAACAGGAAAACAGGTCTCAGTGCATCCGCTTGTTGGAGAATGTGTTAACGGAAAGTATGAACTGGCACTGAGATCTATGGACTTTTCTAAGGTAATCAGCTAACCTAGCTAGGTCGTTTTATTCTATTTAAATATGTAAAATGTTAGTGAGAAGACGAAAAATTAAAAACTTTAAGATATCAATCTGCATTTTCGATGGATCTTTGCTTGCTCCTTTGAAGGCATATTGAGTAAAACGGTATATGTATATATTATGTATATATTTATGTATATAAATATGTATATATTATGTCATAATTGATATATATATTACATAAATATAATATATATATTATATTTATGTCATAATTGATATATATATATAAATAATCAATCAATTATTACATGAATATAATATTCTTCATTATGCCATAAGGACAGCTGTACCACCCTGACATTGTTGATTTTTTGCATTCGTAATTCAGGTAATTTGTAAAACATGCTCATCACAGCAGTCAAGTAATTGTACATATGAAGTGCATTTTTTTATGTTTTAAATTTTTTGAACAAATTTAAAGATACAACAAAAAATTAGTCCTATGAAATTGATCCTTGTGGGTTCCAGAATCCTGACCTCTCAAAACCCCTGATTATTTATGTTCTGATGTTGGCATTTTCCATTCATAAAAGGCTGGAATACACTTCAACATTTGCACATATTTTTGTGCCAATTTAAAGTCTGCACGAGGCAATGCTAGTTGTCAAAAGTCAGAGGCAGTAGGCAGTAGGCAGGTATTAAAATCTGTTCCGATTTTAAAGGTCATGTAGTGTATTCCAGCTTTGAGTCTCTCTGTTTATATTGTATCTATTCACAGAGTAGCGGAAACTTGATTAGACAATAACATATTCCATGACACTCATCTAGTTTGTATACATATGCCACAGCTTTGGCAAAACCCTTGGTTCTTTTTAATTGCACTCATCAATTAGCCTCATAATGATAGCCTATTTGTGTGACATTGGTGTAACATTAGCGTCTTACCTCTGCACCGCAATGGCTTGATGGTGGGTGTAACGGGTGCCCGTTCGCGGGTGTAGAAGGAAGTGACCCGGCACAGCTACATGACTGGATTTGATGACCATGCAGAAGGCACGGATGAGTATCAAGAGGCCGAGACACACAATGGCCACGCCAATGAGAATACTGTAAAACTGCATGGTAATGAAGAGCACTATGCCTGTAATCACAACCAAGATTCCCAATGAAACTTGCCATCTGTGCTGGAAGGACATGCTGTTTCTTCTGGCTACGCCATCACTAGAAGGCTCGTTGTCTTCCGCCCTTGTAACACAGTGCATGTGTGTATGAGAGTTTGAGTATGAGCTTCAAGTCGTGTTGCACAAAAAGTACAGCACAAAAAGTCAGTCCAGCCCTGGCGTCAGTTCATAACCTTGGAGATCCAAGAAAAAGATTGCAGACCATTCTACACAGAGCATAAAAAAGAGTGAACATTACACTACATGCATCACAGATAGAAAATATACAACATAGCCAACATTGATTTAATTGTATTTTAATACTAGCCTACAGTAGCCTAGTGTAAACAACAACAACAACAATATGCTTCACGTGGTACCATCTGCTGTTCAGAAGTCAAATATATATATTTTAATGTGACAGAAGGAAATTGACTCCATTAGTTGGAAAAAAAATGTCACTGTAGGCTTAAAGTAAAAATAGATAATTCCGAATTGCATTTTACAATTAATTAACACAAATCACCTATTATGTATTATCCAAACGAAATGGCATTAGGCTACAATATAGTCCAATGGTTAATATTGTGACTGACTGTTTTTTTTTTTGTTTTTGTTTTTTCAGTCTGTGTAACAAAAAAATAAACAATCCGAACTAGTTTTTCCCGTTGTATCGTCGTCATTAAAATATATCTGTACCTTGTCGGGTTGACGCAGTCCGGCTTGCGTTTGTTTTGACCGTGAAGTTGAACATCAGTGGATGAGTGTAAAGGTTTCTTCTAATGAACTGTCTTCAACATCTGTCTGCACGTCCTGAATAAGCGTCCAGCTCTGATTGTCATTACACTCAACGAGGATAATCATTTCCACCGAGCTCTTCACTATACCACGGAAATCGCGACTCAGTCAGTCATTTCCTTAAAGAATGCTTAATGGAAAATCTAATTCTTCCCACAGTCATCGCTGTCGGGAGATATGCCATCTGTTTGAGTCTCTGCGGTCATTTAAACGTGAAAAGGAAGTGGCAGAGTTTATGGGCGGAGGTTGATGCCACTAGGAGCGTTGTCCGATTCGTGAATCGTTCTTCAATTTGAATCTTTTTAATGATTCGGGTGAGCTGGGGCACTAAACCGGTTCATGAACGGATAAGAGAGATATCTGAAATCGCCACCTACCTAACTCAATCACGTTAGTCCACTATTATGTTCACTTGAAGGAGTGACTGAAAACGGATGAGCTCGAGCGAATTCGGATAGCCGTTGATCGTATCGGCTGTAACGTTAGCCATCATAGACATGCAGCCATGCTGTAGCGGTATATTGCGGTGCAATGTGGGATAGCCTAGTGCACTCACATCCACTATAGTTCGACACCACTGCAACTGTCTGTCCCCTCAAATAATGCCCTATTCGAGGGTATGGGGGGCGATTTCGGGTTCAATCAAGAACTCAAAGAAATCTGATTAGGTTTGTATTGGCAGAATTAGGCTATAATGTTTTACTCATACAGTTTAAATGGGTATATTTATACAGTAGATGAAATAGCTAGTAGGTGTTCATTCGACAAGGTTTTGTCAGGCAACGATGACGTGATACGCCATTGTGTGTAGAAGGATCGCTGAATCTTTAGAACCGTTTTTTAATGAACTGTTCGAAAGAACCGAGTCGCGGAGTGAGTCTGACTTCCCATCACTTGTCGATAAGGAAATTACCCAGTCCTGGCTGGGCGTGGAAGAGCCGGGTCTCTCGTGTGACTCACGTTCAGAGATTTCTCATACAGCTTTATTAAAAACACACATAAACACGCACACACAGGAAACAAAAAAACCCTCAATAAAACAGTAGCCTATTCCGTCATTACATGCTCATTTATAGTAGCCTACTATAAGTAGATCATGTTAATTTCAGAAATTTTGCACCTGCCCGCTAATTGGCCTATTTTTTATTTTTTTTATTTTGCAACAATAATTAATACAGAAAACAAGACAATAATACACAATATTAAACAGTAGAGAGGGTTTCATAAATAAATAAAACCTTTTAACAAAGTTTGAAAAGTCAAGTCAATTTTTTCTAAAATACATTCCCAAAATAAATGAATAGTTGTCTCATCAAACTGATGACAGAATGAGCACAAAGGGGAAATAATATTATTAAATTTTGCAAATGTATTTAACTGGGTAGCAATTGTGAATAATTTTAACAGAGACTTCAACCACTTTATTAGTTTAAAAAAAAATCAGCTGAAGAAACCAGAAATCTTCCCATACTATATCATCAAGCATAAAGGACCTTTAGGGCCAGGTTTAATTGGCCTTTAGCCTATTCATTTAAAAGTTAACTTGCATGACTCAGACTACATTTTTAAAGCATGATTGCAGGGCCATTTTACGTCACTTCCAAACAGACAAGCTCTGAAAAAAAAAGAGACCGCTGCCAAATTAGCCGTTTTTCTGGATTTTTTAAAAATATGAGTAAAATTAGCATTTTGCAGTGGTCTCTTAATTTTTTCCAGAGCTGAGGGACACACTTTGGTCAGATCAGATAAAACTATATGACAAAGAACCAACACTCCTCTCAAAAATAGCTTCAGCATACAGGTACATCTGCATAAGATGTAAAGCTTTAAAGGTTGGCATTGTCAGTCACATCAGTTTCATTATCATGGACTTTTAGTTTGTTTCCACGAGTTTCCTGTTTCTTTTTGTTCTATTTTCCCGTCACACGTTTGTCTCCTTGGTTACCGTCATTATGAGTTCTGTGTTTCAGCTGTATTTGTTTATCATCTCGTTTGTGTTTGCTTTATAAGGTTGTTTTGTTTGTTTGCCTTCGAAGTGGATTATTAAAGACTTTTGAAACTTGATCGTCTTCTTGTTCTTCCTTCAACCTTGTGTGACAGATGACCAGACCCTCAAAAATTAGAAGAATGGACATTGCATCAATGAAGGGCAATATCATTTTGGATGGAGGGACAGTTTTTATGTTCCAGAGTGGCAGAGACCTGGAGCGATACGTGGATGAGTTCCTCGACATCTGCTATCTTGCCACCTGCGACAGCGTCTGTCTAATGGAGGGATTTTGGTGTGGTCTGGCCGAAGGTCTCTGCTTCATCATGCCCCGCGGCGATCCTTGCTCGACCTCTAGAAGCTTAGATCAACTTCGCACTGTGGACGAATGGGTCCGTGCTCACAGTGGGCGAAGCGCAGTATAAAGCAGTCTCGTCCAACCACACCTCACAGACGTCCTGCAGCCAGAGCCCAGCCCACCACCACCCTCGACCGAGAAGATTTCCTTTGAGCCCCCCGCAGACAGAGAGCTTCAGCCTGCCGCGATGTGTGAGCCAGACCCCTTTAAAGAAAGGACAACGCCGACCATTGCCCCGGAGCCCCAGAGTGAGAATTAGGTGGAATTAGACACTGAGGACTGGCTGATTAACTGGGACCCTGAGGTACTGCCTCCCACCCTGAATAATTTGTCTGTTCTTCTTCATCATCGCTGTTTCAAGACAGCACTGAAACTTGAATGGACTGTGCAATATCTGTTTGTTCGTCATCATTGTTTCATGACAGCACTGACACCGTTTCATTTACCTGTTGGGAATTGGAATTACCGTTATTGATCCCGTCCAGCTTCCCTCTCTCACCCTCACCTCAGAGCTCAGCCAGTCCTCCAGCTCCGCCTCTGCCGCCCTTCGCCTCCCCCGGGAACGCCTTGCTGCGACGTGAAGACAATTAGCGTCTGAGCGAGTGGATCCTATGGCTCCGCCTCCGGCCTCTGATCCATTCGCTCCACCTCGACCTGCTGGCTTCGCCTTGGCTCCTCCCACCCTCGGCTCCACCAGAGACCCTCGACCTTGCGGCTCCACCGGGTTCCCTCGTCAATACATCAATCCTTTTTCCAAAACGTGTTTGTCTTAGTGTTTATATTTTAGACCTGTCAGGATGGTTTTTGCTGTAAATTGCGTATACAGTTGTGTACTTGCCCATGCATGTCTCGTCATATCTTTAAATAGAGAAAAGTTGATCCAGCTTCTTTGACGCAGTGTGTGGGATTGGCATGGATTAGTTGTCACAACAAGAAAAGTTGACACGGAGAACGATAAATCTCGAACCTCTGGGGAATCACCCATTTTATAAAAACAGGAGCGTCTGCTGGCAAAACAAGAACGTGACCGAGTTCGCAATAAAACAAGAATCAATCATCTTGCCTTTTCGGACATGGCGAGAACTGAGGGATTTGAAATGTTGTAAAAGCAATGCAGAGATGGTGTTTTTATAACTCAACAAGTGAGTAAGGTATTTTATTGAACAGATAAATTGTCATATGTATCTCTCTAACAGAGTTCATTGTAAAGCATTATAATTGTGAAGGGTAATTTCATTATCGTTGTTGTCTTCAGCTAGTCAGCTTGAGATCCTTTCCATCTAAACCGTTTACACCTCTTGGCCTGGTAATAAATGTTTTATGAGCAGAAGGATAACCATATTAATCCGCAGAGCCTGAGCACAACCAAAACACTGTCTTCAGCAAAAAGCATACAGTTATATATGTGTACCTTTTTAAAGTGTCATAAATTGCATGTATTGTATATTTATCCGTTTAAATTTTACACTGTACATACAACCAACCTAGGATTTACAGATTTAAAAAATGTAGAAACTGACATAAATACTGGTTTCTTCACGGAGGTATTAAAAAAGTATGAGACATTTAAAGAGCATAATGTTCATTTGTTGCCACTTTGTCATTGATGGTAAGATCTTCACCTGTCATGTCAAATATTCTGCACTGCATGACAATATGCAAAAGTTTGTAATCATATACTGTTTACTTTTCAATACCACATCTGAAAAGGGAACTGGGTCTAGTTTATCCGGTAACACTTTATTTAGATAGTCCACTTTAGACATTCTACTATATATAAGTAACTTTGCAGCTTCATGTCAACTAACTGTCATTAGAGAATGAATCGACTGTCCGCTTAATATTAGCTAACACTTTAATTTGTTGGTCCCCAACAGACATTCTACTGACTAAGTAACTTGGCAACTAGTCAACTCATTCTCCTAACCCTAACCCTAACCAAACAGACTACTGACAGTCTACTACAGCATACTAATACTCTAATGAGAGTTAGTTGACATGTAGTTGAAAAGTTACTTATAGTTAGTAGAATGTCTAAAGTGGACTATTGAAATAAAGTGTAACCGTGTATCCTTTTTTTTTTTTTTTACGAACAAACAAAAAAGTACAGCATTTCTAAAAAAGTCTTGCATGCACACAAAACTGATGTAAACAGCCCTCGGTATAGATTATTCATTGCAGTTCAAAGGAAACACACAGTAAATACGCAGAAGGTAAGAGAATACCCAGAAGTGCCTTTGTTAAAAGATGAAAATCATTATAATGGGTGAGTCAGAGGAAGTAGTGGCCGTGAATGCCATGTTTTATAGTGTTCCAAACGATATTAACAGAGCATTAGTTCATCATTAAACTCAGTAATGCTGTGTGGTTTTCTCGGCAGAGATGTGCTCCCATTATCAGGCACCACAATGTGTGCCTTATGCATAAATCATCACTCTGGCCAGATCTCTAAAGTGATCTGACCATGCGATTTTTTGAGTCTGTGAAAAGTGTGTGCTTATACAGGCTATCCCATGAAAATATTCAAATTAAACACAATATTTTGCCCTGAGAGTCTAAAAAATGAATAAATATACAAACAAAACATTTTCTCTTTAAAAACAAAACAAAAATCACAACCACATATTTCCAATAGCTTAGATTGTATATTTATAATGCATTTTATTTGAGAAAAGGCCGCTAACGCATGTTTAAGACGAAAACCATCTCAAGAGGCCCAAAACACTCCCTCTGCGAGCTGTGGATTGTTAATGCCTGTTTCGTAGCTTCATCAACACTTGTTTGTGAATATTTTAGGGTGGGTATTCAGCTCCTCAGTTTGGGTCTCAAGGGATGAACAGATGTCACACTTCGAAACTGATCTCCCGTGAGCGTCCAAACAGAGGTTCAGTGAGCAGCTGTGTGTCTGAGTAGCTGCGCCTCAGGTGTGTGGAGCTCCTAGTGGTTTTGATGGCCACCTCATAAGGCGGAGGAGGTTCCAAGTCCCAGTGAGGAGGCCGACCCCGACTGGTAGGGCTGAAGCAGGCTGGCTCCATGGGGGGATAGTCCAAATCGTCTCCATATACACATCGCCTTTGCACAGTCCTTCAAAAATGCAATCACACATTATTATTATTCATCAGTTTAGAATACAATATATATAATATATTGCAGTGTACTCTGGGCCTGGATAACTGCTGGACCTGGATGAAAGGTTTTATACAGTTTATCAACACTAGAGGGCCTTTAAGTATCAGATAACAGCGCAGAGGAGCAGCAGCAGTTCTTAGACTTCTCATCTAAGTGATTTTTAATGACATCTGAGGGTGGGAGAGAGGGGGAAAAGAAAGAGATATGGCTCAAATCTGGATGGATAAGGGTTATGGGTGGAAAAGTAAAATTATGTCCCTTTTTTGAACCTGTGTTAAAAGGTTTGTGAGAGGATAGGAAGTTTGAGTTCAGAGAGATTAAGTTAGCTTTGTGTTGGAATAAGAACAATAATACAACACACACACACACACACACACAACACACACACACACACACACACACACACACACACACACACACACACACACACACACACACACACACACACACACACACACACACACACACACACACACACACAGACAGCCTATGATAATTAGGGTATTATTCATTAAATGTGTAACAAAGAAATGTGTAACAAAAAAAATCGTTCTGTTTCTTACGGGTAACGCTTTATTTTAACGTGTCCTTGTTACATAGGTTACATGTATTTACAGCAACAACTATAAGGCATAAATACATGCAACTAACCATAAACCAAACCCTAATCCTACCCTAACCCTACAGTAAGAACATTTTAATGAATATTACTCACTACTTACACTGTAAGAACAAGGGCACAAGTGTAACCTTACTACTTAAACGTTACACTGTGACAACAAGGGCACAAGTGTAACCTTACTTTGTAACACAAAAAAGCTGCATTAAAATGGTCATGAGTTTATGTGAGTGCACATTTACGGATACTTTAATAATACAAAACGGTTTTGCTTTTTTCACGAAGTGTTTGGCTACTGAGAAAATCTGTTTTTTTTTTTTTTTTTTTTTTTTTTGACTGAGAGTTCGGGGGTCCCTGAAACTGGAAAGGTTTTCGATGGAACCTCCTATATGAATCATAAATCGCTCAAACGTTGATTTCATTTGATCAAACATCAGTTTATGATCATTTAGCCTATTATGATGCGATTCTCCACACTTACCCGTGCAGAAAGACGGACTGGGATTCGGGGATGTGGGTTCCGGCCGGTGGGGTGAACATGACTTGACTGTAGTCGTGGCTGTACTCTTCATTATAAGGCACCGGGGTTCTCTTGCCGTTCATAGCCCAGAAAAGTCCTAAAATGAGCATCACCGCCCCGAGCACAACACAGCACATGCTGAACGCCTGCAGTCGACTTTGATTAGAAGTTAGAAAAGCGGTGGAGCCACCGGTGACTATTAAAAATACTCCAATAAAAATAGCGCCATGATGTAGTGAAGGCATAATGTAAGTTCATATCATTGATCTATCTGGAATGGTCCGCGCGCATCGTCCAGCTTCAGGATGATATCGAGACTCCAGGGTGAACCGTTCTGCATTGGTTCAATTCTAAAGGAAATAGTTTCATATTACCCACTGTCTTGATTTAGGCACTTGTTAGCTAAAAAAAAGGACATAAAAGGCATTATTGAAATGTAACATCGCCTGCACTCGACGGAGTTGCCGTTCACGCGCATCAGGTTTAGTCCATGCTGTCAAATGAGCGCAGCTGCTTTGCTGTCAAACTCCTCTGTCATTATAAGAGCATCATTAGAGTTCATGCCCCACCCAAGAGCCGTCTGTAGGCCAGATGCTTATTGGTATGAATTTAAAATGATGATTCCCAACAAGAAGTCGTATAGATCTTTAAATGAGCTATTTGTTGTAGTACTTGGCGAACTTAACCTTTTAAAAATATATTTGTCTCTTATAAACAGGTTTAAATGAAAATTCGTTGTATATCAATGTGAATCGTTCGTTTGCCGGTTCATCCTTCATGAGATGCTCAATCATGACGTCAGTTTGGTCAACTAATTATTTAGAAAGAAATTTCATGAGCTTTTAGATGTTTCTTATAGGGTTTGTGTGTGTGTGTGTGTATATATATATATATATATATATATATATATATATATATATATATATATATATATATATATATATATATATATATACATAGTAGGCTATACACACAAATAGCCTATGTAAAAAACAGTCATATTATTGTGAAATATTATTACAATTAAAAATTATGGTTTTCTATTTTCATATAGGCTACTTTCAAATATAATTAATTTCTGTGATGCAAAGCTAAATTTTCACCATCATTACTCAGTATCATGTCTTCAGTATCACATGATCCTTCAGAAATCATTTTAATATGATGATAATCATATTTCACAATTTTAACCTACAGTTTTTTGTTGTATTTTTGATAATGATTGATATAGCCTACATTTTCACTGTAGGCCTATATTTTTAAGTGGTTCCTTTGTTTATATTTTGCGAACGTATAAAATGTTTCTTTTAGGTTTTATTTTTTACAACCATTAAAATAATGTTTTCAGAACGTTTCTAGTAGCCTAATGTTAATGTTAACCATGGACCTTATTTTACTTATTTAGAAACATCTAAAAACCACCTTGCTGTGCTAAATCTGGGAAATATTTCGACAAAATAGCACATTTATAGTATTTCAACCACCTTCTAAATTGTATCATTAAAAAATATCAAGCGATAAGCTCAGCAGGTCAGACATGTGCCTGTAACTGTACTCTAGTCACCTCATTTCTCAACTGCTGCATGATAATGAATGAACTCATCGTACCGAGTCAATGGTGTGACGGTGATTCTCTCTTGTGATTGGCTGAAGAGACGATACGAAACCTCTGGCGTCATCTGATTTGACGCTCTACTGACCAATCACCGCATGCTGGGGGCGGTGCTCAGACCACCTGGAAAATACATGAAAAATATAATGACAAATCGTAAGCGTGCAAGTAGTGAGACAGATCGCATAACGAATACAAGTCGAGTGAAATGACAGTTTATTAGACCGCGTTTGCATGTGTTTTTATGTTCGTCCGTTGTATATACAAATAAAAGCATTTACCAAAGCAAAGTCAAGAAACAAGCTCCATGCTCTCTTAAACTCCTTTGAAATTAGGCGACTCGCAATTTAAAAAGCTGTCGGAATGGATCCGTTGTTATATTTGGGTGGGTTAGTTGTTTTGTTTTTATTATGGATTAAAGTAAAGGGCTTGGAGTACGTGATAATACACCAGCGATGGATCTTTGTTTGCCTCTTTCTCCTCCCCTTATCCGTCATTTTTGATGTGTACTATTACCTGCGCGCGTGGATCATCTTCAAGATGTGCTCAGCGCCCAAACAGCACGACCAGCGAGTCAGAGACATCCAGAGACAGGTAACTGCAAAACATCCTACTTTAGCTTATTCATAGAGCCTAGAGGGATTTTATACTGTTCTTTCATATATAATGTAGTATTTCAAATATTATACTTTAATACTGCACTAAAGGAAATCAGGATCTGATTGCATTTTTCTGTTCAATATTTATTCAGGACACCAGTGAGATTGATGCATTCTGCATTGAAATGTGAAATGCATATAGAGCCTAATACTAATGATGACTATGCATGAAAAACATGAAATGTGCCTTAATTATCTATTAAGCGGGTGCCTCTTTAAAGAATTCTGATAAAAAAAAAAATATATACACGGTATAATAAAAAGTAGCAAGCAGAGTCCACATACAGGTCGCGGTTGCAATGGGGTGACACAGGGGCGTGGCCAAAAGTTAGTGACACGCCCCTTATTATTCGACATAACAATAACTAACTAGCATAACAAAATTACCAACACTGAAACTTAAAAAAACCCTGAAAATATGAAACTGAACTAAAAATGTAAGCTAAATAGTAATAAAACTAAAATAACACTGAGGTGCACAAATATGAATATGTCAAACTGATAAAAAATAGACTAAATGACATCACTTTTGGTCACGACCGAATCAAATTGAACTTTAAATTACTTGAAACATAGTAGTATGTGATAGATATACAAAATATTCTATCTGTTTTGTTTTGTGGTTATTGCTGAATAAATGTAAAAAAAAAAAAGATTAAGAATTCATAAACTTGATGAGACTTCGATGCAATTTGATTTGAATAAAATGTGATGATTTCAATGTTCCAGGTGCGAGAATGGAAAAAAGAGGGGGGAAAGAAGAAACATATGTGCACAGGTCGTCCAGGATGGCTGACTGTGTCCCTCAGGGTGGGAAAGTACAAGAAGACGCACAAGAACATCATGATTAACATGATGGACATCCTGGAGGTGGACACGAAACGCCAGGTAGCTGTTCCCAAATATGCTTTTTTTTTAAACCGCAAACATTGTTTAGATATCTTCTCCTCATTAAAAGTTTGGAAAGAAAACGCTTTCAGTGGACAGTAAAAATGTATGTAGATAATAATTGAAAAAATTATTTGCATCATACAGTATGTGATTTTATTAAAGTTAATGTAAAGAGATGAAGTTTACAATTGTTACAAACAACAAATCAAGCAT
This sequence comes from Phoxinus phoxinus, assembly GCF_949152265.1. NCBI lineage: Eukaryota > Metazoa > Chordata > Actinopteri > Cypriniformes > Leuciscidae > Phoxinus > Phoxinus phoxinus. Next base: position 25,157,674 of record NC_136891.1, read on the forward strand.
TTTCTTTACCAATTTTCCAGGTGGTGCGTGTTGAACCTTTAGCTAACATGGGTCAGGTGACCGCTCTGCTCAACTCTATTGGCTGGACACTGCCTGTGTTGCCTGAACTTGATGACCTCACAGTTGGTAGGTTATAAGAGAGAATCTATAATAAATAAAATAAATAAAAGTGCCCTTTTATTGTGTTTTTTTATTTTTTTTGTATATTATCTTTCATTGTCGACATGTTGTTAGCGTTATGAAAGCATGCACTTAAAAGAGCCCCATTGTTACTGTTCGTATCACTGTGTATAAAAGTGCTGAGGAAGCCTCCGGAGCTGAAATTCAGATATGGTAAATTTGCAGGAAAAACATAATTTTCCCAGCATCTGTGTGTCATGCTTGTTTTTTTTAACTGAGCCTCATATTACAGCGAACTCTTATTTATGTGGCGTCTAGATGCATTTGAGCATTTTTTTTGTTCAGCACAGAGTAACACTTCTCTCCATTTAGATGAAGATTGTAAGTCATCTCTGACCCGAATAATCTCTCCCTCTCTTTCCGCATGCTCCGCAAGGGATTTGTTTAATGTCTCTGAGCACTTGCAGATATTCGCTTTCTTTAAATGGAGCATAACGTTCTCTCCTGATCAATATTATATGCCATGTGTGGTGCATCAGAGGCTGCTCCTAATCAGGTTGCAATGAGGCAGATTAGATTTGGGGCGGATACGGGTCCTATTGCTGAAAGTGTTTATAGATCCCAGAAAAGAGCGCCCATTGGCGGAGAATTGTTTTATACTGACTCTCTCCTTCAAATTCATTTGTAATTCTGTAGAGACACAGTGCTTAGTAATAAGACATGGGAAAGGTGTGTTGTGTTTGTGAAGTGTTGGACGATAGGAGATATTTCTAGCCACATGTATTGATTCCTATATCTTTGAAACAAAGCACCGTCTCAAAGCAATAGTTTTATACAAAACCATTTCTAAAAGCAGTTTAGAGCTGTGCATCTGCAATCAGAGGTCAGTTATTTGGACTTTTGATCCTTTCTTTTTAGCTCCCAGTTGGCACGTTTCCAAATTTGCATTCCAAATATATTATCAGTGTGCTGGGTTATATTTGTCCCCATCAAGTGTTTGAAAGTGTCTCTCATGATTCAGGTGGGCTGGTCATGGGTACAGGCATTGAGTCTTCATCTCACATCTACGGCCTGTTCCAGCACATCTGTGTGGCCTTTGAGCTGGTGTTGGCTGATGGTAGTCTGGTCCGCTGCACTGAGGTGAGTCCATTGTTACAGAGTATATAAAATACACACACATAGATATGTTACAAATCTTTATTAAAACAAAATTCTTGCTCACAGAAAGAAAACCCTGACCTTTTCTATGCCGTTCCTTGGTCCTGCGGGACTCTGGGGTTCCTGGTTGCGGCGGAGATCCGGATAATTCCAGCTCGAAAATGGGTGAAGCTTTGTTACGAACCTGTGCGAGGCTTGGATGCTATTTGCAAGAAGTTTGCAGAGGAATCAGCCAATAAGGAGAACCAGTTTGTGGAGGGACTGCAGTACTCTCGGGACGAGGCCGTGATTATGACGGGCACCATGACAGATTATGCAGAGCCTGACAAGGTGATAATGAAAGTTCTGTAATCTGATTGTTTTTTTCTTAGTACTTTTTCTATGGCCCACTTATGGAAGCTTGTTTCTGCCATGGATTAAAAAATAAAAAAAGGTAATTGTGACTTTTTATCTCACAATTCGGACAATTTTTCTTGCAATCACGAGTTTATATTTCACAATTCTGAAAAAAAAACAAAAAAAAAACAGTCAGGATTGCAAGTTATGAACTCACAATTGTGAGAGAAAAAAAAGTCAGAATTGCGTTAAATTCAATTGTGAGGGAAAATTTAAAATTGCCTGTTAAACTCACAATATTGAGAAAAAAATCTGAATTCTGTTAAACTTCAGAATTCCAAAGTCAGAATTCCATGTTAAATTTGCAATTCTGAGGAAAGTCAGAATTGAGCATGAAAACTCACAATTCTGATAAAATAGTCAGAATTGTGTTAAACATAAGAAAAAATTCAGAATTGCGTGTTAAACCGACAATTGTGATAAAAAAGTCTGAATTCTGTTAAACTCGAAATTCGGAGAAAAAAAAGTCAGAATTGAGTGTGAAACTCGCAATATTGGAAAAAAAAAAAAGTCAGAATTGAGTATATTTAACACAATTGCGAGAAAAAGTCAGAATTGCGTAAAACTTGCAATTGTGATTAAAAAAAGTCTGAATTTGTAAAACGTGCAAATGTGATAAAAAAAATCAGAATTGCATGTTACACTTCTGAGAAAAACTTCTGAGAAAAAACTTCTGAGAAAAACTTCTGAGAAAAACTTCTGAGAAAAAACTTCTGAATTCTGTTAAAGTTGCAATTGAAAGGAAAAACAAGTCAGAATTGAGTTTTAAACCTGCAATTCTGAGAAAAAAGGCAGAATTGAGTTTTAAACCAAATTCTGAGAAAAAAAAGGCAAAATTGAGTGTTAAACTCTCAATTAGGAGAAAAGTTTAGAATTTAGTGTTAAACTTACAATTCTGAGAAAAAAAAAATAGAATTGCATGTTAAACTAAACAGATTTCCGTGTTAAACTCGCAATTATGAGAAAAACAAGTCAGAATGGTGAGATACAAACTTGCAATTACCTTTTTAATTGTTTTATTCCGTGGTGGAAACAAGCTTCCATACCCACTTGCCTGTTCACATATTGGCAACGGCCCACTTTCTCAATGACACTGGTGTGATTATTATGAACATTTTCACAATGAAACCCTATTGTATTATCATTCTTTTTCTCTCTGTCTTTCCCTTTGTCTGTTAGACTAACTGTATAGGTTACTATTTCAAGCCGTGGTTCTTTCGGCATGTGGAGGGATTCCTCAAGCAGAACCGTGTAGCAGTGGAGTACATTCCTCTCCGGCACTACTACCACAGACACACCCGCAGCATTTTCTGGGAACTACAAGTAAATTACAGAATCACCCAATTATATGCTCTTTTTCATATCTGTTTTTCAAGAAATAATAACAATAACTATCATCATCTTGCTTTGCATTTGGGATATTAAGAATATCACACTCTTATTGAGACAGCCATAGTTTTAACTTTCAACTTGGCTTTTGGTTTGTGGTGTACTGTACACTTCAAATGCATCAAGAGTTTGAAACACTTAGACTCATGCTTCCTCCTCTAGGTTGCATTAGCGTAAGCATTTTTCACTTGTCCCATAATGCATAGTTAAAGAGACAACTGTTATTCTTCTCCTCCATCTTAATGAAGCCACATCTCTCTCTCTCTCTTAACCCTTCTGTCTCACTCTCAAACATTCTCACACACAGTTTTGATGCATTATATCCACTGAAGCCTTCCATTAGCTACAGGAAGCATGCGTTGTCTGTTGATTGGCAGCACTAGTCTAATATTACTCAATAAATTATGCAGCAAAAGCTCAGGTCAGGAGTGTGCTTTGACTTTCAAACATGACTTTTGTGATCATAAAGAATGCTACATATATTCTAGCATTTGCTGACAGCACTTACTGTAATAATAATAATCCTGTAAACATTTTCATCGGTCAGCCCAGTCTTGTTCTATATCTTTTACATTTTTTTATCCATATAAACTTTGGTTTGCTTTTCCATCACATTTCCTTCCATCATTTCCTTGTTGTCTGTTTTTCAGGACATCATTCCGTTTGGGAATAACCCGTTGTTCAGGTATGTGTTCGGCTGGATGGTTCCTCCTAAGATCTCTCTGCTGAAGCTGACGCAGGGAGAGACCATCCGAAAACTGTACGAGCAGCACCATGTGGTGCAGGACATGCTGGTCCCCATGAAACACATCAAGACCTCCATCCTACGCTTCCACGAGGACATACACGTGAGACACAAATGTGGTGACAAATTAACTGATGGCTAATATTATAAATCTGTACTTTTTTTTGTCTGTTATTATTATTTTAAAACACGCTAAAGTTTTAAAACAGAATAAACTTTATTTATTGACATAAGCAGGCATCAAAATATATTTGTTTATATGAAAGTCTGTACCGGTAATGCTCACCACAGACTTTATTACTCAAAAATCGAAAGCTGCTATTCCAAAAACACATTAGAAATTCTCACGGGACTCAAAAAGGCTAATTCTCGTCCAGACTACAAACTGACCGGCTCTAAAGCAGCCAAATAAGAACAATGTAAAAAGAGCCAATACACACATATACTGTATTACATTTGAACATTTCTGTTTTCCATTTTAATATGTTTAAAAGTGTCATTTATGCATGATAAATTGGATATTCAGCATCATTACTCCAGTTTTCAGTGTCACATGATCCTTCAGAAATCATTCTAATATGATGATTATTATCCGTATTACTGGTGCTCAATTATTAATAATGGTTATTTTATTAATTTTGAAAACAGTTTTTGCTGCTTATTTATGTGAAAACTTTTTTCAGGATGAATAGAAAGTTTACAGCATTTATTTGAAATAGAAATCTTTTGTAACATTATCAATGCAACTGAAAACCTTAAAACTCTCATTTGATCACCAAAATTACATATTTAAAGGTTTTTTTCCTTGAAAAAATTCCTCATGCCTTAAAATAGCTTGAACGCAACTATAAACCCTTGTGTCATTTAGTAAACGCGGTTCTATGAATATGCAAATTAGCCCCGCCTCCACTCACTCACACCAGCTCAGAGATCCACTCGTTGACGATCACACGTTGATCTGATTGGTACGCGATTTCAAACCGCGTTTTTGAGACTGTCTTTGGTTCACTGCAGTTTTAAGGTCAAAATACTCATACTATTTGTATGCAAATTTTGGGATATCACATAAAGAAACGCTGGATGGAAATGCCAAGATGCGCATACATTCAAAAATGTGCATACAAAATATATGTGCTCACTTAAGGTGGATACATTTTTTTTTATCCAGTAAGAAAACATGTGCATAAACTATGATGGAAACACATTCACCAAATAAATTCCTCGATGCGCATCAAAAAGTCATGTGACGGCATAACTGGACCAACCAGCAGACAGATTTTGAAATTTGTTTTTAGTCAGACTCAACGCTATGTGATATTCCAATTTTGCGCACAAGTTAAATTCACAACTTTGGATGAAAACATAGCTAATGGAAACTGGAGTAATGATTCAGAAAATGCAGCTTTGATCACAAGAATATATTACATTTTAAAATATATTCAAATATATTTGTAATAATATTTCACAGTATCACTGTTTTGATGTATTTTTGATCAAATAAATGCAGCCTTGCTGAGCAGAACATAACATAAGATTTATTTCGGTCCTCACAGATAATCACTCATAAAAAATAAAGCTATACATAATAACCGAAAAAGGTGTACAGAAGAGAAACAGAAGAGACTTCTTTCAAAAACATAATAGAAAAACTTGACTGATCCCACGTTTTGAATGATAGTGTATGCAATGTTCTACTTTTAGTGCATTTTCTCTTGGTAATGTGTGTTGTAGGTGTATCCTCTGTGGCTGTGTCCCTTCATGCTGCCCAATCAGCCGGGAATGGTGCATCCTAAAGGAAATGAAGACGAACTGTATGTTGATATCGGAGCGTATGGGGAGCCCCAAGTCAAACACTTTGAAGCCAAATCATCCACACGCCAGCTGGAGAAGTTTGTTCGAGAGGTTCATGGGTCAGTTATCACTTTATACATTTCCATTAGTTGGTAAAGACTGGCTTAAATTTCATATAAAATTAAAATTAAGTGATAAATGTCTAAAACGTTATTGTCACAGAAATACCCGGGTATTTTATAACACAACACTTCCATATCTAGATTCCAGATGCTGTATGCTGATGTATACATGGAACGACAGGAATTCTGGGAGATGTTCGATGGAACACTGTATCATAAACTCAGAGAGCAGCTCGACTGTAAAGATGCATTTCCTGAAGTGTTTGACAAAATCTGCAAGTCTGCAAGACACTGAATCCAAGCAAACCTGAAAGGTGTGACCAGCAAAACAGCCAAATAAACTGTGCAGCGCTTTTGCTGAAGAACATGAGCAAATTGAGGCAGATACATTTAAAGGGCAAATACTCTAATTCTTGAAGGAACACCAGCTACGTTTCAAATTCAACCCCCTTTTCAACTCCTATGTGTGTATTTGAGACAAAAAATAAAGGCCCTTATTATTTTTGAAAGTTTAACATGATAAGATTCATTTAAACAATATATGGTGCTTAACAGATCAGTATTTTATGTACATTCAAATGTGAATAAATATAAATTATAAATTAAACTATTTTAGAAAACTTTGAGTGATCTGTTAAGCATCATATGACAACATTTTATTTTTACTTTTAGTTACTATTGAAGCTATATAGGCCTAGAAAATGTATACACACACACACATATAAATATACATACAAACTCGCAATTGCTACTAGAGAAAAGTCAGAATTGTGAGAGAAAAAATTCCGCAATAACAATGAGCTTCCATAATTATCAATGATTATTAAAACAAACGCAATTTCAAGAACAAATTCTTTATTTTCCTACATTGTCAATGTTTCCTACCTCACACTAGATGTCTTAACAATATCTAACATAATGGTTTATTTTTGAGGTGTGTTGAAAGGGATATTTTATATACTAAAAACATTAAAGCACTTAATATACGCCTAGCACCATTTATGAATGTGTTTAGCATTTGTTTCCGATCCATAATGTACCACTTTTTAATATAAAAAAATATATTTGTGCTTATTATTTTCAGTTACATAGGTTAGTATTTTTTTTTTTTATCTAAATATCATATTTGTGGCCTTCTGAACTTGTTTTTGCCCTTTTATACTGTTCACACAGTATATTCTGTATTTGTATTTTCAGTGTGCTGAATGTCACATACTTAGCCGTCTCAAAATATCCATTAAAATGAATAATTTAAACCATACAGACTGCCCTGTTGTTGATATCATTGAATTTGGCTTTGATCAATATAAATGTTCAGTATCTATTAATGGAGCTTCTGCAGTTTTTTTTCCTTCTGGTTTTGAAGGCAGTGCTTATGGGCTGGGGTGGAGTGGATTTATGACTGAGGAATATATACCATATAAAAACTATCATCCATCTGGTCCAAATGAACATTAACTGCTCTCAGTCTCTCCATGTAACATGATCCCAGCACTTTATGATAATACCTTGTTGAGCAGTCACCTCCGTATCATATTAATTAAATATCTTTGCTTCAAGAGAACATTTTTCTTTTTTCGGCAACATTATAATATCCCCCAAAACTAAACCATCATACAAATCTTCACTGATATCTATAATCAGTCATTAAAATGCACGTAAATTATGGAAAATTCTTAAGGATACAACACTTCTATGTCTCCCTCTAGTGACTGAATTATACCTTCAAGTCTTTTCTTTCATGGTCCCATGCCTATAAAACTGCCAGGTGAAATGTTGCCAGATTATAATAAAAGGTTTAATCCCAACATTGACAATCTATTTATTTTGACAATCACACTATCTATCTATCTATCTATATTTAATATGCTGATTTGATGCTCAACAAACATTATTAGTATCAATGTTGAAAACAGCTGTGCTGTTTTTTTTTTTTTTTTTTTTTTTTACTGTGATTCATTTTTCTGGATTCTTTCATATATACACATTTTCAAAGAACAGCATTTATTTGAATTAGAAATCTTTTGTAACATTTGAAAAGTCTTTACTGTCACTTTAGATAAATTGAATGCTTCCTTACTGATTAAAGGTATTAATTTATCTCTCTTTTTTAATCTGACCACACATGTTTGAATGGTATTATTGTTTTAACACAAAAAGTTAAGCAGCAAAAACTGTTTTCAACATTGATAATAAGATTAGTAAATGTTTCTTGAGAATCAAATCATCACATTAGAATGATTCTAATCTAATTCTAATTAGAATGATCATGTGACACTGAAGACTGGAGTAATAAATTCAGCTTTACCATCACAGGGATAATTTATATTTGAAAAAATATTCACATGGAAAACAATTAAACTAATAATATTTCACAATATTACTATTTTTACTGTATTTTTTATTAAATAAGTGCAGCCTTGGTGAGCATAAGTTGAACATTTAATGTTAATTTCAAAAACATAAAAAATATATGTTTCCAAACTTTTGACAGACTGTATGCGCTAGCTTGTTGGAATTCAGTTATTATGTAGCCTACATTGTACAAGTCTGGCCCAGGGTTTCTTTTCTACATACATACATTCACAAATCCACTCACAAATGTTCATGAAGTCCCTGGTGTTTCTGTATTTGTTCGCCCTCGTGCACATGGTAATTGCCCTGAACAATTGTAAATCAAAGCAGTGGGACAAACAATAAAGAAAGCACCCAAGAGAGTTAACCTGCCCTTTGTTTATTCACACCAATTAAATACAGACCAATGTTGAGGCTGAGCCCTATGAATCCACCAGTTTGAACATGCCCTGTGAAGTGAAGTGACGGAGGGAGTGAATCCTCTGATGACAGTCAGAACAGCTAGAATAAGGTCTTTATCAGTCCTTTGTTGAGGCGAATAGGCCCAACATTCTCAACTGCTGACATATCAAACAAATATTTGTATAAAAGTAATTTGCTTTACTTATTTAAATAATAATAAGACACGGTTTAAAACGTACATTTGTAGCCAAATGTTTGTGTGTGTTTTCCAAGACAAACCCGGAAGTTGGCTAAATATGACTAAACCTATTTTGTTTGTATTTTTTTTTTTTCTATATCGCATATAGACAGCAAAATGTGTGTATGTAAATGTGTAAAAACACTTTTTCCTTAATCAAAAATGACCGTAATCAAAAAGCATCCACATAAATCACGCCCACCAGCATACAAAACCACGCCCAATATAACAGACCACGCCTATCAAACCACTTCGACCGCACACGCAATATGCATAAACCCCGCCCACCGGTCTGACTGCCTGCTACAGTGCGAGAGTTACTACAGCTGCGGACCGGTTCCTCCTTCATCGTACATTTATGGTGTTCTACCAAGCGGCCAACGTCGATTTACATAGTGATTGGTGATCGTCCGGTAAGTAGACCGACATCATGGTGAAAGCATGTAGCTGTGTAATGATATCCAGCCTGCTGTCATAACCTTACAGCTTTCACATGACGCAACACAAAGCGAGAGCTTTTCTGTCTTGTACTGTAAGTCGGTGCCAGTTTAAAACATCAGTGGATTTGATCTGTTGGAAATAGTCGCGGAAGCTTTGGAGGTTTTTGGACACCGTGGCTGTCTCTCAACAACTAGTGAGCCGCCTACATAGACAGTACTTTCGGGGCATTATAGACGCGTGCAGATGTCTATGCGTGCAGACTCGGGACCAACCGACAATGCAGTCTAGGTAGCTAGGCAGTTCAGTAGCTTTTGAGACACAGCCTACATTCTGGACATGGCGTGTGTGAATCGGCCTTTGCACAATAAAAGAGCACAAGTAGTGCAGTGCAGTCACGCATACGATTCTTAAAGGGACAGTTCACCAAAAAACTTTGGTCAATTATTTACCCTCATGTCCTTTGTATGACTGCTGTGGAACACAAAACATGTTAGGCAGATTCAGTCACCCTTCACTTTCTTGGCATATTTTCCCCATGCAATAGAAGTGAATGGTTACTGGGGTTGTCATTCTGGGTTAGGAGGAGGAACAACATGGTGAGGGTGGCAAAGTTTTCATTTTAGGGGTGAACAATCCCTTTAATTTGTTAGTCAGTGTACCTGGTATTATTTTAAGAAGGTTTGTTCCATTATGTTATGCCCTGTTACTCATGTGGGTGAAAGGTGAGTGCCTCCACCTCTCTTGTTTATAATGCAGAGTGTGTTTTGTAGTGTGCATCACATCAAGTACATGACTTAAGACTTGTACAAGACATTAACTCTTACATAAACCTGATGTATGAGTGATTTTTTCCATCACAGTGACTGAGTGAGGGAGGTGAAAAACAATAGTGTGCGCGTGACAATGACTACAGACAGAGAGCCTCCTGTCACTGCTAAACTCCTTCACCTTGTGTTTCTCTCCACCTTCTGGGGAATGCAGATATGGGTCACCTTCATATCGGGTAGGTGTGGTCACTGTTGCCCCCCATTTATTAATTAAATACAAGGTCAAAAAAGTATGAAAAGAAAGCATTAAAAGTATGCTAAAAAATGTATTTCCTTTTTCACAAGGGTAGTCTTATTTATACAAATGTATTAAAAATATAAACAAGGTTTATAATATGCACAGTCCTTAAGGTTGTCTTGATTTTTACTTTTGTTTTGCTCAGGCTTTGTGATGGACAACCATCTAAACCGACACACGTTTGGCTTCATCCAGAGCCGGCTTTTCCCGTTTTACCTGCATATCGGCTCAGCCTGTGCTTTCTTCAACCTCACCATCTTCGCCATGTACCATCCCAGCAACATGCTGGATGACAAAGAGTCGTTCCAGGTATTCAGAACAAAATGTTCCCCGATATGTGCATCCAAAAATGACGAATGGCCCTCGTGTCATTCCAAATCTGTACGACTTCCTTTCCTCTTTGGAACATAAAAAGAAGATATTTAGAAAAATGTGCTTGTCACTAAGCACAACTGCAGCGTTCAAGCTTAAAATAAGTCTTGAGCATGATATTTATTTATGTCTTCTGAAGTCATGTGAAAATTCTGAGTTTCAAACCGCTGTGATTGAATCCTTGAGTCAGTGAATTGAACTTCAACTGAATCAGTCCGATTCATTTACAAATCATTGGTTTTATGAACTGACTCCGCTGATTTATTGACTCAAAAGAAATAATTTAATCGAGCATCTCTACTTCTCTCATGAATTTCTGAATGTTAAGATTTAAATTCTGCTTCTCACACAAAGCTATTGTGTGCTACAGAATATTCTTCTGAAGCGATAAAAGTCGACTCTCATTCAGTACTTTTATGATGCTTTTGGTCCTTTTTGAATCTCCGGTTGCATGAAAAAGAGCGGCCAGTGCATTCTTCAAAATATGGTCTTTTTTGTTAAATGGAAAATAGGAAGTCATGCATGTTTGGAATGACATAAGGGTGAATAAACAATTATTTTTAGGTAAACTAACTTTTATGTAAGATGACAGACTCTCTCTTGATTCTACTAGCTTTCTGGTTTCTCCCCAGATCTTCATTTATTTTGTGTGTGTGACTGTGGCGGCAGTGAACGCCCAGTGGTTTGGTCAGATGACCTCGGAAATCATGGCGGACATGCACCTGATTGAGCAGGCCTGTGGATTGGGTCAGGACATCGGACTCTCGTCCAATCGGGAAGCCTACGCCAAGCTCTGCGAGACGGACCTCAAGTATAAAAAGCTGAGCGGTCGGCTGTGGCTGTACCACCTGCTGTCCTCCCTTTGTAACCTCTGCTGTATCGTGTGTAACGGATACAGCCTATATTACCTGGCAGAAAACCTCACCTCCCTCTGATGACCTTCCTGCCTTATAGTGGAGTTATACTCCCACAGTGCAATGCAAAACCTTCGGTTAGTGTCTGTGTGACTCCGGCAGCGACAGCCTGCTCTCAGGTACTGGATTACTTCCTGACAAATCTGCTCATTCTTGTTATGGAGTGTCTTTTTTAAAAAACATCTTTGTTGTGCTAGTTTTAGTATAGATATATGTATAGAGAATATTTTTTGTAAATGTTATAGATAATGGCTGTGGATATTTAAATGAAAAAGATGTTACACTGCATGCTTGAGGAATGAGGGGGGAAAAAACGACACGTGAGTTTAGATGTACAAAAATGGGAAGTGGAAATGTATTTTCTAAACGTTTTCCTTTTTTTTTTTTTTTTATATTCTAGAAGTTATGGTTTTCTGAACAACCTCACTCTATCACAAACAAAAATATTTTATCAAACTAGTTGGTTTCTCTGGTTCAACAGCCAGCCTCACCCTTTTCTCTTGGACTAGGTGTAAATGTATCAACATGTTCACGCACAATCTCTGTGCACTTCTACATTTTTACAGGGATGAATATGCTAATTATGCCCTCACCTTAATGTTGAATTAGAGCTTAAAAAAATGCACCCTGCACCAGTTGTACCACAATATATATATATATAAAATATGCACTACTTGTTAAAAGTTTGGGGTCAGTAAGTTTATTTAAAAAAAATAAATGAATACTTTAATTCAGCAAGAAGGCACTTGATCAAAAGTTACAGCAAAGTCATAAAAATGCTACAAACGATTTCTATTTAAGAAAAAAAAAATGCTGTTCTTTTGACCTTTTCACTCATTAAAGAATCCTGAAAATATGTATAACAGTTTCCACAAAAATATTAAGCAGCACAACTGTTTTCAACATCACTAATAATAATAAATGTTTCTTGAGTAGCAAATTAAAAGCATATTAGAGTGATTTTTGAAGGATCATGTGACACTGAAGACTGGAGTAATGATGCTGAAAGTTCAGTTTTGTCATCACAGGAATAAATTACATTTTAATATATATTACTATAGAAAACAGCAATTTTAATACTATTTCGCAACTACTGTTTTTCTATATGCATTCACAAATATTACTGCCCCCAAACTTTGTCCACACTATGTCAGCTTGGTTCATTAAGTATGTTCAACGTTGAGGCATTATTTCATATTTGCTGTTAAGAGACATTTACAGATGTAGATGCTCTCTATCTGAAACCATCAAGTTCACCTTTGTCATCATGACAAAGAAACCAGTTTATCTCCTGTTTGACTGCTTTTGCACTCTGTGCCTTTGCCTTGTATTGCAGGTGTTAAGCAACAGCAAACCGGACTACCTGGGTGTATATTGACAGTGTTCTTTAGAGGCATTTTTGTGTGAAAAGCATGTGATGTGACTCACTAATGTCTTAGTCATATAAAATTGTGTGCATTCAGATAAGCACCAGTATTATAATGGCTACACCTTGATATGGAATGTAGATTCTGCGTTCAGTCGCTTTACACTAATGCTGTCTGTCCACCATATTCGTATCGGTTACTGTACAGTGCCTTGCATAGCGATATCTTCCAGTTCTCAGTAGCTACTGTATGGCAGTTCACAGTAAGATGCTGGTGAGGCTTTGAGTTTGTCCCTGTAATTAGGGATTGGCTATATTTTATCAATGCAAATGAACCGGCAGCTATAACAGTGAACATGTGAATGATTATATTTAGTGTGTTTAAATTAAGAAGGCTTTGAATATCAGTATAACATGGTCAATGGAATCAAAATACAGAACAACTTTGTGCTTGTATTATGTCATTAAAGTTCCATGGATTTTTTAGCTGAAGTTTTGTTATTGTCTGGCTATGTAGATGAAGTAGTAGATTAAGAATATTTTTGCATACCAGCTCGTCAACTAACAGGTAAAATTCTCAGAGTTTTAAGGTCCTCTCAAGTTAGGAACAAACATTCTTAACACAGAACGCGTTTTCAGCTTTGGAAAAGTAGTAGAATAGGGGGAAAACGCAAGGTCTCGGGACGCGTTTTTTTTTTTTTAAGTTGATTATTAGTTTGATTAAGTTGATTGAGCGCCGCGTTTTTGGAACGCCGTGTCATTCGCGAGACGCTGCAAAAAACGCTAGCGCAACGGTTATACACGTCAGTCTAGCGCGCATTTACATAGAAAAACAATTGAAAAGTAGCTCATTGGAATGGAAAACACACGCGTTCTGTGTGAACGACCCCTTTACACTAACATTAATATCATTCTTTCAAGTGTCGACTTTAATAATGTTCTCGAAACGTTAGAACAAAAACATTATTTATAAAACATTTTATCTGTTTAGTTGGACTTTATTATGACCATTTATATGGAATTATACGTTTATCTCTGTAAAGCTGCTTTGAAACAATCTACATTGTTAAAAGCGCTATATAAATGAATATGACTTGACATGACTTTGTTTGTTAGGCTAGGCTACTACTCGTTTTAGTTGAGTTTGCAAAATGAACAAATGATGTTCCCTTAATGTTCACATAACCAAGAAATAATATTTTTACAAAACTGGACAATTTGAATGTTTCAGAACATTCAGAAATAAGGTTTGTTTTATAGCTTAATGGGAATGTTAGCAAAACATTCTTAGAACATTATGTTTGGGTCTGTCTGATTAAAAGGTAATTTCATTTTATATTGCATCCCTTTATGTAAAGCTGAAGTGTGTATTTTTGGCATCAAACTGCAAAGTTAAAATGTCAAAACGTTCAGCTTGTTCCATTTGTAATTTGTGCAGAAATAACAAGTCACCTTGAATGAAGATTAATGTCTGAATATGTGATGAATGTAGGCTACAGCTGTTGCAGTTACATTGTGTACTGAAATGGGATGAATGTTTTTTTGTTTTTCAAATAAATGAATACAATTGTGTTCGGATTCTTATTTTGTTCTCAATCTCAACAGGCCAAAACTGTAGACTAAATGTAAAATGATAAGGAGAGCTTGTATTTGGAGTTAAATATTTTACTGGTATAAATGCACATATATTTTACAAAAAACTACAAAAGATCTAAAATAAGAACATGTTGAACATTTTGTAAATATATAAGTTCAGATGCTGATTGGTTTCATGTGACTAAAATATTTATGACCATAAGCAGGGCAGTAATGCAGATTAATACAAAAATACATTAACAGATTAATCAAAAACATAGATGTTGGATTTGATACCAGGTCCCAGATTTTTTTTTTTTTTTTTTTTTTTTTTTACTTTACAGATTACAAGTTAGCACACCCAACCAAGTCGTGAACATTCGTGAACATTTACAACCTGATCTCATGAGAAAATGTAACTATTTTACGAGGTGGCGACTTGTTCCCTGTTGTGATGTACTTTTCGAGCAAGAAAACAAAATTATTCACGCCAGTAAACATCATCAGAGAAGAGATGTTGCTCCAAGAGGGAGGGGAAGTTATTTTGATTAAGGATTATGAGGGCACAAAAAAAAAAAAAAATTATGATGATAAATTATTTAAAATAAATCTGCAATATTCCATAAGGATTCAAAGTGGCTAACTTCGATTTCATGGTGACTTTAACAAAAATAAAAACATAATGATGAAGGTTCACCCCTAACCCTAACTGTGTGTACAAAATTATACGAATAGCCACTAATTCGCTAAAATGTAAAATAGTTATGAAATGCCATGAGAGTGTTAGTCATATATATTAGATTCTCGATCCATCCCTGTATGGTATATGGAGATGGATATCACAATACAAGCAAACTTAAGTTTATAATAACTGCTTGGGCACTAAATTAACTCATTTCTTGTCATTAAAGTGGATAGCAAAGTCTAACACTGGACCCAGTGTTAATCCTGAAGCCAGGATAGAGCGGTTGCGCAAATGCAGTCTGAATTTTGTGGATGAGATTCATTGAGTCTGTGATGCTGTAAAATGCCAAAATCCCCGCAGAGAAATCGACATAAACGCCAGCCCTGTTAGCCCACTGCATTTTGGGAACCTTAGTTTCCTTTCCACAGTGCCAGAATGTGTAGGTATCCTCAGAGCACACCAGACTCCAGGACTGGGCGTTGTGTCCAAATGCACACTGGGTACTCTTTCCTTTCCTGCTGATGTCCTCATAGGACACTGCGATGTGCACTGGACCCTTCCCGCTCCACTCGGCCTCGAAGTAACAGCGGCCGGTCACGCTCTCTCTGCACAGAACCTGGCTATAGTTATCAAACCTCTCTGGGTGGTCAGGAACGGACAGAGATGTTTTGATGAACGTCACCTCTCCACTCTCTGAGCAAACGCTGAGGTTTCTGTGAGCGGTGTTCAGGTCTAGAGTCAGGGGACCCGAATCTGAAATCCAGAGACGCAAGATACGAATTAACTTGACAGTTTCTCTTTTGTCGATTGTACTGATTTCGTGTTGCATGGGTGTGACTGTGTTACTTACATTCCGAGAACTCCTCCCTGACTTTGGGTTCAGGGGTAGGAATAAATTTGAGGTTTGACACTAATAAGACAAAATATAATAAATTCATACGTATTGTACTTCTTCAACTAATTTCAGCTTCTTTTATTATTTATAGTGTTTGGAATACTTGCATGCATTTACTGAAGCCTGTATGAATATACTGACAATTATTATATAGTAATAGTAAGAGAAACACACTTTATAAACATTTCGAACAAAACAATATTATCGTCACATGACATAATAAATATGTAAATATATTTATAAATAAAAAATTCAGTTTTCAGTTTTCAACTCACTTATTCTTTTTCATTTCAAATTCAATCATTTTTCCATTTAATTTGTAAATAAATAATTAAACATTATTATTTCATGTTAATTAATAGTATGCGCAGCATTGTTGTCAAATGACCTCATCACATGTGGCATCCAGTTATCATCTGGCAAGTATAAGGAGTTATGCTTATGTTCAATATTTTATTTGTAAAATGGATAACATTGACATATGAATAAATAAAAACTAAATTAATTATTTCATGTTAATTGTTTTGAACAATAGAGTGCAACATTGTCATTTGACCTCATCACATGCATGTGACTGGCATCCAGTTGCCATCCTGGAAATAAGGATTGTTTTTCTTTAGAATTTAATGCAATCTTTTTAAATTTAATTTTGTTAAAATAAATACAAATGCAAAAGTAAATTAGACTTTTGACAGTATTATCAAGTAATGAATAAAATCCGATTCTGGTCCATTTGTCACTTTGGGAATGTAATATCAAGTCAAATTGAGTGCATTGTGGGATTTTTCTGTTGTAAAAAGGTGCTTGTTTTGTTAAAGGTTCAGTAAGCAATTTCTGAGAAACACTGTTGATATTTGAAATAATCCCAAACAAACACACTCACTTTATTGCTCCGCCCTCAAAATGCACGAACACGTAATGCAAGAGTGGATGTCTCTTTATAGCTAAAATGAGCAAAATAATGCTTTGCCAAAAATACAGAAAATGACGAACTAATGACAAGAAAGAACAAAACATTAACAAAGTATAAGAGTATATGCAAGCAAGAGGTTGTTAGTCTCCAGCAGCAGCAGCAGCTCCAGACAAACAATGACCCTCAAAACTGTCCTGTTAGCTAACATTACAACAACAGCATATCTTGGTTCTGTGAAACTGCAAAACCAATGTTACTCGCGTATCAAGCAGAAACAACGCAACCTCTGCATCTGTTTTTAGGCCTTACCGCCTAGGTCTCCAGCGCTGGAAAGCTTTTCTAATATTAAAGGGATAGTTCACCTAAAACTGAAAATTAGCCCATGATTTACTTCTCTGAAGCCATCAGGTGTATATGACATTCTTCTTTCAGACGAATACAATCAGAGTTATATTAAAAAATGTCCTGGCTCTTCCAAGCTTTATAATGGGAGTTTTTTTTTTTTAAGTAACGGTACATCAAAGTGCATCCATCCATGATAAAAGTGCTCCACGCATCCACGCATCTATGTGTAGGGTTAATAAAGTCCTTCTGAAGTGAAACGATATGTTCGTGTAAGAAAAATATCCATATTTAAAACTTTATTGACTAAAATAACTAGCAGACGGCCCTACGCATCAATTTACGGCAAAATACTAACCCTTGAACTTGACTCCCACAACGTAATGACGAACTCGGCTGCCCAGCCCTGTTTGTTTGAACCGCGAGAGACATTAAAGCTTACGCTACTCCTACATCCTACGTCATACACTTACATTGACAAGTGTTACTCTTCTGGCGTAAGTCTACTTGCGTAGGCCGTCTGCCGGAAGCTAGTTATTTTCATCTGATCATAACACTTCTTTTTCCAGTGATATTCCTCTGACACTCTTGAAATCTCCCTCTTTCTCACTCTCTCTCTCTTCTTTCCCATCATGAGTGGACACGCCCCCTACTACTGATTGGCTATGTGTTGTGCTGCTCAGTTTGATCCACTTTCAACAGCGTTTCTCAGAAATCGCTTACAGCACCATCCAAGTATTATATATACTGCAGGAATAGTAAAAATAGTAGTTAGCGTCCTATTCCAAACATAATCATTTGACGACTCACCTTTTTTTGATAATTTCTCTATTTTTTTCCGGCACAGATCTTTAATGTCCTCACTCAGAGCTGTGAGTTTTCTTGACACCACATCGAAACAGAAGTCTGGATTGGCTAGAACTGCAGGAGAGGTCACCAACTCTGGCAGACTACAGAGTGTTTCATAACCCTGAGGAATAGAATTAAATAAACTCTTAGATCGAAATCACAGATGACCCAAAAGCACTGATGTTACCTTGAGGAACTGAGTTTCATCATCAAGGCGTGCAATCGTGTCGTATTCAGCATCTCTCCTCTTGAACTCGGAGATCTCCTGCTCTAGTTTCTCCATAAATCCATGTGCCTCGTCTAATTCCATCTGCTCCTTCACTTTGATCATCTCCGTCGCCTCGAAACAGAGAGCTTCAATGGACTGAATCAGCTCAGTGAAGATCTTCTCCGTATCCTCCACCGCTGCCTGGGCAGAGCTCTGTTTGACAACATACAGAACCAGAGAAGTGATGAGTCCAAGAGTGCAAAACCTCACTGCCCATAATGAGTCTCTTACTAATAAGTTGATAATCCACACCATCCCGCTTCACCATCAGGACTTTCCACGTCCTCCTGGCAGTAATGGACTCACCCTGAGGGACAGTGCGGCGTGACTCAGATCCTGTAGCTCCGTCTCGCGCTCCTTTATGACCTGCTGGAATCTCCTCTGTGACTGCTTAAGCTCTCGCTGCAGACCAGAGATGATACACATTACACACATTAAGAAACATTCATACACTGCAGAAAGAAAAAAAAATTCAGTGGGGTTCTATTTTACATTTTAAAATGACTTATTTTTAATAAAACCATTTATGCTAAAGTTTATTAAGAGGTTTTTTCATATTTTTTTTATAGTGATAAAGTATGTTTTAAATAAATTAAAATAAATGTAATCAATCAATCAATTAAATATAATAAATCCATAAAATTATGTCATAATGGGATCCCCTAAAATATATAAAGCAACTGACAGAACCCTTTAGGGTTCTATATATATAACCTTTTCTTAAGAGTCTACAATAACTTATTTTTGGAACACACCTCTTCTGTGATGAACATGTTTTTAATTTCTGATTAAAATTCATTTAGATATATATTGAGGCATAATATCACAAATCGAAAGATGTCCTTTTATCATAATGAAGGAAAAAGCCTAAATAAAAGTGCATTTTTTAATGATTATTTATTAGGGAGAAAAAAAGCAGTGAAGCAGTTTTGTTCAAATAATAGGCCTATAAATATTTGAGAAATTTTCAGTCATGGAGTACGGCCAACATGCAGAAAAGAATATAAAATAGGAAATTACGTCATTTGGAGGATCCCTGCAGACCCTCATGATATATATATATATATATATATATTTAATAATAAATATATATATCGATATATATATATATATTTATACATTAGTAATTAATCATATTTATAATATATATACCGGTATATATATATGTGTGTGTGTGTGTGTGTGTGTGATTTCAGAAGGATTATGTGACACTGAAGATGGCGGCAGAAAATTCAGCTTTGCCATCACCAGAAAAATATAGCTTTTACAATATTTTACAATAAAAAGTTATTTTAATCATTTAAAAACTTATTTTTCAAAAAAGTTTTAATAAGTATACTTGAGTTATCTTTCTTTAAGCTAAATACTTATATTATTTGTTGGTATTAATTGGTATTATTTGATCTAACACAATTAGACAAATTAGAAAAAAATATCTTGATCAGTTTACTACTGACTTATTCATGAAAGTAAATAGAAAAGTTAAATCCTCTTATTAGGATACGTTATTACAAAGTTTTAGCATCACATTGAAAGTCAGATGAGAAGTCAGACACACCTCACAGAACATGACGAGGTCCTGCTTTTCTTTTGCAATGTCTTCATCATTCCTAACTCCAGGTATGGTGTGAGAACGGATTCCAGTATGTCTCAGTCTCTCAACAACTTCAGCAAACAGAGTGTTTTTGTTGAGTGCAGGTCTCGGGGAGAAAGTTTGCCTGCACTGTGGACAGCTGCACAACTTCCTCTGGTTCTTCTGCTCCCAGAAGAGCTTAATGCACTCCATGCAGTAGTTGTGTCCACAAGGAATGGTTACGGGGTCTCGCAGGAGTTCCATACAGATGGGACAGCTGAACTGCTCCTGGTTGACAAAAATACCAGCCTCTTCTTCTGCCATAGTTAAAGTAAAATACACAGACTGTCCACATCAGCTTTGTGTGTGGAGAAAGTATGGCGTTTGCTTCAAGTGCCTCCCACTAGTAGTGACTGGAATGGGGGTTGTAATGGGAGGAGTTCATTGTGTAATGTGTCAGTGTCACTGTGTGGCCATGTTTCAGAGGAGTCACAGGCTTTTCATAGGAGTCACTATTAGATCAGTGTTGCTGTTTTGAAAATAATATTTTCATCTTTACTTCAAAAAGCACATATTCACAGCTTTAAGTAGGCTAGAAAAGCTTCTGGAAGGATGATCCAGGGATCATGGTGGTTCCAATGCATGTCTGTTCATGTCCACTGATGAATGAGTGCACAATGACTATGTCTCACAAGATGTTTTCTGGTTTATGTCTGCACTATAATTTATAGGAAAAAATAAGGGTGTGGATATCTATCTATCTATCTATCTATCTATCTATCTATCTATCTATCTATCATCTGTCTAAAGGCATTCCTTTTTTAATCAGCTTTAAGCGTTGGAAAAAATTTTCAAATCATTTTTTTGAATGCCGAGAAAACTTAATAGAATAAATATTAATAGAGAATAAATAATATAAATGGATCACAGATAGACACTGTGGGGATTATACTCTTAAAACCAAAATGTAAATATTAAATTAACTTTAACATACCGGGCTATCGATGAAATCAGCATCTTTTTTTTCAAGTGTCTTTGTACAGTATTTATTTATTCCACACTAGAGGCCGCTCTCGTCATAACCCAAACCCACTGTCGTCACTACCGGTGAGTTCACCTCAAATAAATTAGATCAAAATGGGCGGGGTGTTGCGGCCAAAACTTTTTTTTAATATTGGTCAAATACAATGTGTATAAATAATCATTATCATATTTTAAATCGCCACTTTGTAATATCAATTTATTGGCTATTAGTTTCTCAGTGTGATTAATTCAGGTGCAAATTATAGTCCAGAGTCAGACCCATAGACGCGTGATAACAGTTACTTTTCTCCGCGATGGCCTCGATCGGACCAATAACAGTCGAATGTAATACTGTGGTAAGGAATTTCTAAAGTAATTTTATAGATATAAAAAATATGTTTGTTCGTCAGATAAAAATCATTGAAATTAGCTCGTTTACAGTTTTATATTGCATAGTGTACATGTATCGTTAATAACCAAATAAATGTTCACGGATTTGAATGTGACTTCTGAGCCACCCATGTGATATGATGTGAAAGCTAATAGCAGAGCCCATCTACGTCTTATTAGACATTCTCTGCTAATAGTAACATTTGCCGTTTCGTGTATGCGTGCTGTTCTGTCTAAAAGCCGATGGCAGCGCACCCGTCTTCTGCCTTTGGCTCAACAGAAACTTACCTCTCAGTAACAAATACATATTTCATATTCTGCTGCACTTCTAGTTCTACACAATCTGTATGACAGAAGGCAGCGCAACATACGCAGGTAAGCCGTTCCCTTCACTCGGTTAGACGAGAGCTGTGTGTTTATGTGGCAAAGCATCAGCATTTATTGCACACTTAGCCTACTGCTGCTTTGTTGTTGATGTTTGACCCATCAAATGTTTGTCAAGCTACAAATGAGTTAAACCATATACTTGAACTATTTTGCACTTAAACTTGCAAAAGCACCTCTGGAGAGCTGTGGTCACTTTTATAAGGCCCTTCAAGGTCCACGTATATTAAAGTTTGACCTATTGCACCAGAGTTCTGTTCTCTTGTCATATTTCTGTGATCCTGCAATAGGGCCGTTTATGGAAGCCCATTTCAGCTAAAAAATCAATAAAAAAGCTTTGGTCAATTTGCACAAAAAGTGATAATTTGACAATTATTAATTAGTTTGATAATACATAATTTAGTTTGAGATAAATGGAAATTATGGCGTATGAGATTAAAAAGTAAATTATAAGATAAAAAGTAAAAATTATGACACTCTGTATGTACTGTACTTAGAATGTCATAATTTTGACTTTTTAGTGCTGTCAAAGGCTATGTGTGTAGGCTATATATATATGTAGTTTATAGTTTGTACATACCGGTACACACACACATGTTATTTATTTACAAACTGTTATGTTACATGTGATAAATCGCGATTAATCGATTTGACAGCACTATATTTTTAGTCTCATAATTATGATTTTTTTATTCTTATGTGGCAAAAATGGGCTTGCATAGCCATGAGTCTCGTGCATGTGGTGATAACTAAAACTTCTTAAAAATGAATAAGCTTGTGTTGTGTTATTAAAGGTTGTATCAGCGATTTCAGGCCCAAACATAAATTATCACATTCATCTAATCTTTCCTAACGATCCGCTAGCTGCCCGCCCCATAAGCAAGTTTTCAAAACAACGTGTCTCTGTAGGCAGCCTAGGCTCTGAGATTTGCACACAAAAACAATTGGTTTCACCAACCACTCAAAACCAAAATAAACAGTGTTCCAACCAATCACCGACAGGGGCTGGGTGTTGTGAGTTTTTGCGCTCGTGCACGGTGACGTCTGCACGCGAAGTCGGAGCTGAAGAAGAAGCCAGCGTCTATCAACAAGAGAAATAGAACATGGCTGAGTCAATCCCCAAGAGGAGGAGGATTAGGGCGAGGGTGAATGGGTGTCCCTTATTTTGTCACACTGGAGGTGGCAACCCTAGCTAGTGCTGACTTGTTTGGATGTGAACTGTGTGTGAAAATATCCTTCTTGAAATAATATGAGCGAAGCTCGACTAAACTTGGGTAGCTCTAGCTAAGAAATGCGCGTGCATGATCGTTTTTTTTTCATGATGCACGAAACGGGAGGGAGGGGCGAGCTAACTTGGTTTGTTTGGGATCTAGCTTCAAACACAAACAGAAGTGACGTCACCCACAATCGCTGATACAACCTTTAAGGAAGATTGCATGTTAAAGCAGTATCATACCCAATATTCAAAAATATTCTCAGGTCAAGCTCAGGTATTTTATTATTGATTATAACTTATAGAACTTATAAATTATTTTTTATTAACTATAATTTATTATTTACACATTGTTAAGAACATGAACAGGGTGAACCTTAACATTTTGTATAAGGAATATCATTCAGACTTGAAATTAAAGCTTGCATTGATTTGGGTGTCAATTTTAAGTTCATTTTGAAGTCATCCAAATTTTAATTCACACGTTCACACGTGTGTGTGTGTGTGTGTGTGTGTATACTTACCGGTATATATATTTTTGGTCATAATTTCTTTTAACCAAACCTATTATTTTGGGCCGTACAGAGAGGCCTTAATAAAAAAATTCCTTTGTGAGAGTATGAATGGAAGAAGGATATCATTCCAGAATTTCCCAACCTGTAAAACTAGTTTAAGGACACGCCTCCTTTTCTAGTAAGCGAACAGCTACTTACAGAAAGAGGTAGTGCTGCAATCTCATTCTCTTATTCTGTGTATCGTGTCTACTGGTGAGTACATTGCATTTTGGGTTATTTTGTTTACTTTTTGATTTTCTAGCTGTGTAGCGTGACATTTAACCCTCAATGATTGTGCGGCAGTTGGCCTGTAGGGGTTTGACCTCTCACCTGTGTGCGGCAGTCAGACTGAACTGGAGATCTCCAAAGATGGCCAGACCAAGCTCAAGTAGGACACTAGCACTTTGGAGGAGATTGCTGAAAAGGTTTTTGGGGATGTTGTGTTAATGCCTGTGAACTAAATGACTTGGAATTTGTGTTTTATTTGCAGATTTAACAAAATTTCGTAAGGAGTTTGATAAAGCAAAGCACATTGCTATCATAACGGGGGCTGGAGTGAGTGCAGAGAGTGGCGTACCAACCTTTAGAGGACAGGGGGGCTACTGGAGGAAATGGCAGGCACAGGTAACACACACACACACACACACACACACACACACACACAGCAAGCTGTTTTAGCATATATTAACAAAATATGACTTATACCAAGGTTTTTTTTGCAGAGGGACACCGTTGATATTATAAAGGCAGCTGTATATTTTTTAATGTAAAAATTTCATTTATACTGTGAGAGCGATTAAATAATACGGTGTTTTGATAACTAAATAAAAAACGTTTCCATAATTAAATAATAATCATTAAATAAAAATCATTATACTAAAACAAATTGTTAAATTATCATCTGACACACACTGTGACACGCTGTGAGAGCGATTAAATGGAATAATATTTTGATAACTAAATAAAAAAAGTTTCCATAATTAAATAATAATCAATAAATAAAAATCATTATACTAAAACAAATTGTTAAATTATCATCTGAAAAATATATATTTAAAATATTTAAAAAGATATCTAAAGATTTAGAAAAAAAAATATCAGAAAGCAAAGCAGAATGAAAAAGTATTACATTTAGTGAATGTAAAAAATAATTATATGTATAATTATATACATATTTCACAAATATAAGTGCACACTAAATTTGAAGGCCCTAAAAAGACATTTTCCAATAAATATTATTAATAAAAATCTCTATATGATTATTCATATACATATGCACGTCTCAATGAAGAGATTGGTTGAATCTGTGTGAGACTTTAAAAAGCAGTGGAAAAGTTGCAGTAGTAGGCTACCCGTGTATACTCAACTGCATGTCTTTTCTTCAATTTATGTTTCAGTGTTATATACAAAAGGGCCTGTAAAAGATAGTTTACATGTTGCATTGTAAATAATGACTGTACACTTTTAACATCTATTTAACAGAGCACATAAACAGTAACCTACTGTAGTCACAACACATGTATGCAAGTTTAATAAAAAATAAAATAAAAAAAATAGCAGAGATGGAATGTGTAACTTTTTGTTGTTGTGGTTTTCCATTAAAATGGCCATCTCTTGGTCTTTCACCTCTCGTTGTCTTTCAGGATTTGGCAACCCCTGAAGCTTTCTCTCGAGATCCTTCTTTAGTGTGGGAATTTTACCATTACAGGCGTGAGGTGGGTCACACATCACTGACTAAATGGCCACCAATATCATAATGGCATTTTTTTTTTTCATTTCAGTGACCAATTCACTTTAGTAATCATACATTTGATAATGTGGTAAAATAAAAATACTTGGATTATGTTAATTATTAAATGAGACTGTTTTGCATGCTTAGAATTGCAGTGAGGAATTATTTCTGGGCCTGAAATTAAAACAGCATCCACATGGGGGTGGAATTACTACTAGAAAAGTAGATCAGTTATGATTTGCATGCTTGCATTTAAAAAAAATAAGAGCCATTATTAGTGTTTTCACCACACCAAAATTCAGTTGTAGGTACCAATACCTTTAAAACATCATCTGCTTAACTTGTAAGTTTAAATATTAATACAAATTAATTAGTTGATTTTATTATACTGGGCTGTTGAATGCTTGATTCTGATTGGTTGATGTGCGTTCTAAGGCGTGCAATTATTTTCAGTGAAACACACGGCTGAAGTATTTCCAGCAGGTCTTGACTGGATTACAGTTCCATATCACTTCGCCAGATGATTTCAGTTATTTCAAAGGTCCTTACAGATTACAATAGCAAAAGAACCAAAACCCACAACGACGCTGACCAAGCAAATACATATATTACACAATGGTTTAAAAAGTACAACATATTTCCCTGTTGTTTGCAAGAAAATTACGTTTTATTATGTACGGAAAGCACATTCTCTTTCTCCAGATAGAAGAGACTCTGCTGCAGAATACTGTTGAGGGACGTACAGATTCAGGTAATACATATAGTATACATGCTTGATAACTCTCTCTTTCTCTCTAAGTGCATAAATAACTGCATTAGATTGATATCAGTGGCTGAAGTGTCCATTACTAGCTCTAAAATGACGTTTTGCAATTGGCAACGGAGGCTTGGGATTAGATGCTTAAGAAATTAGTCCTACACATAAAAGCCTTTTAATTAAAAAAACCTGACAAACATCTTGAAATACATCATCTGAACAATGTTTTGAGGTGTGGTAACCGTAGTATAAGCGGAATAATTGCAACAATTGTCTAATAATTCAACGGCCCATTGTCAATTATCCCTTACATATTTTAATACAGCACCTTTTTTTAAATGTATATAATACTTTCAAAATCATAATAAGTCATTAAAGGGGGGGTAAAATACTTAGTTTCAGTCAATCTCATGTTAATCTTGAGTACCTATAGAGTAATAGTGCGTCCTTAATATCTCCAAAAAGTCTTTAGTTTCATCATATTTATAAAATAAAAATACAGCTTTCCGATTCTAACCGGAAAAAGCCGAGGTCCTTGATTCTGGGCGTGGGCGGAGCTATAGAGTCAAGCGGGAGCGCCCGGGAAGGTTTGCTTATTATCGATCGTGGTGCGGTATGCCATATTACTATATATATATAGTATTTGGTTTGCAAATCCAGCGACGACCTGGGTCTTGTTAATAAAACATTCGTCACTGAAATGACAAGAACACAAAACCGCACTTGCCACACTCCTTTGCTGTCCCGGAAATACAAACTGCATCCACTGTTCCAGTAACACTGGGTTCTTTGGGAAGCTGAACAAGGTAAACTTTCCCTCACATCCCAAAACACACTTTTTTGGAGACATTCTTGACATCAACCATTCCTATTTAGCGCTGCTGATGATGATTTCCGGTAGTAGCGCGTCGATGCATAGATATTATATAGAGATATATGATGTCTATGCGTCGATGAGCGCGGTCTTTCTCTCCTCTGGTCGACGTGTGCGTGAACGCGCTTTTCCGAGAGCAATGCTCATATAAGGAGTTCCACTCTGGTCTACGTCATTAGATCTACGATAGAAAAAAACCAGCCGAAACGTGTTGCAATCCGGAAGTATGATTTTCAGCACAGAAATTCTCTGTTATTCGTTCAAAATAACTTTTCAAACTTTGGCCATTATTAGCATGAGAATCCATCTATTTAACAATGTAAACAACTCTGAATACATGAAACACCATTGTACCCCCCCTTTAAGTACCTGTAGATATTTACACACTGGAGCTGCAATTAAATTGCTAATAATGATTATCATTAAATAAAAGTGTTTGGTTGCATGCTAATATATGCAGGTAATGCGCAGTAAGATGCCGAACCCAGCACACCTGGCTATAATGGAGTGTGAGTCCCGTCTCAGCCAGCAGGGGCGCTCTGTTGTGATCATCACTCAGAACATCGATGAACTGCACCATCGCGCTGGTTCCAAACACGTCTATGAGATCCACGGTGAGACAACGGCTACTCAGACCAGGACTGGATCATGTCACCATTATAGTACATTTATTTTTGGCTAAAATCTGATTAACAGAGCTGAAAATGATTGGTCATCCATTTGGAGGGTGTCCCGTCTTTCTTTCCATACAATCGATTTAGGTTCTTCTCTTCAACTGATATCTCTCTCTTTTGTCTATCTCTCTCTAGGTAGTCTATTTAAAACTCGCTGCATGAGCTGTGGAGAAGTCAAAGCCAACCACAAGAGTCCAATCTGTCCTGCTCTGGAGGGGAAAGGGTAGAGCTCACGCAAACACATCACCATTATTTTATCAAATATTTAAACCACAAGAGACTGCACTCTCCTTATATGCTCCTTATTGTCTTTCTTTTTCCAATCCTCAGAGAGCCTGACCCCAATGCCAAGGATGCCAGAATACCAGTTGATGACCTGCCCAGGTTTGTGAGTGTGTCTGTTGTTAAAGAAAGGGTTGGTAATTTCAGAGAGGCTAGCTTTAAAAGCATAAGATCCCACCCTCCCTTCAGAGCGTCTCCAAAGCCATGCCTCCTTCAAAACACATAAATGCGTACAGCAGAGTCTGCAAAGCTTCACGAGATGAGAGACGGCGTTAAACTACCTCATATCTCAAAGCACATACCATTACAATAATAAATATAGCTGCAGGCAGCAACACGGGGCCATGCCAGAGCAAGCAGACCAAGCATGGCGCACACATAGCACAGCCAGCACATCATGTACAGCAGCACAGCAAGTACTGCAAGCACAGCAGCACAGTAACAATTTAATCACCTAGAGCAGTGCGGAGCCATAAGAGCAAAAGATTAGAACAACACAGGAATAGACATCACATAATATACAATTTGACAAAGTCACCCCAAGAGGGATTTGTACCCACGACCAGAATGGTTTGGGATACATAGCACATGGTTTAGCAGCTTGCGCCACTCGGAGGATGCTGGTTTAGAAAGCTGCAGAGAGGTTTCAGTGTAAGAATGAGCACACGAAAGCAAGTTAACAAGATTAGCATGCTAAGCTAGCTTAATGCTAATGTAGCTAATTACTTATGATGTGGTACATGGTACAAATTATATATCCACGGATTCGTCATGATGCAAGGAGTCGATAGACACCAATTTTATAATTTTCACTTCAATTGTTTACAAGTTACAGCCTCTGAACCAATTTAGGGTCATCCTCGTTAACTTTGTGACATCATAACTTTTGAACAGAGATGAATATGAAAAATCGGGGACAGTACTTCTGTGCGGCTTTTTCCAAAGATCATGTGAGCAAATTTAGGACAATTTTGAACCCATTTTGAAAGAGGAGTAGCAAAATAACTGTTTTACATTGGTTCCAATATGGCGGCCAGTCACATTGTTGGAAAATGACAAATGAGACATCGTTGGAATCGGCATAAGCCAAGGAATATAATGGCATAAAGAAATCAAATTTCAAGCAATGTTTGCAAAAGTTATAAGCGTTTTTGCAAAAAAACATTATATCTCTGGAACACTAGGTGGCGCTGTGATAAAACTTATCAGATACCTTCAGGTCATGGTAATGATGATCCATACCAAATTTGGTGAAACAATTTCAAATAGTTTAAAAGATATTGCAAATTACGACAAAATTCAAAATGGCGGACACATGGTACCGCCCACCATGGCAAAATCTATATCGACAGATTCGGCATGATCCAAGGAATCGATTGACATCAAGTTTATAATTTTCTGACAATCCATTCACGAGTTATTGGCCAAAATAGCCATTTTCCGTATCTCATGACCAGTAGGTGGCACTGTTTCCAACTTTGGCATGGACCCTCAGATCAAGCTTCCGATGAAGCATACCAATTTTCATTTCAATGCATTAAAGTTTGGCCGAGATACAGCCTCTGAACCAATTTTGGGTCGACCTCATTAACTTTGTGACGTCATAACTTTTGAACAATGACGTATAAAAAAAATCGGGCACAGTACTTTTATGCAGCTCAGTCCAAAGATCATTTGAGCAAAATGTGGACCAATTTGGATCAATTTTGAATGAGTAGTAGCGATCAGACTGATTACTGTACTTTTCAAAATGGCTGCTACTGTAATGGGCGTGGTCTTAATGTATTATATTGGTTCAGATCAGTATGATGAGAGCAATCAGGTGTACTATGTCTCATTTTTGTGGATCAAATGGTTCAAAAGTTACAGCCATTTCAATGTTGAATTTTTGAACTGGTGGTGGCGCTATAGAGTGTGTCCAACAGACTCCAAATTTGGTCCAATTACTATTCATGGTCATATCTATAACTGTGCCAAATTTCATCATTTTCCTATGTACGGTTCATAGGGCTGCCATAGACTTACAGAGGAGGAAGAATAATAATAATAATAATAAATATAGCTGCAGGCAGCAACACGGGGCCATGCCAGAGCAAGCAGACCAAGCATGGCGCACACATAGCACAGCCAGCACATCATGTACAGCAGCACAGCAAGTACTGCAAGCACAGCAGCACAGTAACAATTTAATCACCTAGAGCAGTGCGGAGCCATAAGAGCAAAACATCCTAAATGTTATGAACATGTTAATGTACATAGAGCACAGTAAGTACTGTAAGCACAGCAGTGCAGCAATCATTTATGCACCAAGAGCAGTGCGGAGCCATAAGAGCAAAACATCTTAAATGTTATGAACATGTTAATGTACATAGAGCACAGTAAGTACTGTAAGCACAGCAGTGCAGCAAGCATTTAAGCACCAAGAGCAGTGCGGAGCCATAAGAGCAAAAGATTAGAACAATACAGGAAAAGACACAACATAATACACAATTTAACATAGTCATCCCAAGCAGGATTCGAACCCAAGACCAGAATGGTTCTGGATTCACAGCACATGGTTTAACAACTTGCGCCACTCAGAGGATGATGGTTTAGGAAGCTGCAGAGATGTTTCAGTGTAAGAATGAGCACACAAAAGCAAGTTAACAAGGTTAGCATGCTAAGCTAGCTTAATGCTAATGTAGCTAATTACTTATGATGTGGTACATGGTACAAATTATATATCCACGGATTCGTCATGATGCAAGGAGTCGATAGACACCAATTTTATAATTTTCACTTCAAATGTTTACAAGTTACAGCCTCTGAACCAATTTAGGGTCATCCTTGTTAACTTTGTGACACCATAACTTTTGAACAGAGATGAATATGAAAAATCGGGGACAGTACTTCTGTGCGGCTTTGTCCAAAGATCATGTGAGCAAATTTTGGACAATTTTGAACCAATTTTGAAAGAGAAGTAGCAAAATAACTGTTTTACATTGGTTCCAATATGGCGACCAGTCATATTGTTGGAAAATGACAAATGAGACATCGTTGGAATCGGCATAAGCCAAGGAATATAATGGCATAAAGAAATCAAATTCAAGCAATGTTTGCAAAAGTTATAAGCGTTTTTGCAAAAAAACATTATATCTCTGGAACACTAGGTGGCGCTGTGATAAAACTTATCAGGTACCTTCAGGTCATGCTAATGATGATCCATACCAAATTTGATGAAGAAATTTCAAACAGTTTAAAAGATATTGCAAATTATAACAAAATTCAAAATGGCGGACACATGGTACCGCCCACCATGGCAAATTTGATATCGACAGATTCAACATGACCCAAGGAATCGATAGACATCAAGTTTAAAATTTTCTGACAATCCGTTGACGAGTTATTGGCCAAAATAGCCATTTTCCGTATCTCATGACCAGTAGGTGGCACTGTTTCCAACTTTGGCATGGACCCTCAGATCAAGCTTCCGATGAAGCATACCAATTTTCATTTCAATGCATTAAAGTTTGGCCGAGATACAGCCTCTGAACCAATTTTGGGTCGACCTCATTAACTTTGTGACGTCATAACTTTTGAACAATGACGTATAAAAAAAATCGGGCACAGTACTTTTATGCAACTCAGTCCAAAAATCATTTGAGCAAAATGTGGACCAATTTGGATCAATTTTGAATGAGTAGTAGCGATCAGACTGATTACTGTACTTTTCAAAATGGCTGCTACTGTAATGGGCGTGGTCTTAATGTATTATATTGGTTCAGATCAGTATGATGAGAGCAATCAGGTGTACTATGTCTCATTTTTGTGGATCAAATGGTTCAAAAGTTACAGCCATTTCAATGTTGAATTTTTGAACTGGTGGTGGCGCTATAGAGTGTGTCCAACAGACTCCAAATTTGGTCCAATTACTATTCATGGTCATATCTATAACTGTGCCAAATTTCATCATTTTCCTATGTACGGTTCATAGGGCTGCCATAGACTTACAGAGGAGGAAGAATAATAATAATAATAAGAAGAAAACTAACGGATACAATAGGTGCCTTGCCCTACGGGCATGGCCCCTAATAATAAGAAAACTTACGGATACAATAGGTGCCTTGCCCTACGGGCATGGCCCCTAAATAGCTGCAGGCAGCAACACGGGGCCATGCCAGAGCAAGCAGACCAAGCATGGCGCACATATAGCACAGCCAGCACATCATGTACAGCAGCACAGCAAGTACTGCAAGCACAGCAGCACAGTAACAATTTAATCACCTAGAGCAGTGCGGAGCCATAAGAGCAAAACATCTTAAATGTTATGAACATATTAATGTACATAGAGCACAGCAAGTACTGTAAGCACAGCAGTGCAGCAATAATTTATGCACCAAGAGCAGTGCGGAGCCGTAAGAGCAAAAAATATGACATTTAATGTACATGTTAATGTACATCAAGCACAACAAGTACTGTCAGCACAGCAGTGCAGCATGCATTTTAGCACCAAGAGCAGTGCGGAGCCGTAAGAGCAAAAAATATGACATTTAATGTACATGTTAATGTACATCAAGCACAGCAGTGCAGCAAACATTAAAGCACCAAGAGCAGTGCGGAGCCGTAAGAGCAAAAAAATCTGAAATTTAATGTACATGTCAATGTACATCAAGCACAGCAAGTACTATAAGCACAGCAGTGCAGCAAGCATTTAAGCACCAAGAGCAGTGCGGAGCCATAAGAGCAAAAGATTAGAACAATACAGGAAAAGACACAACATAATACACAATTTAACATAGTCATCCCAAGCAGGATTCGAACCCATGACCAGAATGGTTCTGGATTCACAGCACATGGTTTAACAACTTGCGCCACTCAGAGGATGCTGGTTTAGGAAGCTGCAGAGATGTTTCAGTGTAAGAATGAGCACACGAAAGCAAGTTAACAAGGTTAGCATGCTAAGCTAGCTTAATGCTAATGTAGCTAATTACTTATGATGTGGTACATGGTACAAATTATATATCCACGGATTCGTCATGATGCAAGGAGTCGATAGACACCAATTTTATAATTTTCACTTCAATTGTTTACAAGTTACAGCCTCTGAACCAATTTAGGGTCATCCTTGTTAACTTTGTGACATCATAACTTTTGAACAGAGATGAATATGAAAAATCGGGGACAGTACTTCTGTGCGGCTTTGTCCAAAGATCATGTGAGCAAATTTTGGACAATTTTGAACAAATTTTGGAAGAGAAGTAGCAAAAAAACTGTTTTACATTGGTTCCAATATGGCGGCCAGTCACATTGTTGGAAAATGACAAATGAGACATCGTTGGAATCGGCATAAGCCAAGGAATATAATGGCATAAAGAAATCAAATTTCAAGCAATGTTTGCAAAAGTTATAAGCGTTTTTGCAAAAAAACATTATATATCTGGAACACTAGGTGGCGCTGTGATAAAACTTATCAGGTACCTTCAGGTCATGCTAATGATGATCCATACCAAATTTGGTGAAAAAATTTCAAATAGTTTAAAAGATATAGGAAATTACGTCAAAATTCAAAATGGCGGACACATGGTACCGCCCACCATGGCAAAATCTATATCGACAGATTCGGCATGATCCAAGGAATCGATTGACATCAAGTTTATAATTTTCTGACAATCCGTTCACGAGTTATTGGCCAAAATAGCCATTTTCCGTATCTCATGACCAGTAGGTGGCACTGTTTCCAACTTTGGCATGGACCCTCAGATCAAGCTTTCGATGAAGCATACCAATTTTCATTTCAATGCATTAAAGTTTGGCCGAGATACAGCCTCTGAACCAATTTTGGGTCGACCTCATTAACTTTGTGACGTCATAACTTTTGAACAATGATGTATAAAAAAAATCGGGCACAGTACTTTTATGCAGCTCAGTCCAAAGATCATTTGAGCAAAATGTGGACCAATTTAAATCAATTTTGAATGAGTAGTAGTGATCAGACTGATTACTGTACTTTTCAAAATGGCTGCTACTGTAATGGGCGTGGTCTTAATATATTATATTGGTTCAGATCAGTATGATGAGAGCAATCAGGTGTACTATGTCTCATTTTTGTGGATCAAATGGTTCAAAAGTTACAGCCATTTCAATGTTGAATTTTTGAACTGGTGGTGGCGCTATAGAGTGTGTCCAACAGACTCCAAATTTGGTCCAATTACTATTCATGGTCATATCTATAACTGTGCCAAATTTCATCATTTTCCTATGTACGGTTCATAGGGCTGCCATAGACTTACAGAGGAGGAAGAATAATAATAATAAATATAGCTGCAAGCAGCGATTACGGGCCCAAGCCGGTGGCACCGCCACCCTGGTGCCTTTAGTTACACTAAAGGCACCGGGCTGGCGCTGCCACCGGCTTGGGCCCTCCATCGCTGCTTGCAGCTATATTAATTTATATATATATATATATATATATATATATATATATATATATATATATATATATATAAAAAGCCGCCACCCCCGTTGCCTTTCGGGTTCCTGTGCACGACGGGCAATAACGTAACCCCGCTTTGACTGTCGAGAAGAAGTCTGCTTTAGAGCTTGTATCAGTGTGAGTCTTTCTGCTCCCCTACAAACACACACAGAAAAGGGGGGGGGGCTGTCTGTGTGTGTGCCCTCCCTCCTCCCCCCCCCCCCCCCTCCTCCTCCAGTATCTCACTGGACTAACACACACACACACACACACAGAGAGAGAATGGCAGGGGGAACTCTGTCAGAGAGAGACAAAACCACATTCAAACCAAAATATCTGACTTCCTGTTGGTCGGAGCTAATGACTGTAAATGAGAAAGATGTCCGGATCGATAAGCACAATATACAGACCGAGTTTTGTGACTGTAGGTAAAAATAACCCCCCCACTTTAGTCAAAAGTATCTTGAAAGTAACACACTTCCTGCTGCCAGTTGGTGGCGCTATAACTTTGACTCACAATAGCCACATCCATGTGATCGCCCTCTTACAACAAACACACTGCTGAAGTTTCATCAAGATCAATAAATGTATGAAGACGTTATAACACATTGTGTTTTTCTTTTCTCGCCATAACTTTGTTTCCTCGCCACGGCCAAACCGTTCGAGATATCAAAAATCCGTCCGCAATTTAGCGTCCTCCATGTCTTTACTTCATGCTGACTGAGTTTGGTGGCGATAGGATAATTTTTCTTGGAGGAGTATATCAAATTCCAGGGGCATGCGTTTTCATACAACCCATAATAGCCGACTTCCTGTTGGACTGGCGTAAAACTTAGAGCACGAAAGTTGTTCGGCCCGATGATATCTAAATGTGTACCGAGTTTCATATTATTACATGCAAACGTGTTTGATATATGGACCAAGTTTTTCGGACCACGTTCAAGGGGGCGCTGTTGAGCTCCCCTGCCACGCCCGGGTACCAGCTTCAGTCCGGCTCTAATGGCCGCAGGTTCTGACCTGTGTGCAAAGTTTCAAGAGTTTTCGAGCACGTTAAGGGCCCCAAAAGTGCCCGAGAAGTCCCACACAGCAGAGAAAGGGTTAAAATTAAGCCCCCCTCCTCTCTCACACACACAGACACTGAGAGAGACTGGCAAAATTCCCATCAAATCACATTCAAACCAAAATATCTGACTTCCTGTTGGTCGGAGCTAATGACTGTAAATTAGAAAGTTGTCCGGCTCGGGGAGATAAATATAAATACCGATTTTTGTTACTGTAGGTAAAACTAATAGCCCATTTTTGACTAAAGGTGGCGCTACTGAGCCCCTCCACCGCGCCCGTTTCTGAAACTTCACACATGCCTAGTACCTAATAAATCTGATATGCATGTTGAGTTTCATGCAATTTGAAGCATGTTAAGAGCCTCAAATGCACCCAAAAAGAATATTAAAGTTTGATGCGTTGCCATGGCAACAGTATTTAAGATATCAATAATCCTTTCACAGGTCTACATCTGCCGTGTGTTTACATTATACAGATGAAGTTTGAAGCAAATCGGGTAAAAATAAGAGGGTGATTTCAAAGCATTTTGAAAGTGACACACTTCCTGCTGCCAGTTGGTGGCGCTATAACTTTGACTCACAATAGTCACATCCATGTGATCGGCCTCTTACAACAAACACACTGCTGAAGTTTCATCAAGATCAGTTAATGTATGAGGATGTTATAACACACTTCCTGTTTCCAATATTCGCCATAAATTCGTTTCCTCGCCACGGCCAAACCGTTCGAGATATCAAAAATCCCCTCGCAATTTAGCATCCTCCATGTCTTGACTTCATGCACACCGAGTTTCGTGGTCATCCGATGAATTCTCTAGGACAAGTGTTTCAAATGCCAGAACATGCGTTTCCATCCAGCCCATAATAACCGACTTCCTGTTGGACTGGCGTAAAACTTAGAGCACGAAAGTTGTTCGGCCCGATGAGATCTATATGTGTACCGAGTTTCATATTATTACATGCAAGCGTGTTTGAGATATGGACATGTTTTTGAATCCCATTCCAGGGGGCGCTGGCGAGCCCCCCTGCCACGCCCGGGTCCCAGCTTCAGTCGGGCACTGATGGCCGCAGGTTCTGACATTTGTGCAAAGTTTCAAGAGTTTTTGAGCACGTTAAGGCCCCCAAAAGTGCCCAAAAGGTAGTAAAATAATAATAATAATTAAAGCTGCAAGCAGCGATGAAAGGGCCCTCGCACCCGTGCCACCGCCACCCGGTGGCTTTAGGAAGACAGAGCACGGTGGGCAATGTGCATTTAAGTAGGTAAAAATAGGAGTAGTATGTCAAAGTCAGTTACAAAAATGTCCTTTATCATGGGTATAATAGCATGCGTTATCACTCAGATAAGTGTTGCTAGCATGTTTTAGCATGTTTCTAGCATGTTTAGAACTCAATGGCATATTAAATATGTCGCTAGCAATGCATCACAGTTTAAAACGTGTCACTTCCTGTCGACAGTAGGTGGCGCTATTACTTTAACTTAAAATTGTCATGTAGATGTGTTCAGGGCAGGACTCTTATCAAACATGTGAAGTTTGGGGCAGATTGGACATTGTCTTCTTCAGTAACAATAACTTCCCGTTTCATTGCATTAGCATGCTTTAGCACTTAGCTAAGAATTGCTAGCATGTTTTAACAGGTTTCTAACATGTTTATTACTCAATGGCATATTTAATATGTTGCTAGTACTGCATCACAGTGTTAACCATGTCACTTCCTGTTGCCAGTAGGTGGCGCTATTACTATAACTGAAAAGTGTCATGTAGATGTGTTCAGGGCAGAACTCTTATCAAACGTGTGAAATTGGGGCAAATTGAACATTCAATGCCTGACAGCAAATTCCTATTTAATTGCAGGAATAGCATGCTTTAGCACTTAGCTAATGTTTGTTAGCATGTTTTAGCATGGTTCCCGTGTGTTGTTAACATGTTCAGCACTTGCTGGCAATTTTTTATATGTTATTAGGAGTCCAAAATGGTGTTAAACATGACACTTCCTGTTGCCAGCAGGTGGCGCTATTACTCTAACTGATTATTCTCATGTAGATGTGTTCAGGGCAGGACTCTTATCAAACCTGTGAAGTTTGGGGCAGATTGGACATTGCCTACTTGAGTAACAACAACTTCCTGTTTCATTGCATTAGCATGCTTTAGCACTTAGCTAAGAATTGCTAGCATGTTTTAACATGTTTCTAACATGTTTATAACTCAATGGTTTATTTAATATGTTGCTAGTACAGCATCACAGTGTTAAACATGTCACTTCCTGTTGCCAATAGGTGGCGCTATTACTATAACTGAATATTCTCATGTAAATGTGTTCAGGACAGGACTCTTATCAAACGTGTGAAGTTTGGGGCAGATTGGACATTCCATGCCTGAGTTACAGCAAATTCCTATTTAATTGCAGTAATAGCATGCTTTAGCACTTAGCTAATGTTTGCTAGCATGTTTTAGCATGTTTCTAGTATGGTGTTAACATGTTTAGCACTTGCTGGCAATTTTGTATATGTTAATTAGGAGTCCAAAACGGTGTTAAACATGTCACTTCCTGTTGCCAGCAGGTGGCGCTATGACTGTAACTGAATTTGAGCATGGTCATGTGTTCAGGACAGAACGCTTATCAAACGTGTGAAGTTTGGGGCAGATTGGACATTGTTTGCCTTAGTTACAGCAACTTCCTGTTTCATGGCGAAACATCAAAATTTGTCAGGCCGCCGAGGACACGCCCTTCGACGAAAACTCTAGATCTTCGCAATTTAACGTCGCAAAGGCCTTAAGATTACACTCACCAAATTTGAAGATGATCAGATTAAAACTGTAGGAGGAGTTCGTTAAAGTACGAGGCCTGAAAATGCCAAAAACTGCACAAAAATCAGAGAGGAAGTTCAAAATGGCTGACTTCCTGTTGTGTTTAAGGCTATGCTCCAAGAGACTTTTTTGTAGGTATTGGGTCATTACATGTATGTACCGAATTTCGTACACGTACGTGAAACGTAGCGGGAGGCGCACTCCGTTGAACCTTTATAGGTGGCGCTATCGAGCCATTTTACCCCGCCCAATTCTGAAACGCATATCAGATGTCAATTTTCGCCAGTTCTGACGCGTGTGCAAATTTTCGTGAGTTTTCGTGCATGTTTAGGCCCTCAAAAATGCGATCAAATGCGGAAAATAATAATAATAATAATAATAATAATAATAATAATAATAATAATAAACAGAGCAATTCCAATAGTGTCCTCGCACCATCGGTGCTCGGGCCCTAATAATAATAATAAATAATTAAAGCTGCAAGCAGCGATGAAAGGGCCCTCGCACCCGTGCAACCGCCACCCGGTGGCTTTAGGAAGACAGAGCACGGTGGGCAATGTGCATTTAAGTAGGTAAAAATAGGAGTAGTATGTCAAAGTCAGTTACAAAAATGTCCTTTATCATGGGTATAATAGCATGCGTTATCACTCAGATAAGTGTTGCTAGCATGTTTTAGCATGTTTCTAGCATGTTTAGAACTCAATGGCATATTAAATATGTCGCTAGCAATGCATCACAGTTTAAAACGTGTCACTTCCTGTCGACAGTAGGTGGCGCTATTACTTTAACTTAAAATTGTCATGTAGATGTG
Source organism: Phoxinus phoxinus (assembly GCF_949152265.1). Classification (NCBI taxonomy): domain Eukaryota; kingdom Metazoa; phylum Chordata; class Actinopteri; order Cypriniformes; family Leuciscidae; genus Phoxinus; species Phoxinus phoxinus. The sequence goes on from NC_136891.1 coordinate 25,196,661, forward strand.
TTCAGGGCAGGACTCTTATCAAACATGTGAAGTTTGGGGCAGATTGGACATTGTCTTCTTCAGTAACAATAACTTCCCGTTTCATTGCATTAGCATGCTTTAGCACTTAGCTAAGAATTGCTAGCATGTTTTAACAGGTTTCTAACATGTTTATTACTCAATGGCATATTTAATATGTTGCTAGTACTGCATCACAGTGTTAACCATGTCACTTCCTGTTGCCAGTAGGTGGCGCTATTACTATAACTGAAAAGTGTCATGTAGATGTGTTCAGGGCAGAACTCTTATCAAACGTGTGAAATTGGGGCAAATTGAACATTCAATGCCTGACAGCAAATTCCTATTTAATTGCAGGAATAGCATGCTTTAGCACTTAGCTAATGTTTGTTAGCATGTTTTAGCATGGTTCCCGTGTGTTGTTAACATGTTCAGCACTTGCTGGCAATTTTTTATATGTTATTAGGAGTCCAAAATGGTGTTAAACATGACACTTCCTGTTGCCAGCAGGTGGCGCTATTACTCTAACTGATTATTCTCATGTAGATGTGTTCAGGGCAGGACTCTTATCAAACCTGTGAAGTTTGGGGCAGATTGGACATTGCCTACTTGAGTAACAACAACTTCCTGTTTCATTGCATTAGCATGCTTTAGCACTTAGCTAAGAATTGCTAGCATGTTTTAACATGTTTCTAACATGTTTATAACTCAATGGTTTATTTAATATGTTGCTAGTACAACATCACAGTGTTAAACATGTCACTTCCTGTTGCCAATAGGTGGCGCTATTACTATAACTGAATATTCTCATGTAAATGTGTTCAGGACAGAACTCTTATCAAACGTGTGAAGTTTGGGGCAGATTGGGCATTCAATGCCTGAGTTACAGCAAATTCCTATTTAATTGCAGTAATAGCATGCTTTAGCACTTAGCTAATGTTTGCTAGCATGTTTTAGCATGTTTCTAGTATGGTGTTAACATGTTTAGCACTTGCTGGCAATTTTGTATATGTTAATTAGGAGTCCAAAACGGTGTTAAACATGTCACTTCCTGTTGCCAGCAGGTGGCGCTATGACTGTAACTGAATTTGAGCATGGTCATGTGTTCAGGACAGAACGCTTATCAAACGTGTGAAGTTTGGGGCAGATTGGACATTGTTTGCCTTAGTTACAGCAACTTCCTGTTTCATGGCGAAACATCAAAATTTGTCAGGCCGCCGAGGACACGCCCTTCGACGAAAACTCTAGATCTTCGCAATTTAACGTCGCAAAGGCCTTAAGATTACACTCACCAAATTTGAAGATGATCAGATTAAAACTGTAGGAGGAGTTCGTTAAAGTACGAGGCCTGAAAATGCCAAAAACTGCACAAAAATCAGAGAGGAAGTTCAAAATGGCTGACTTCCTGTTGTGTTTAAGGCTATGCTCCAAGAGACTTTTTTGTAGGTATTGGGTCATTACATGTATGTACCGAATTTCGTACACGTACGTGAAACGTAGCGGGAGGCGCACTCCGTTGAACCTTTATAGGTGGCGCTATCGAGCCATTTTACCCCGCCCAATTCTGAAACGCATATCAGATGTCAATTTTCGCCAGTTCTGACGCGTGTGCAAATTTTCGTGAGTTTTCGTGCATGTTTAGGCCCTCAAAAATGCGATCAAATGCGGAAAATAATAATAATAATAATAATTAAAGCTGCAAGCAGCGATGAAAGGGCCCTCGCACCCGTGCCACCGCCACCCGGTGGCTTTAGGAAGACAGAGCACGGTGGGCAATGTGCATTTAAGTAGGTAAAAATAGGAGGAGTATGTCAAAGTCAGTTACAAAAATGTCCTTGATTACGGGGATAATAGCATGCGTTATAACTCAGATAAGTGTTGCTAGCATGTTTTAGCATGCTTCTAGCATGTTTAGAACTCAATAGCATATTAAATATGTCGCTAGTAATGCATCACAGTGTAAAACGTGTCACTTCCTGTCGACAGTAGGTGGCGCTATTACTTTAACTTAAAAGTGTCATGTAGATGTGTTCAGGGCAGGACTCTTATCAAACGTGTGAAGTTTGGGGCAGATTGGACATTGCCTTCTTCAGTAACACCAACTTCCTGTTTCATTGCATTAGCATGCTTTAGCACTTAGCTAAGAATTGCTAGCATGTTTTAACAGGTTTCTAACATGTATATAACTCAATGGCATATTTAATATGTTGCTAGTACTGCATCACAGTGTTAAACATGTCATTTCCTGTTGCCAGTAGGTGGCGCTATTACTATAACTGAATATTCTCATGTAAATGTGTTAAACATGAGAATATTCAACCGTGTGAAGTTTGGGGCAGATTAAACATCCAATGCCTGAGTTACAGCAAATTCCTATTTAATTGCATTAATAGCATGATTTAGCACCTAGCTAATGTTTGCTAGCATGTTTTAGCATGTTTCTAGTATGTTGTTAACATGTTTAACACTTGCTGGCACTTTTTTGTATGTTATTAGGAGTCCAAAACAGTGTTAAACATGTCACTTCCTGTTGCCAGCAGGTGGCGCTATGACTGTAACTGAATTTGAGCATGGGCATGTGTTCAGGGCAGAACTCTTATCAACCGTGTGAAGTTTGGGGCAGATTGGACATTCAATGCCTGAGTTACAGCAAATTCCTATTTAATTGCAGTAATAGCATGCTTTAGCACTTAGCTAATGTTTGCTAGCATGTTTTAGCATGTTTCTAGTATGTTGTTAACATGTTAAGCACTTGCTGGCAAATTTTTATATGTTATTAGGAGTCCAAAACAGTGTTAAACATGTCACTTCCTGTTGCCAGCAGGTGGCGCTATGACTGTAACTGAATTTGAGCATGGTCATGTGTTCAGGGCAGAACTCTTATCAACCGTGTGAAGTCTGGGGCAGATTGGACATTGTTTGCCTGAGTTACAGCAACTTCCTGTTTCAAGGCGAAACATCAAAATTTGTCAGGCCGCCGAGGACACGCCCTTCGACGAAAACTCTAGATCTTCGCAATTTAACGTCGCAAAGGCCTTAAGATTACACTCACCAAATTTGAAGATGATCAGATTAAAACTGTAGGAGGAGTTCGTTAAAGTACGAGGCCTGAAAATGGCAAAAACTGCACAAAAATCAGAGAGGAAGTTCAAAATGGCTGACTTCCTGTTGTGTTTAAGGCTATGCTCCAAGAGACTTTTTTGTAGGTATTGGGTCATTACATGTATGTACCGAATTTCGTACACATACGTGAAACGTAGCGGGAGGCGCACTCCGTTGAACCTTTATAGGTGGCGCTATCGAGCCATTTTACCCCGCCCAATTCTGAAACGCATATCAGATGTCAATTTTCGCCAGTTCTGACGCGTGTGCAAATTTTCTTGAGTTTTCGTGCATGTTTAGGCCCTCAAAAATGCGATTAAATGCGGAAAATAATAATAATAATAATAATTAAAGCTGCAAGCAGCGATGAAAGGGCCCTCGCACCCGTGCCACCGCCACCCGGTGGCTTTAGGAAGACAGAGCACGGTGGGCGATGTGCATTTAAGTAGGTAAAAATGGGAGGAGTATGTCAAAGTCAGTTACAAAAATGTCCTTGATTATGGGGATAATAGCATGCGTTATAACTCAGATAAGTGTTGCTAGCATGTTTAGAACTCAATGGCATATTAAATATGTCGCTAGTAATGCATCACAGTGTAAAACGTGTCACTTCCTGTCGACAGTAGGTGGCGCTATTACTTTAACTTAAAATTGTCATGTAGATGTGTTCAGGGCAGGACTCTTATCAAACGTGTGAAGTTTGGGGCAGATTGAACATTGCCTTCTTCAGTAACACCAACTTCCTGTTTCATTGCATTAGCGTGCTTTAGCACTTAGCTAAGAATTGCTAGCATGTTTTAACAGGTTTCTAACATGTATATAACTCAATGGCATATTTAATATGTTGCTAGTACTGCATCACAGTGTTAAACATGTCACTTCCTGTTGCCAGTAGGTGGCGCTATTACTATAACTGAAAAGTGTCATGTAGATGTGTTCAGGACAGGACTCTTATCAAACGTGTGAAGTTTGGGAAAGATTGGACATTGCCTTCTTTAGTAACAACAACTTCCTCTTTCATTGCATTAGCATGCTTTAGCACTTAGCTAAGAATTGCTAGCATGTTTTAACAGGTTTCTAACATGTTTATAACTCAATGGCATATTTAATATGTTGCTAGTACAGCATCACAGTGTTAAACATGTCACTTCCTGTTGCCAGTTGGTGGCGCTATTACTATAACTGAAAAGTGTCATGTAGATGTGTTCAGGACAGGACTCTTATCAAACGTGTAAAGTTTGGGAAAGATTGGACATTGCCTTCTTTAGTAACAACAACTTCCTCTTTCATTGCATTAGCATGCTTTAGCACTTAGCTAAGAATTGCTAGCATGTTTTAACAGGTTTCTAACATGTTTATAACTCAATGGCATATTTAATATGTTGCTAGTACAGCATCACAGTGTTAAACATGTCACTTCCTGTTGCCAGTTGGTGGCGCTATTACTATAACTGAATATTCTCATGTAAATGTGTTAAACATGAGAATATTCAACCGTGTGAAGTTTGGGGCAGATTAAACATCCAATGCCTGAGTTACAGCAAATTCCTATTTAATTGCATTAATAGCATGATTTAGCACCTAGCTAATGTTTGCTAGCATGTTTTAGCATGTTTCTAGTATGTTGTTCACATGTTTAACACTTGCTGGCACTTTTTTGTATGTTATTAGGAGTCCAAAATAGTGTTAAACATGTCACTTCCTGTTGCCAGCAGGTGGCGCTATGACTGTAACTGAATATGAGCATGGTCATGTGTTCAGGACAGAACTCTTATCAAACGAGTGAAGTTTGGGGCAGATTGGACATTCAATGCCTGAGTTACAGCAAATTCCTATTTAATTGCAGTAATAGCATGCTTTAGCACTTAGCTAATGTTTGCTAGCATGTTTTAGCATGTTTCTAGTATGTTGTTAACATGTTAAGCAGTTGCTGGCAATTTTTTATATGTTATTAGGAGTCCAAAATAGTGTTAAACATGTCACTTCCTGTTGCCAGCAGGTGGCGCTATGACTGTAACTGAATTTGAGCATGGTCATGTGTTCAGGGCAGAACTCTTATCAAACGAGTGAAGTTTGGGGCAGATTGGACATTCAATGCCTGAGTTACAGCAAATTCCTATTTAATTGCAGTAATAGCATGCTTTAGCACTTAGCTAATGTTTGCTAGCATGTTTTAGCATGTTTCTAGTATGTTGTTAACATGTTAAGCAGTTGCTGGCAATTTTTTATATGTTATTAGGAGTCCAAAATAGTGTTAAACATGTCACTTCCTGTTGCCAGCAGGTGGCGCTATGACTGTAACTGAATTTGAGCATGGTCATGTGTTCAGGGCAGAACTCTTATCAAATGTGGGAAGTTTGGGGCAGATTGGACATTGTTTGCCTGAGTTACAGCAACTTCCTGTTTCATGGCGAAACATCAAAATTTGTCAGGCCGCCGAGGACACGCCCTTCGACGAAAACTCTAGATCTTCGCAATTTAACGTCGCAAAGGCCTTAAGATTACACTCACCAAATTTGAAGATGATCAGATTAAAACTGTAGGAGGAGTTTGTTAAAGTACGAGGCCTGAAAATGGCAAAAACTGCACAAAAATCAGAGAGGAAGTTCAAAATGGCTGACTTCCTGTTGTGTTTAAGGCTATGCCTCAAGAGACTTTTTTGTAGGTATTGGGTCATTACATGTATGTACCGAATTTCGTACACATACGTGAAACGTAGCGGGAGGCGCACTCCGTTGAACCTTTATAGGTGGCGCTATCGAGCCATTTTACCCCGCCCAATTCTGAAACGCATATCAGATGTCAATTTTCGCCAGTTCTGACGCGTGTGCAAATTTTCGTGAGTTTTCGTGCATGTTTAGGCCCTCAAAAATGCAATTAAATGCGGAGAAGAAGAAGAATAATAATAATAATTAAAGCTGCAAGCAGCGATGAAAGGGCCCTCGCACCCGTGCCAACCGCCACCCGGTGGATTTAGGAATACAGAGCACGGTGGGCATTGTGCATTTAAGTAGGTAAATATAGGAGTATGTCAAAGTCAGTTACAAAAATGTCCTTTATTATGGGGATAATAGCATGCGTTATCACTCAGATAAGTGTTGCTAGCATGTTTTAGCATGTTTCTAGCGTGTTTAGAACTCAATGGCATATTAAATATGTCGCTAGCAATGCATCACAGTTTAAAACGTGTCACTTCCTGTCGACAGTAGGTGGCGCTATTACTTTAACTTAAAATTGTCATGTAGATGTGTTCAGGGCAGGACTCTTATCAAACGTGTGAAGTTTGGGGCAGATTTGACATTGCCTTCTTCAGTAACAACAACTTCCCGTTTCATTGCATTAGCGTGCTTTAGCACTTAGCTAAGAATTGCTAGCATGTTTTAACATGTTTCTAACATGTTTATAACTCAATGGTTTATTTAATATGTTGCTAGTACAACATCACAGTGTTAAACATGTCACTTCCTGTTGTCAGTAGGTGGCGCTATTACTATAACTGAATACTCTCATGTAAATGAGTTCAGACCAGAACTCTTATCAAACGTGTGAAATTGGGGCAAATTGAACATTCAATGCCTGAGTTACAGCAAATTCCTATTTAATTGCAGTAATAGCATGCTTTAGAACTCAGCTAATGTTTGTTAGCATGTTTTAGCATGTTTCCAGTATGTTGTTAACATTTAGCACTTGCTGGCAATTTTTTATATGTTATTAGGAGTCCAAAATGGTGTTAAACATGTCACTTCCTGTTGCCAGCAGGTGGCGCTATTACTCTAACTGATTATTCTCATGTAAATGTGTTCAGGACAGAACTCTTATCAAACCTGTGAAGTTTGGGGCAGATTGGACATTGCCTACTTGAGTAACAACAACTTCCTGTTTCATTGCATTAGCATGCTTTAGCACTTAGCTAAGAATTGCTAGCATGTTTTAACAGGTTTCTAACATGTTTATAACTCAATGGTTTATTTAATATGTTGCTAGTACAGCATGACAGTGTTAAACATGTCACTTCCTGTTGCCAATAGGTGGCGCTATTACTATAACTGAATATTCTCATGTAAATGTGTTCAGACCAGAACTCTTATCAAACGTGTGAAGTTTGGGGCAGATTGGGCATTCAATGCCTGAGTTACAGCAAATTCCTATTAAATTGCAGTAATATCATGCTTTAGCACTTAGCTAATGTTTGCTAGCATGTTTAAGCATGTTTCTAGTATGTTGTTAACATGTTTAGCACTTGCTGGCAATTTTGTATATGTTATTAGGAGTCCAAAACAGTGTTAAACATGTCACTTCCTGTTGCCAGCAGGTGGCGCTATGACTGTAACTGAATTTGAGCATGGTCATGTGTTCAGGACAGAACGCTTATCAACCGTGTGAAGTTTGGGGCAGATTGGACATTGTTTGCCTGAGTTACAGCAACTTCCTGTTTCATGGCGAAACATCAAAATTTGTCAGGCCGCCGAGGACACGCCCTTCGACGAAAACTCAAGATCTTCGCAATTTAACGTCGCAAAGGCCTTAAGATTACACTCACCAAATTTGAAGATGATCAGATTAAAACTGTAGGAGGAGTTCGTTAAAGTATGAGGCCAGTAAATGGCAAAAACTGCACAAAAATCAGAGAGGAAGTTCAAAATGGCTGACTTCCTGTTGTGTTTAAGGCTATGCTTCAAGAGACTTTTTTGTAGGTATTGGGTCATTACATGTATGTACCGAATTTCGTACACGTACGTGAAACGTAGCGGGAGGCGCACTCCGTTGAACCTTTATAGGTGGCGCTATCGAGCCATTTTGCCCCGCCCAATTCTGAAACGCATATCAGATGTCAATTTTCGCCGGTTCTGACGCGTGTGCAAATTTTCGTGAGTTTTCGTGCATGTTTAGGCCCTCAAAAATGTGATTAAATGCGGAGAAGAATAATAATAATAATAATAATAATAATAATAATAAACAGAGCAATTCCAAGAGGGTCCTCACACCATCGGTGCTCGGGCCCTAATTAAAGCTGCAAGCAGCGATGAAAGGGCCCTCGCACCCGTGCCACCGCCACCCGGTGGCTTTAGGAAGACAGAGCATGGTGGGCAATGTGCATTTAAGTAGGTAAAAATAGGAGGAGTATGTCAAAGTCAGTTACAAAAATGTCCTTTATTATGGGGATAATAGCATGCGTTATCACTCAGATAAGTGTTGCTAGCATGTTTCTAGCATGTTTCTAGCATGTTTAGAACTCAATGGCATATTAAATATGTCGCTAGTAATGCATCACAGTGTAAAACGTGTCACTTCCTGTCGACAGTAGGTGGCGCTATTACTTTAACTTAAAATTGTCATGTAGATGTGTTCAGGGCAGGACTCTTATCAAACGTGTGAAGTTTGGGGCAGATTGGACATTGCCTTCTTCAGTAACACCAACTTCCTGTTTCATTGAATTAGCGTGCTTTAGCACTTAGCTAAGAATTGCTAGCATGTTTTGACATGTTTCTAACATATATATAACTCAATGGCATATTTAATATGTTGCTAGTACTGCATCACAGTGTTAAACATGTCACTTCCTGTTGCCAGTAGGTGGCGCTATTACTATAACTGAAAAGTGTCGTGTAGATGTGTTCAGGGCAGGACTCTTATCAAACGTGTGAAGTTTGGGGCAGATTGGACATTGCCTTCTTCAGTAACACCAACTTCCTGTTTCATTGAATTAGCGTGCTTTAGCACTTAGCTAAGAATTACTAGCATGTTTTAACAGGTTTCTAACATGTTTATAACTCAATGGCATATTTAATATGTTGCTAGTACAGCATCACAGTGTTAAACATGTAATTTCCTGTTGCCAGTAGGTGGCGCTATTACTATAACTGAATATTCTCATGTAAATGTGTTAAACATGAGAATATTCAACCGTGTGAAGTTTGGGGCAGATTAAACATCCAATGCCTGAGTTACAGCAAATTCCTATTTAATTGCATTAATAGCATGATTTAGCACCTAGCTAATGTTTGCTAGCATGTTTTAGCATATTTCTAGTATGTTGTTAACATGTTTAACACTTGCTGGCACTTTTTTGTATGTTATTAGGAGTCCAAAACAGTGTTAAACATGTCACTTCCTGTTGCCAGCAGGTGGCGCTATGACTGTAACTGAATTTGAGCATGGTCATGTGTTCAGGACAGAACGCTTATCAAACGTGTGAAGTTTGGGGCAGATTTGACATTCAATGCCTGAGTTACAGCAAATTCCTATTTAATTGCAGTAATAGCATGCTTTAGCACTTAGCTAATGTTTGCTAGCATGTTTTAGCATGTTTCTAGTATGTTGTTAACATGTTTAGCACTTGCTGGCAATTTTTTATATGTTATTAGGAGTCCAAAACAGTGTTAAACATGTCACTTCCTGTTGCCAGCAGGTGGCGCTATGACTGTAACTGAATTTGAGCATGGTCATGTGTTCAGGACAGAACTCTTATCAAACGTGGGAAGTTTGGGGCAGATTGGACATTGTTTGCCTGAGTTACAGCAACTTCCTGTTTCATGGCGAAACATCAAAATTTGTCAGGCCGCCGAGGACACGCCCTTCGATGAAAACTCTAGATCTTCGCAATTTAACGTCGCAAAGGCCTTAAGATTACACTCACCAAATTTGAAGATGATCAGATTAAAACTGTAGGAGGAGTTCGTTAAAGTACGAGGCCTGAAAATGGCAAAAACTGCACAAAAATCAGAGAGGAAGTTCAAAATGGCTGACTTCCTGTTGTGTTTAAGGGTATGCTTCAAGAGACTTTTTTGTAGGTATTGGGTCCTTACATGTATGTACCGAATTTCGTACACATACGTGAAACGTAGCGGGAGGCGCACTCCGTTGAACCTTTATAGGTGGCGCTATCGAGCCATTTTACCCCGCCCAATTCTGAAACGCATATCAGATGTCAATTTTCGCCAGTTCTGACGCGTGTGCAAATTTTCGTGAGTTTTCGTGCATGTTTAGGCCCTCAAAAATGCGATTAAATGCGGAAAATAATAATAATAATAATAATAATAATAATAATAATAAATATAGCTGCAAGCAGCAATCACCGGGGCCAAGCGCAAGCAAGACGACAAGACATGCCAAAGTGGCTGGGAGTGTGAGACCCACTGCAGCAAGGAGCAATTAAAGACATTTGAAGATGAATTTGGGCAAAATGGTTGAAAAATCACATACAATAACTAAAAATATGATTATCACTTTCGACCAATAGGTGGCGCAGTTACGAAACTGATGTGATGTGGTCAGAGTGAAGTGACAATGACACATACAAAGTTTGGTGTCAATATGTCAAGGCATTGCAGATATAAAGCCTGAATAGTCATTTTGGCATCATGCCTCAACTTTGCCACTGCGGTATACGAAAACGGTTTCGTCTATCGACACGAAATCCATAACTTTTACTCGGCACGGTCTGGAGATGACACGATCCGATTTTGGTGAAAATCGGACGTTCGGTCTAGGAGGAGTTCGAAAAAGTAGGTTTTAAAAGAAAATAAAGATGGCGGACAGGAAGTTTGGCTGACTATGGCAAAATTGGTATCTATGTTTTCAGCATAACCCAAGGAATCTATTGAGATCAGTGTCATTACTATAGGCAAATTTATTCAAAAGTTATTAGCATTTTTGGAAATTTCATTATAACTTTTGACCAAAAGGTGGCGCTGTCTCATAATCTTTTGAGTACCTTTAGGGCTTTGTACTGATGACCCATACTGAGTTTCGTAACGATACGTTCATGCGTTCATAAAATACAGCATTTTAGCACATAATTCAAAATGGCCGACAGCCAAAATGGCCGATATGGAAAAATTGGATATCAGTCAACTCAACATGACGCCCTGAATCTATCGAGACCACTTTTGTGATTTTTGGACAAACCGTTCAGAAGTTATAAGCAAAAATAGCCTTTTTTCATATCTCCAGACCAGTAGGTGGCGCTGCGCCGAAACGCAGCATGTAGCCTCAGGTCATGCTTGTGATGACATGTAGGAAGTTTGGTTTGAATACGATTAAGCGATGCGGAGATACAGCCTTATGTCTGTTTTTGCAAGCGCTACGTAAAATTTGTTTGCGCGTTTATCGAAAACGGTTTGACGAATCAACTTGAATTCCATAACTTTTTGTCCCCACAGCCTGAAGATGATCTGGTGCAATTTTGGTGCAAATCGGACAAACCGTCTAGGACGAGTTCGCAAAAGAAGGTTTTTTGGACAATTCAAAATGGCGGCCATATTTTTATGACGGAAAATGACGTCATAGGGTCCAGTCGAATCGTCGTGAGCTCAGGAATCAGAGGAAAAAAGAATTTTGTTGATAGGCCTTACGGTTTAAAAGTTATTAGCATAATATAAGTGAAACTTTGGACAGGTGGTGGCGCTAGAGGGAATGAGTTAGAGACACCAAAATTGGTGCAATTACTGATGGGAATGTCCTCTATCAGAATGTCAAACCGGAACAACTTTCCCGCATACGCTTCTATGGGCTGCCATAGACGCCCAGTCGGAAGAAGCAGAATAATAATAATAATAATAATAATAATAAGAACCGGAACGAAAACAATAGGTGCCTCCGCACTTTCAGTGCTTGGCCCCTAATAATAATAAACAGAGCAATTCCAATAGTGTCCTCGCACCATCGGTGCTCGGGCCCTAACTAGAACGTACATTTCCAGAAGAAAATGTGAATGGTGCTTGCAGTGGCAAAAAACACGACCCGGTTGCTAGAGTGTGGTACATGATTGCATACGAGCAAACAACCATGTCTGTACGATGTTCTGCTGCTGAGATATGGCTTATTCATGTTGTTCAGGTGGTTGCTAGGGTGTTCTGGGTGGTTGCTAGGGTGTTCTGAATGGTTACTATGGTGTTCTGGGTGGTTGCTAGGGTGTTATAGATGGTTGCTATGGTGTTGCTAGGGAGTTCTTAGGTATTTTGGGTGGTTGCTGTGGTGTTGCTAGGGAGTTCTAAGGTATTTTGGGTGGTTGCTAGGGTGTTGCTAGGGAGTTATAAGGTATTTTGTGTGGTTGATATGGTGTTGCTAGGGAGTTCTGAGGTATTTTGGGTGGTTGTTAGGGTGTTATGGGTGGTTGCTAGGGTGTTCTAAGGTGTTTTGGGTGGTTGCTATGGTGTTGCTAGGGAGTTCTAAGGTATTTTGGGTGGTTGCTAGGGTGTTGCTAGGGAGTTCTAATGTATTTTGGGTGGTTGCTAGGGTGTTCCGGGTGGTTTCTAGGCAATTGCTAAGGTTTTCTGGGTGGTTGTTAGGGTATTTGGGTGATTGCTAGGACATTTCTAGGCGGTTGCTAGGGTGTTCAGGGCGGTCGCTAAGGTATTTTTGGTGGTTGCTATGGTGTTACTAGGTGGTTGGTAGTTTTCACAGATGGTTACTATGGGGTTAGGGCTAAGGTTAGGCACTCGGCCGCAGAGTATTTAAAATCTCTATTAAACGAGTGCATTATAATGAGTGCACGAGGCCTGCGGCCTCGTGCCTATGAGTGAGTTTTTATAGAGTATTTAAAATCTCTATTAAACGAGTGCATTATAATGAGTGCACGAGGCCTGCGGCCTCGTGCCTATAGCCTATGGTTGCTAGGGTGCTGTAACTGGTTGCTATGGTGTGGCTATGAAGATTTTAGGCCATTACTTATTGGCTGCTGGATAATATAAATCCTCTGAGGGAGAGAGAGGGGGAGACATGCAGGGGTGTCAGGCCCTTTGTGTCTGTGTGTGTGAAAAATGACAGTTGGGATTTGAATTTCTGAAAATTCCGCAATGTTAAGTCAATGGGACTTTTTTGGCCGCTTTTTCGTCCGCTGTGCGAACATCGTACACCCGATCGCTTAGAAAAGATATAGCACACCTCTCCTCAATGAGCCGGTCGATTTGACACCTCACCCAGGGGTCTGTGACAAACGGTGCGGGGCGAGTTTCGCGCCGAACTTTGTGTGGAAGAATAATAATAATAAAAAAAAAAAAAATAAGTATGAGCAATAACACTAATGTTGCTTTGCCTATAGGCAAGCACCATTAATAATAATAAACAGAGCAATTCCAAGAGGGTCCTCACACCATCGGTGCTCGGGCCCTAATAATAATAATAATAATAATAATAAACAGAGCAATTCCAATAGTGTCCTCGCACCATCGGTGCTCGGGCCCTAATTAAAGCTGCAAGCAGCGATGAAAGGGCCCTCGCACCCGTGCCACCGCCACCCGGTGGCTTTAGTAAGACAGAGCACGGTGGGCAATGTGCATTTAAGTAGGTAAAAATAGGAGTATGTCAAAGTCAGTTACAAAAATGTCCTTTATTATGGGGATAATAGCATGCGTTATAACTCAGATAAGTGTTGCTAGCATGTTTTAGCATGTTTAGAATTCAATGGCATATTAAATATTTCGCTAGTAATGCATCACAGTGTAAAACGTGTCACTTCCTGTCGACAGTAGGTGGCGCTATTACTTTAACTTAAAATTGTCATGTAGATGTGTTCAGGGCAGGACTCTTATCAAACGTGTGAAGTTTGGGGCAGATTTGACATTGCCTTCTTCAGTAACAACAACTTCCCGTTTCATTGCATTAGCGTGCTTTAGCACTTAGCTAAGAATTGCTAGCATGTTTTAACATGTTTCTAACATGTATATAACTCAATGGCATATTTAATATGTTGCTAGTAATGCATCGCAGTGTTAAACATGTCACTTCCTGTTGCCAGTAGGTGGCGCTATTACTATAACTGAAAAGTGTCATGTAGATGTGTTCAGGACAGGACTCTTATCAAACGTGTGAAGTTTGGGGCAGATTGGACATTGCCTTCTTTAGTAACAACAACTTCCTCTTTCATTGCATTAGCATGCATTAGCACTTAGCTAAGAATTGCTAGCATGTTTTAACATGTTTCTAACATGTATATAACTCAATGGCATATTTAATATGTTGCTAGTACAGCATCACAGTGTTAACCATGTCACTTCCTGTTGCCAGTAGGTGGCGCTATTACTATAACTGAAAAGTGTCATGTAGATGTGTTCAGGGCAGGACTCTTATCAAACGTGTGAAGTTTGGGGCAGATTGGACATTGCCTTCTTTAGTAACAACAACTTCCTCTTTCATTGCATTAGCGTGCTTTAGCACTTAGCTAAGAATTGCTAGCATGTTTTAACATGTTTCTAACATGTATATAACTCAATGGCATATTTAATATGTTGCTAGTAATGCATTGCAGTGTTAAACATGTCACTTCCTGTTGCCAGTAGGTGGCGCTATTCTATAACTGAAAAGTGTCATGTAGATGTGTTCAGGGCAGGACTCTTATCAAACGTGTGAAGTTTGGGGCAGATTGGACATTGCCTTCTTGAGTAACAACAACTTCCCGTTTCATTGCATTAGCGTGCTTTAGCACTTAGCTAAGAATTGCTAGCATGTTTTAACATGTTTCTAACATGTATATAACTCAATGGCATATTTAATATGTTGCTAGTAATGCATTGCAGTGTTAAACATGTCACTTCCTGTTGCCAATAGGTGGCGCTATTACTATAACTAAATATTCTCATGTAAATGTGTTCAGACCAGAACTCTTATCAAACGTGTGAAGTTTGGGGCAGATTGGGCATTCAATGCCTGAGTTACAGCAAATTCCTATTTAATTGCAATAATAGCATGCTTTAGCACTTAGCTAATGTTTGCTAGCATGTTTTAGCATGTTTCTAGTATGTTGTTAACATGTTTAGCACTTGCTGGCAATTTTGTATATGTTATTAGGAGTCCAAAACAGTGTTAAACATGTCACTTCCTGTTGCCAGCAGGTGGCGCTATGACTGTAACTGAATTTGAGCATGGTTATGTGTTCAGGACAGAACGCTTATCAAACGTGTGAAGTTTGGGGCAGATTGGGCATTCAATGCCTGAGTTACAGCAAATTCCTATTTAATTGCAATAATAGCATGCTTTAGCACTTAGCTAATGTTTGCTAGCATGTTTTAGCATGTTTCTAGTATGTTGTTAACATGTTTAGCACTTGCTGGCAATTTTTTATATGTTATTAGGAGTCCAAAACAGTGTTAAACATGTCACTTCCTGTTGCCAGCAGGTGGCGCTATGACTGTAACTGAATATTCTCATGTAAATGTGTTCAGGGCAGAACTCTTATCAAACGTGTGAAGTTTGGGGCAGATTGGACATTGTTTGCCTGAGTTACAGCAACTTCCTGTTTAATTGCAGTAATAGCATGCTTTAGCACTTAGCTAATGTTTGCTAGCATGTTTTAGCATGTTTCTAGTATGTTGTTAACAAGTTTAGCACTTGCTGGCAATTGTTTATAAATTATTAGGAGTCCAAAACAGTGTTAAACATGTCACTTCCTGTTGCCAGCAGGTGGCGCTATGACTGTAACTGAATTTGAGCATGGTCATGTGTTCAGGGCAGAACTCTTATCAAACGTGTGAAGTTTGGGGCAGATTGGACATTGTTTGCCTGAGTTACAGCAACTTCCTGTTTCATGGCGAAACATCAAAATTTGTCAGGCCGCCGAGGACACGCCCTTCGACGAAAACTCAAGATCTTCGCAATTTAACGTCGCAAAGGCCTTAAGATTACACTCACCAAATTTGAAGATGATCAGATTAAAACTGTAGGAGGAGTTCGTTAAAGTACGAGGCCTGAAAATGGCAAAAACTGCACAAAAATCAGAGAGGAAGTTCAAAATGGCTGACTTCCTGTTGTGTTTAAGGCTATGCTCCAAGAGACTTTTTTGTAGGTATTAGGTCCTTACATCTATGTACCGAATTTCGTACACGTACGTGAAACGTAGCGGGAGGCGCACTCCGTTGAACCTTTATAGGTGGCGCTATCGAGCCATTTTACCCCGCCCAATTCTGAAACGCATATCAGATGTCAATTTTCGCCGGTTCTGACGCGTGTGCAAATTTTCGTGAGTTTTCGTGCATGTTTAGGCCCTCAAAAATGCGAATAAATGCGGAGAAGAATAATAATAATAATAATAATAATAATAATAATAAACAGAGCAATTCCAAGAGGGTCCTCACACCATCGGTGCTCGGGCCCTAATAATAATAATAAACAGAGCAATTCCAATAGTGTCCTCGCACCATCGGTGCTCGGGCCCTAATTAAAGCTGCAAGCAGCGATGAAAGGGCCCTCGCACCCGTGCCACCGCCACCCAGTGGCTTTAGGAAGACAGAGCATGGTGGGCAATGTGCATTTAAGTAGGTAAAAATAGGAGGAGTATGTCAAAGTCAGTTACAAAAATGTCCTTTATTATGGGGATAATAGCATGCGTTATCACTCAGATAAGTGTTGCTAGCATGTTTTAACAGGTTTCTAGCATGTTTAGAACTCAATGGCATATTAAATATGTCGCTAGTAATGCATCACAGTGTAAAACGTGTCACTTCCTGTCGATAGTAGGTGGCGCTATTACTTTAACTTAAAGTTGTCATGTAGATGTGTTCAGGGCAGAACTCTTATCAAACGTGTGAAGTTTGGGAAAGATTGGACATTGCCTTCTTTAGTAACAACAACTTCCTCTTTCATTGCATTAGCATGCTTTAGCACTTAGCTAAGAATTGCTAGCATGTTTTAACATGTTTCTAACATGTATATAACTCAATGGCATATTTAATATGTTGCTAGTAATGCATCGCAGTGTTAAACATGTCACTTCCTGTTGCCAGTAGGTGGCGCTATTACTATAACTGAAAAGTGTCATGTAGATGTGTTCAGGACAGGACTCTTATCAAACGTGTAAAGTTTGGGAAAGATTGGACATTGCCTTCTTTAGTAACAACAACTTCCTCTTTCATTGCATTAGCATGCTTTAGCACTTAGCTAAGAATTGCTAGCATGTTTTAACAGGTTTCTAACATGTTTATAACTCAATGGCATATTTAATAAGTTGCTAGTACAGCATCACAGTGTTAAACATGTCATTTCCTGTTGCCAGTAGGTGGCGCTGTTACTATAACTGAATATTCTCATTTAAATGTGTTAAACATGAGAATATTCAACCGTGTGAAGTTTGGGGCAGATTAAACATTCAATGCCTGAGTTACAGCAAATTCCTATTTAATTGCATTAATAGCATGATTTAGCACCTAGCTAATGTTTGCTAGCATGTTTTAGCATGTTTCTAGTATGTTGTTAACATGTTTAACACTTGCTGGCACTTTTTTGTATGTTATTAGGAGTCCAAAACAGTGTTAAGGATGTCACTTCCTGTTGCCAGCAGGTGGCGCTATGACTGTAACTGAATTTGAGCATGGTCATTGTGTTCAGGACAGAACGCTTATCAAACGTGTGAAGTTTGGGGCAGATTGGACATTCAATGCCTGAGTTACAGCAAATTCCTATTTAATTGCATTAATAGCATGATTTAGCACTTAGCTAATGTTTGCTAGCATGTTTTAGCATGTTTCTAGTATGTTGTTAACATGTTTAGCACTTGCTGGCAATTTTTTATATGTTATTAGGAGTCCAAAACAGTGTTAAACATGTCACTTCCTGTTGCCAGCAGGTGGCGCTATGACTGTAACTGAATTTGAGCATGGTCATGTGTTCAGGACAGAACGCTTATCAAACGTGTGAAGTTTGGGGCAGATTGGACATTGTTTGCCTGAGTTACAGCAACTTCCTGTTTCATGGCGAAACATCAAAATTTGTCAGGCTGCCGAGGACACGCCCTTCGACGAAAACTCTAGATCTTCGCAATTTAACGTCGCAAAGGCCTTAAGATTACACTCACCAAATTTGAAGATGATCAGATTAAAACTGTAGGAGGAGTTCGTTAAAGTACGAGGCCTGAAAATGGCAAAAACTGCACAAAAATCAGAGAGGAAGTTCAAAATGGCTGACTTCCTGTTGTGTTTAAGGCTATGCTCCAAGAGACTTTTTTGTAGGTATTGGGTCATTACATGTATGTACCGAATTTCGTACACGTACGTGAAACATAGCGGGAGGCGCACTCCGTTGAACCTTTATAGGTGGCGCTATCGAGCCATTTTACCCCGCCCAATTCTGAAACGCATATCAGATGTCAATTTTCGCCAGTTCTGACGCGTGTGCAAATTTTCGTGAGTTTTCGTGCATGTTTAGGCCCTCAAAAATGCGATTAAATGCGGAAAATAATAATAATAATAATAATAATAATAATAAACAGAGCAATTCCAATAGTGTCCTCGCACCATCGGTGCTCGGGCCCTAATAATAATAATAATAATAATAATAATAAACAGAGCAATTCCAATAGTGTCCTCGCACCATCGGTGCTCGGGCCCTAATAATCCGAAGAAAAACAATAGGGCCTTCGCCTTTTCAAGGCTTGGGCCCTAATAATAATAAGAAGAAAACTTACGGATACAATAGGTGCCTTGCCCTACGGGCATGGCCCCTAATGAACGTAAACCACTTACAGAGCTTTGACTTGTACCACCTGACTGCTGCAGATTCATTTTTGACGTTGATAACGCCGACATGGAAACGCATAAATCTGAGTGAGGACGTGAACAGCTCCAATAGAAGGTCACGGGTTGCCATTTTGTAATTACGGTTATGACATGGCGTGAACGTAGCATAAGATTGTTGTTTTGGTTCAGGAGGAACTGTAAATGACGGCTGCTGTTTGTTCACTGTTTGCCCGGTGACTGCTTCTAAAACTCTGCATAGCCTTATGAAACGTGATGATGACGTGTGATGCTTGCGCGAGCTGGTGCGCGGAGGTATGGAAATACATACATATGTTGACAAGGAGGTAGGACATCGTATGGTTGGACAAACATATTTGGTCCTAAAACTTTCACATAGATTAATGGAGATATGTTTTAATATTTAGACCACTTCTATTATTGGTTGCTATCAGGATGTGAAGATTTTCAAACATTATAATAAAAACTGTTTATTAAAAAAATTGCCTCTGTCTGCAAAACCTTCTGCAAGGGTTTGTTCAGAATCAGATTTTTTAACCTTTTTGCTTTTTCTTTTTTTTCTTTGTAAGGAACTGTGAATTACACTATTGCTTAGTTTGAGGTTTTGAAAGAAAATAATACTTTTATCCAGCTAGACAAATTAAACTGATCATAAGTAACAGTAAAGACATTTACATTTGTCACATTTTTTGTTTTTAAATGCTATTCTTTTAAATATTTTTTTAATTTATAAAAGAATCGTGAAAAACTGCATACCGGTTTTCACAAAAAAACATTAAGCAACTGTTTTAAACATTGATGATAATAATAATAAATGTTTCTTGAGAACCAATATAATATATTCAAATATAAAATCGGCGTAATAATATTTTACATAAACAACGCTTCCAGTTAAAACTCCTCAGAACATCGCCCACTCCTGCCTACAAATCAGGAATTATGTCTTGTGCCGCAATAAATCTAACCAGATACTGGTGGAATGCAAACATCTAGTTTGCTTTACTGTAAACATATTGTAAGGCTGTTTAATGTAGAGAAGTAGGGTAGTCATGTAATACGAAATTAGGACTGTTTTGATCCAAGAAACCTCAACAAACATTATAGACTTCAGAGGTAAATTTTAAAAAGATCTAAAGATCCCTTTAGAAATAATGTAATCAAGCTTTTGAGAATAGTAGCACCTTTTTTCCAACAGTGGGCAGCAGATATCCATGTGTCTGTTAATGCTTCACGTTCAAAGATGTTAGTTTTGCATTTTGTGTTTGTAGGTGTGAAAAGAGGGGCTGTAACGGCTTGCTGAGGCCTCATGTTGTTTGGTTAGGAGAGACTTTAGATTCAGATATTCTCACCGCTGTGAAGGAGGAGCTGGAAAAGTGTGATCTCTGCTTAGTGGTGAGTGACCACACATGAATGCATAAAACTGCAGAAACTACCTAGTGAGCTGCATACCCAAAAAGCATTTTTGGGCATCAAGACTGTGACAGAAGCTAAGTTGCAACATTATTCTGCCTTCTATAATACCTTCTTTCAAAGAAATCCAAAATTAGCATCACATCACATGCATTTTTAGCTGCCTGAAGCATCAACTTGTTAGCTTAGCAACGGGCTAGCATCAGACTCCACTGGAATCAATTAGTGGAGATCAGTTATAGTCAGAAATTACCTTAAGTAAAGTTTCATGAACTTCCAGTGAGTCATATGTTTATTCAGTTAACTTAATTCAGTGAAGAATTCATCAGACTGATTCAAATCAGTAAAATGAATCATTTAAAGAAGCTGGCCAAATGAGTCATTTGTCCGTGAATCGGACTTTGCTGAGTTTGTTTTTGCGTGCAGTCTTTTTATTTCCTCACATTCAATTCTGCAAGTTTTGCAAATCAAGACAGAAAAAACACATTCACAAATCGAGTACATTTTGATTTTGGGTAAAAAAAAAAAAAAAAAAAAAAAAAAATTCATTGCAGGAAACACTGGCATAACCTCAATAGAAATCATACTCAGTAAATGTATATTGGTTAACATATTGGTTTATTGTTTTAACCAGTATATGGCCCACTTCTATTTGTGATAGTTAGAAGAAGAAGAAGAAGAAGAAGAAGTGTTATTTATATAGTGCCTTTCCGTAGCTCAAGGTCGCTTTACATTGTATTACAATGCATTTACAAACCCACACACACATAAGGACACATATAGCCACATTATCCAAAATACATGTTAAATAGATATGTTTTTAGCTGAGCCTTGAAGGTAGCCACAGATGAGGTATTAAGAAGTGGTTAGTTAGAATGCCGCCTAATAAGCTAGCTAGCTATTTAGGCTACAAGACAGTTCACTAGGTTTCAGAACAGAGCATAAGTGTCTGCCTAAAACATTTACTACACAATCTCATCAATTCCAAACACAGTGTGTGTTTTGACAGCTTTACGGAAAGAATTTGTCATCTCCAACTGTATTCTGTGTGCGTCATATTGTTTTCCTGCCTCCAGGTGGGCACCTCCTCCATAGTTTACCCAGCGGCCATGTTCGCTCCTCAGGTGGCGGGTAGAGGAGTGCCTGTAGCTGAATTCAACATGGAGTGCACACCTGCTACTAAGCGCTTTAAGTAAGACACACAAATACACAAACTATCTCTTTACATGAGTCATAGAGATGCCTCTCAGTCAGCCAATTTAAGAGGAAAACGCATACAGTAGATGCTCTAGCGCACACAAGCTTTTTACATGCGCACGGACTCTAAGTGATACATTTAAGCAAACAATGAACCATAGAACCATTGAACACCTGTGTGTGGTTTATTTGAGATGTGTTTCTCACCAACAGATATCACTTTGAGGGTCCTTGTGGCACCACACTGCCTCCCGCCCTGGAACGGCACGAGAACGAGGCCATTTAAGGAGAAAGAAGGCATGACCCATTCGTTCATGCCCACTGTGTTTAGCAATTTGACTGAGAGCACATGAACAGGGATTGGTTCATGCCTTCATGGGATTGGTTTTCCTATGGCTTGTGTGCTCGGCTATGAAGATTTACAGCAAAATTTGGCCGAAATTAAATTTTACATAATGTATTTGCGTGGCGTATATGGCAGCATTTTTGTGAAGTTGTGTTTTTGGCAGAGGTTCTTAATAGATTTGTTCCAGTTGAGTAACTTCTGGGTAGATCATTTACAGTGTTCCCACAGTCAAAGAAAAAAGAAACGAAAAAAAAAGAGATGATTTTATAATTGTAATTTCCAGTCAAGGAGAAAAGACATGGAAATTGATAGTCTTGAAACTTATGGAAAGTTCAATCATGATATTCAATATTGAATCATCTAGAAATAACTGGTTGGAAAAATCATGGAAATTCAGTGGTCAAATGTTGTGAGAACCCTGAAAATAGGACTAGAGACCAGTGAAAAATGTATTTATTTAAAATGAAATGACCATAAAATAAAGTGTTCAATAGCACATTTTATTTTACACTTTATTTTCAGTGTAAAATAAAAAAAGAGTATTTAAAAACTATTAATAATTTTATTTTACAGTAGACATAAATAAAAAAACATTACTAACAATACTAACATTTATTTTGGTGGAAAACTGCAGGAAGTGCAGCACAGATTTTTAATTGAATCTGAGCCTTTAAGCTATAATTTTGATTAATCGTGCAGCTCTAGTTTTTGATTTTTATATGAAAGTATGAAATTTGTCTGAAATTAAATTTTAAATGGAGCTTTTTTTCCGCCGTTGGTGTGCGTACAGTATGTTGCAGAAGGAGGATTTTATTTTTTTATGTCAAAGTCAATAGGCGAATTTGAGTGAGTCTGTGTTTGTTTGTGCGCACGCACCCTGTGGCATTGGGTCACCTTGATTCTGTCTAGTCCAATGCCAGATTCCATGATTTCATGAAATCTCTCTCTCACGCTCTCTCTCTCCCTCTCTCTTACATTGTCATTAGTTGTACAACCAAGCAGCAGAAAAGCTAGATTTTGTTTACTTATTTTAACTAGGGTGTTCTGCTTACCTGTGTAAACAAATTCACGCTTGCATGTTAACACAGGACTGTGGAATAATGCTGAGAGAGTCGCTTGACTTATTTTACTTACAAATGTGCAACAGAATGCATGTTTGTGTATAAGAAATTGAATGTCTTCAGTGTCTTCAGCTACACTGTTGCTAAAATGCTTTTTTTGTTGATATTTATTTGTGTGAGATTGGTGGGGGGCTGCGTCTGTGTTTGTAAATGATAAATGAGTGTGTAGTTTTGAGGTGTGTAACCGATAGTGTGTGTGCATTTGGTCTCCTGGAGAGAGAGGCTCATTAGTTTCTGAGGCGATGAGAGAGGTCTGCTCCAAAAATAACACACAACATTTCCTGTCCATTAAACCCCAATTTCACACCAATCTGAGCTTAACGACGTACGCGCGCGCGCACATGCACAATAAATATCTCCCCTGACATACGCTTAGCCTCTAAAATCCTCTGAGATCCAAAACATCAATCCTACACACACATACACGCACGGTCCCATTAAATATCGATTTCACACCAATCTCAGTGTCTCCCCAGTCTGGGCTTGTTGGAGGACAGGAATAGGGCGATGCAGGAGGATAGGGATGGAGTGATGGATAAAATGACAACGCAAGTGTGGGAGAGACGTATGGTGTGATGTGGATCTTGTTGTGTTTCTGCACGATAATTTCACTTTTTCATATTTTTACCTATTGTTCCCACATCACTGGAAAACAGGAAATTAAAAAATTATAATTAGAAAGTCATTATTTAAGTTATTCATATTAATTCATCCTTGGAAAGACAATTGAAATTTCTATTATGAATATTCATTTTATTATTATTATCTACTCAAATATTTAATCAGCTAGAAATTCTAAGTGAACTAGTAGAATTGTGTGTGTAACAGTGTTTTAAAGTTGGCAACAAATCACAATTAACCGTTAATTTTCTTAATACATAATGATCTGGTTGTGATTGATTCATCAATGCATTTTTTTTTAATTGACCACGTAATCTTTTAAAAATAACAACTTATTGTAATATGATGATAGACATTTGCCAGGTCGCACTTTAGCCAGTTGCATTCAGATCGGTATCCATTCTGACTTAAAATGCTCACAATCCAATCAATTACCAATAACCAATCTAAGTCCCACGACTCCCACCCAACATTTTAAGTTGACCGCAATTTCCATTTCATGCCACCTTTTAAAATCCCTGCCAAGTAATCATACGAGGCTGAAAACATCATGGAAATTCCCTGGTAAAATAGTGTGGGAACTCTGAATCTAGGTCTGAAGAGCTGTGAAGTTTAATGATTTGTAGAGAGCTATGGTGGACTGAGGAAAAAAGCAGATGCAGTATCTGGCCACAGAAAGGGGTTTACTTTGAAATAATCCATTGGGTAATATATGTGATTGAAAGTTGATGAGTGCAGAAAAGGGTATAGTCCAGGTTAGGATGAGGTCTGGTAGTCAATTGTACTCCCCTCCTGGTCTTACGACTTCTTGATCTCAACTTCCCTTTGACAGGTTCTAGAAGTGAATGTTAGGGGATTCTTACTGCACTCTTTATTTTTCCTATTTAATGTGTTATGTTCCTTTTATTTAAATTAAATGTATCTCTGAGCCACAAGAGCATCATTTAGGAAAAATGAATCAAATTGAATCTTTATTTATAACTGCACAACAAGGAGCAGTGGGATTTATTTCCATTACTGTCACGTTCTGTGGCCATAAAACAGTGCAACTTATTACAGGGACAGTACACCTGGAGCAACTTGGGGTTAAGTGTCTTGTTCAAGGGCACAATTGTGAAGACTCATGGGTCATATCATTACGCCTGCTGCACCCATGGTACGGCCGCACAGTTCCTTGATTCTTACGCCGGAATGAGAGTAGTTCCTAGCCATATAGGCTTGGAAAATCGCAACTTTTCATTTCCCGTCGATCTTAGTACACGGTTTAACTACAGAAGAGTCAAGTTTTAAATAGGAAAAATATTGAAACTCGTTGGTCATTTTGAAAGAAATGCTACTGGACTCATCAGAATCAATGATCTATGATAAGATATGCTAAAAGTGGTACCGTCAGACCCGGAGTTCGGCTGAATGGATTCGAAAACGGTAAAACTCAACTGTTTAACTCTGGGGGAGTTGTAAAATGAGCCTATTTCCAAAAAAAAGTGGAGTATCCCTTTAACGCTTGAGCCTTATCCTCGAGTCTACTCCAAACCCTTGGTGTTCGCAATCTCACGAGAACACTTCACCAGTCTAGAGGCTTTGGCTAATTGCAGAGGTGCCTACTCAGTAGAAGCCTAGCTTTCAGGTTTAGCTAACAGAAATAGAGACCCAAATGACCTCATGAGTATCCTTAACATCTGTCTTGGAATATAGTCCCCTTAGGCTTCAGCGCTGTCAACATCATCCCTGTGCCCTTGCAGTTACCCATAAACGAGGTCTATTAAACCTGCAGAGAGCGAACCATTAGTATTCATCTTAGTTTCAGAAATTATTTCTTTAGCCAATCATGTTATTAGTCACCAGGCATTTATAGCTCAGGACGGGTGGTAGGTTATTTTTTTTGTCGAACTGAGTATCTGCGAGCAAAGTTGGAGGTTGGGAGCATTGGGATTGTTGTTGAGACTGCAAACAGATAAGTTTGTGTTACAGACCTCCCTGTGGGCCGCAAACAAGCTTGCAAAAGCAAAAAATGTTGGCAGTGAAGTGTGTACCCTGATCTAAATGAATGTGATAGGGGCTGCCCAATGGTAGAGGCGAAGAGTGCAGTAAACAAGAATAATTTCCATACATCCAGAAAACTGTGGTGTCCCCTTAGACACTTAAATTGAGATTTGCAGGTAGTTAAAGAAGTGGAAGCTCTTTCTTAATATCCACCTTTTGTCAGGAAATGTTGCCTAACGGAGTCTGAACCCTTTTTGTTGGGTTGTAGGTTCACTAAAAGCTCTAAAAGTAATTTTTACAATAGTAGTAGCATCAAAAGAGAAGTTGGTTGCAATTTGGGCCATTTCTTTTTATTGCTAAGTAGGACATACAGGATCATGAAGTCCCAATTATGACTGCCAAGGCTCTGGTCCTGTACAATATTTTTAGAAGTAGCTTTGCGGGGAAGAATTAGTTCTGGATTGAGGGTGGCATAATCAAGGAGAGCCATGCTATATTCATGACTCTGGGTATACTTTAATTGCAGACCATCTCAGTACACTGGAAGGGCACGTGAATGAAGAGTAGTATAACCAAAGGTCTAGAAATTGTCTTGCTGAAGCTTCTAATCCTCTCCATTGGAATCAGTCCTTGCAGTCTACTGCGTTGCAAGCATTAAGTTGTCCTGTGAGGGGGTGGGAGTGCGTCAACTTCATCAATCTTCTTGGGATGAACCACCTACTGTTCTCACCATGCCTGAACACAGCTAAATATAAAATACCATTTCTAGTTTAAAGTATAAATTCCTGCTCTCATTTCAGCTTGAAAGAATGCAATGTTGTTTAAGGCAGGATACAAATTATTAATACTTTCTAAGATTTTAAAGTACAGATGTCAAAACTGATATCAGTTGGCTAATGTTCATAAAATCAAATCTATTAAAGTCCCACTGAAGTGCCTTAAAACGTGCATCATTATTCAATGTGTTGACAGTTTCCACTGAAACAGGCAGGGTGGGACATATCGAATAGCTCCTCCCATGTTTTAAAATAGCCAATAGCGTTTTGTTTATATCAAAGCTCGGCCAGAGCCGTTGAACTCTGCAAAGCCGCAGAGTTTCCTCCTAATCTTTAACCGTTTCTAATCTCCATATTGCTTTAAAATATAGAATTCTGTGCAGAAATTAAATGTGTTTGATGTGTTTTCTGGTTTGCGCCAGATCTACTGTAGCACACATGATCCTGCTCTGTGCTATGTCTCTGGACCGGAACAGACAACTCATGTGATACTAACGTTAAACCAGACTTCATTCGCTCCAATGGAAAGCATATTTACACCGTCTGAATAATTCCCTATCCCCTATATAGTGCACTATGTGCCATTCACCATGTAGAAAATAGGAAATGTGTGAACAAATGACCGATTTTAGCCACAGCATCAGCATCTATTTATAATGTGGGCGGGACATTTCAGATTCTAGAGAGCATTTGATTGGACAGAAAATCTGATTATAAGTTGTAGTGCAGGGTGATGTCATCAAAATAATTGATCCATATTAACGGAAGTAAGAGACTAAGGTTTGAATGCTTATATTTTCTAAATTTTAATTTTGGACCACACTAGTTTATATATAACCCTAAGGCTAATATATACATACTAAAAGCCAAAAAACATCAAATTTGATTTCATGGGAACTTTAAAGGGTTAGTTCACCCAAAAATTAAAATAATGTCATTAATGACTCACCCTCATGTCGTTCTAAGCCCGTAAGACCTCCGTTCATCTTCGGAACACAGTTTAAGATATTTTAGATTTAGTCCGAGAGCTTTCTGTCCATCCATTGAAACTGTATATACAGTATACTGTCCATGTCCATAAAGGTAATAAAAACATCATCAAAGTAGTCCATGTGACATCAGTGGGTTAGTTAGAAGTTTTTGAAGCATCGAAAATACTTTTTGGTCCAAAAATAACACAAAATAAGACTTTATTCAGCATTGTATTCTCTCCCGGGTCTGTTGTCAATCTGCGTTCAGGACTCCGCAGTGACGCTGCTGATGTAAGACGCTGATGACGTGCTATCTGGTGCGCCCGAGCTTCGTTTACAGTCTGAGGGAGACGCACGCTATATTCAAGCTATTCTACATTGTTTGCGTGGATATCATTTTTTTTTATGGTGCGTAACTGTGCATGTCGCGGATGAGACACTTTTACAGCGTGCGTTTCCCTCAGTCTATAAATGAAGCTCGGGCGCACCAGATAACACGTCATCAGCGTCTTACGCCATCAGCGTAACTGTGAAGGATTGACAACAGACCCGGGAGAGAATACAATGCTGAATAAAGTCTTATTTTGTGTTGTTTTTGGACCAAAAAGTATTTTCGATGCTTCAAAAACTTCTAACTAACCCACTGATGTCACATGGACTACTTTGATGATGTTTTTATTACCTTTATGGACATGGACAGTATACTGTATATACAGTTTCAATGGACGGACAGAAATCTCTCGGACTAAATCTAAAATATCTTAAACTGTGTTCCGAAGATGAACGGAGGTCTTACGGGCTTAGAACGACATGAGGGTGAGTCATTAATGACATTATTTTCATTTTTGGGTGAACTAACCCTTTAAATCTATAAATGTACTTTTAAGAAAGACAACCCATGCTTCAAGAAAATTCCCTGTATAGGGAGTAACAGATTGGGCATAAATGGAACTGATTTGGAATAGCTGGAATGCTAAACACTGACTGTTGGGTTTTTGGGGTTTGGCTTTCACCAAGGGCAGGCTGGTGCATGTGGCTTCTGTATAATAGCAGGAGGGAGTCTCAACACTTTACTGTGGCTCTCAGCTAGAGGTTGGTGAAACATGCAGTTTTTTTGTCAGCTTGGAAATCGAACACATTTCTCACTTACCCTTTAGTTATGCCATTCTGATGGATTGTAAGGATGTTGTTTTTTTCAAACGTCAAAGATACAGTAAGAGCAATACATGTATTTAGGAGTGGCGGGATAGTACAAACAATAGTTAATACAAAGAACAAAATATAAATATAGAATACTGAAAAAATATAGACACGGTAAAAAAATATTGCTAATATTCTATGCTTAATATTGAAAGTCAGTATTTAACATTAAAGGATAATTCCGGTATTTAACACCTTGAGTCTATATTGTAGTATGTTTTGGATGTACAAGAGTGGTGGACAACATTTTTTTGACAATGGTTCCTCTCTCGAGTTTTTGACTATAAAAGAATTGGCCATGGACCCATTTAACATGGGAGTCAATGTGCATGTCCGAAAATGTCATTAAAACAACCTTTAACATTATTTTTTCAAAACTGTGCAACTCACCGAGTGATTAGTGATGTTAGTTGATGTTCCAGAAACAAAAAGTGTTGCGAAATACAGTTTCTGTCGTGTTTTATTCGTCATTTTGTAAAATCCCATTGTTGAAAAAATAGTTCCACTATAGCAAAATAAACGGATTGGAATCATATATTGCGACGATATATTGTTTATAATCATCAACGAACACCACTAACCACTCGGTGAGTTTAACAGATTTGTAAACAAACATCATTGGCTGTTTTAATGACATTTTCGGACATGCACATTGACTATGTTATTGACTAACCCTAACCAGTCGCAACATAAGCAATTTCTCCGAATGTGAAAATGGGGGATGACCTGACAATCAATCACAAAACACAGCCAATCAGAACATTTCTCTCTGCTTGTGCACACTCGCTGTCACAGAAGAGTGTAAAACTACAACCCATTCTCATTACCAAGCTGTCAAAAACTGAAGCATGGGCAAGTGCCTTTAGCATCACTATTAAGACGCTAAAGGTACCCATGACTCATGAGTCACTGTATTGTACACTGTACACCAACGAACATGGAACTTTCAATGAGAAACCTTTGCCGTCGATACACAGACACCAAGGGCATGGAATTTTATCATCAGGAAATTATATATTGAGGTATAATTTTGTCATTATGACATATGGGGTATAAGATGAACAGCCACAATAATTTTATTTATATTTCACTATTTAGAGGTTTTTGAATGACCACCTAACCCGACCCCTAGCCATTAACCTAATTATTTTTTAAATATAAAACGATATAAAACACGTGTTGGGCATAACTAGGCAGATACAACTGCGGTGACAATATATTAAAAAATTACAAATATTCCAAGACACCAAACGATTGCATTTTGTTTGAAACAGACATCTGCATTTGAACCAGAGCCTACTGCATTATCCTCCTATATTCCTTTTAACCGATGTATGTATTTAACTGATGTGTGATGTATACATGTTTTATCCTAGTTTTAACATAGTTAGTTTTTAATTTGTTTTAATGTACCTTCTTGTAAGGCGACCTTGAGTGCCCAGAAAGGCGCCAAATAAATAAAATGTATTATTATTATTATTATCTTCTGCTGAAAGACGGTTCTGCCGGAATGCTCAAATCACAAACACATTAAAAAATTGCTTTACAGTAGTCACTTGTGAAATGCCATTGGCTCTCATGTGTCTTATGACTGATTGTAATGTAATATATTATGGAAATGTAATGAGTTGTGGCTGTTGTAGTAATGATCGCACAAAGACAGATAGGAATATCCACAAAAACAGACACATGCAAGAGAATCACAAGGAGTAGTGTTACACAACCACATAAACATCAACAAGACTGAACAAAGAACCAAAGGAACGAAGGCTATATATACACAGGGCAAACAAATCAGTTACTATAGAAACAAAGTGGCACATACCAGGAAACTAGGTCAAATGAATGTGACCCGGGAACAGAAGGGAACCAAACCACAATGAAACGAATGGCCGTTTACACAACAGTTTTTTATGCATTTTAGCGGTTCATGTACCCCACTGTGTGTGTTTTTTTAAGGGGGGGGGGGAGCGTTTTTTTCTTTTTACTTTTGAAAGCTGGATTCTAAAAAAAAAACTACAGTTATCATCTCTGTGTAAACAAAGACTCATGCCACGTCATGCCATACCTGTCAAGTTTTGGATTTGAAAATAAGGGAAATTTTCCGGCGCCCACCGCGAGCAGTCCCACCACCCCAACCAAGCTCCAGTATAACCTATCCCTTACATTTTAAGACAGGTGTTATAGCCTAAAAAGGGCTATATATGAAGAGCATTTATTTAAAGGCTCATTTGCATATTTTCTGTTCATTTAACATTGCTTGTCTTTATGACAAATGGAAACATTTTATTTTCATTCCACACATTCTTTTCATTTCATATTGCTTTTCTTTTACAGTTTTTCTTTTCACATAACTTTTCTTTACTCTTAGTGAGTTATTGTACAAATTTGTTGCGGACTTTGCATTCTTTAAAAGACTGGAAGGAGTGTTTGTGGGCTGGACCAGAGTGGTTAATTTTTACATGAGAGTAGAGCGCAAACAGTTCTGTTGTCTAACGTCATCCTATTCTCTGTAACAAAACTTACAAAACGCGTGACTGTCCCCCACCCTGCTCCTCTTCAGAAAATTAAATTCGCTGTCCCATTGATAATGTAAATCATGTAAATACCGCTATTTACATGAGGGTTTTGTTTTTTTGGCAGGAGTGCCTTCCGTGTCTGTCGTAGCGTCCATCATCCGTCTCAGTTTTTTTCCCGCGTTGTCACTCATCATCCTACCTCACACACTAGCCTCGCGACAACTGCCACCTACAGTACCTGTAGTAGGCTACTGCAGGTGACAGTTATTACGAGGCTAGTGACAGAGCTCAGATTGGGAATGTTTTTTGTTTTGTTTTTACTCCGCTCCGTTTTTTTTTTTTTTTTTTTTTTTTTATAACGAGGGTTAAAATACGGGAGATTTACGGGAAAATACTAATACGGGAGGACGGCGGGAAAGAAGGGTAAAATACGGGACTTTCCCGGCCAAAACGGGATACTTGACAGGTATGCGTCATGCGCATGTGCATAACGTGTTCAGTCTATAGGCGCATAGTGATTCTTTACAAAGTGACAACGCTAACTACTGGCCTGGCATGAATAATACAGCGTTTTAATTGTTTTCACGGATCCGTGTGAACGGATCGTTTTGACCACATTGTCGCCTGTTGAAATATTGTTGAAAGGAAAAATGTTTCCGTTTTTAGTACATCAGTGTCATGTAAATATACTCCAAAACAGAACTATACAGAACATAACCTTTACAGTAAATATATATCCGTCTTCAAACAAAATGATGATACTTTTGTTGCCTGATTTTATTGCTGATTTGAAATGTATTATGGAAACACACAGAGGTTATCAGGATTCTTGAAAGAGGCATTTTATTGTCTGTTCATTTATTTTAATACTGCAAGACTTTTTAGGGGGTTAACACATGCATTCAACAAAGAGTCACGGACTTTGTTCTTAACATGGATACAGAAAATACTTTAATGTGAAGGAGGTCATTGACCATTTGCATTAAAAGAGCCAAGGCAATGACAATCCAGTATTTTACCAGCCATGACCCAACAGTCATAAGAGAGAAGTGAGGTTATGGTTGAAGAAACGAATAGAGCATGTGAAATTCTATCACGGCTCTGGTGGGAAAGGGCAGGTGGTGAGTGGGAGAGAGTGTGGAACTGAGATACAACATTGCTGACATGAAGAAGAGTCACGGTGACTGGTTGGGAGTGTGTGTGTGTGTGTGTGTGTGTGTGGGGGGGGGGGGGTGCTTCTAGTAAAAACAAGGTCAAGATGATTGGTAGCTTAGTGCAGCAGAGAACTAATAGACAGAGAAAAGCCAGATGATGTTGGTGAAACTGGATGATTGAGCAGTTTGTTTGCACTTTAGAACTGACAAGTTGAAGGTAGGGTTGTACTGAGTAGTTGACGCAACATAAGCAAGTGGGGCATGTCTATTTTCGCACCATTTTTGATCACAGCATATGTGTGAATGTGAATGAGAGCCTGCATATTATGCCCTCTTGTTCTGCTTAGGCAATTAGACTGATCTCACTACTTCTGACATGGTTATATAAAATGAGTAATCTGTTCAGTCAGACAGTCAAATCGCATATCGAGCTGATAGCATAAGCTAATATGTGCAAAGGGTTGGAATTTATTTTAGATATTTTTAGCCTAAATGATCCAAATGTGTCCTGATCTTAGACTAGGGGAGAACAAAAATGCAACAGCTCATTCAGGCTTAGCAAACTGACAGAGAAAACCCAACCCACTGGCAACACTTCTAATGAGCCATGGACAGAGTGTCGCCCTTATTTAAATTTACAGTTATGTTCTTTATAGATCTGATTTGCAAGTAAATGCATGTCACATGTGTGGCAAATAGAATACAGTAGCCAAGATTGCAATAATGACCATGCCACGTAATTGTAAGTTTATATGACTTAATTTTATTTTAATTGTTAATATATTTCTCATAATTGTGAATTTGTTTCATAATTGCACCATCTAGCAATATCTCGCAAATTTATTTGTGACCCTGGATCACAAAACCAGTCGCACGGGTATATTTGTGGCAATAGCCAACAATGGGTCAAAATTATGGATTTTTCTTTTATGCAAAAAAATCATTAGGATATTAAGTAAAAATCATGTTCCATGAAGATATTTTGTAAATTTCCTACTGTAAATATATAAAACATTTATTTTTGTGAGTGAATGCAGCACAATTGCGAACATAAATGGACAACTTTAAAGGCGATTTTCTCAATGTTTAGATTTTTTTGCACCTTCAGATTCACGATTTTCAAATAGTTGCATCTCAGCCAAATGTTGTTCTATCCTAACAAACCATACATCAATAAGCTTATTCATTCAGCTTTTAGATGAATTATAAATCTCAATTTCAAAAACTTGACCCATGTGACATGGTTTTGTGGTCTAGAGTCACATTTATGAATCATTCAAATTGAGACTTTTTTGAGATTGAGAATTTCTGCAACTTTATTTTTGGTAATCGCATCTATATTTCATGGAATTCCTCATTTATTTCTCATAATTACATCTATACATTTTGCAGTTGTAACTGTGAATATATTTATCTTAATTGTGAATATCGCAATGGTTACTTAATGTGTCACTATGTGACTTTCTTATTTTAAACCGTCTCAAAATTATTTTTTATTTAATTTTACCATTGAGGAAACTTCAGCCTACTGTAGAACGTGAACAGGAGAACGTGTTTTTCAGCTGCATCTTAAAGCTCCAAGCTCTGTTATTTTATAAATTATGCTTTAGATTTTCTCCTCTCTTTAACGGTTTAGCAGAGGTTACATGTCAAGTGGTCAAGGCCCCTCTAAAGGTCACCCTTGATTCTGCTTTTATGTATCAGCTTCTGTCTCTGAGCATCAAGTGGAAGCACACATACAAAATTATTGATCCCACTTTTGAGCAGGACCTGTGACCCAAATGACCCTCGTTTCTTATTGAATCCAGGTGGCGTGTACTACAAATGTCCTTTGTGTGTATGTCAGAGCTAACACACTGCTCTATTCACAAACTTGTATTACACATACACCGAATCACACAACATGTCTGCTTGGGTTTGTGTGTCTCTCACAGGGCCCTTTGTGCAGATTAAGAGATTTATAAATAGAGAAAAAAGCTTTGCTTAGAGACTCAAATCTCGGAGCCATGCGCGGATTACTGCATCCCTATGGGATTTTGAACCAAAACCCATACACACACACATACACACACACACACACACACACACACTGACACGAACCCTCGAGCTCAGTACAGAGGCATTCCATATCCACACTTTATTCTGACATTCCAGGCCCAAAACCAATTCCACATATTTAGAGTACAGATGGCCTCTCCCTTGCTGACTGCCTTAATCTCACTCTCTATCTCACTTCATCTGATCATTCTAATCACTCACATTTCTTACCACTGTCCTCCTTGTTCACCCGCTTACTATGTGTTTTTAACGTCTTTCCAGCAGCCACGGCTCTTCCGTATGCAGCCCTGCTCTCCCTTTCTTCCCCTCCCCCAACCGTTCTCCTCTAGACTGTCTCATCCTTTTTATTTGGCCTGGATGAGACTGGTGCTGTTGGTTGGCCAAATCGAGAGACCATCATTCCGGCTAGCAGATAACATTTAGCTAATTATGCTAATACCCCTTCATCAGTTCGAGAGCCCTGCAGGGAACACAACGCCGCAGGGAATGCCACAATGCCACTGTAAATACTGCTTAGTCTGAGGAAAAGAAAAATAAGACCTTTTTTTTATTAGTGGTGCTTGCTAAGGACAAAATGATGCCTTTTAACCAGTCTGGCATCAATTCCACTTAAATTTTAAACAGTCCTCCTCATATATGTCTGAATCAGAATATTATAAAGACTTAAGGCCCTGATATACTCATGCCGAAGTTCTTTTCGTTCTTCATTTAGGGGTAAAACAAAGTTTGAAATACGTGAGCAGCGAAATACGTAAGCAGCGAAATACTTGAGCAATACTGTCACGCTTTCCACTCAATAACAAAATAAACAAACAACAAAATTAAGAGAACAGCAAAAGCATCTGATCATCATAGCAACGTGGTTATGTTTGTTTGCACGAGCTCTGCAATTCGGCACTCCAGTAGTCACTTCACGTTTATTTATATATCACTTTATACAATAGATTGCTTAAAATCAAGCTTTACCATATTAAACATGAAAAAACGTACTCGGTTACTAACGTAACCTCGGTTCTCTCTAGGAGAGGGAACGAGTACTGCGTCGAAGAACGCTACGGGAAAGATATTTCTTTGTCGAGATTGAAGCCAAAAATTAATCCTTAATTTTGTAATATTGTAAAACGCTTTTCTGAAGCATACAACCTAGGCGGAGCAATACAGCTCACCCATTGGCTGCTCTGCCAGAAAAGCACAGCCTATGCGAGGCCAGGACGCTGACCAATGAGGACGCTTCGCGCCCTTCTGCGTCACCTCCCGCCCAAACAGGCGTGGCCTAGGCCTATAAATACGAGCATAGCTGTCTAACACGCCGATTTTCGTCAATGAAGCGACGCAGCGTGGACACGCACGGCATGAGACGCAGTACTCGTTCCCTCTCCTAGAGAGAACCGAGGTTACGTTAGTAACCGAGTACGTTCTCTTACGTAGAGTTCTCTCGTACTGCGTCGAAGAACGCTACGGGAACCCTATGCAAACCGCCGTGCGTGTTCTTGGATCGACACAGACACCTAAGGGCGCGCGCGCCCTGGTATACAAGCGCCTACCCCAAGAAGTATAGGGAGAGCGGCTAAAATAGCATCATCCCTTATAGTAGTGCCTCTTAAGGCATAATAGCATATATATGTAAATATAGATATATATGAAGGGTAATAGCATGCTCATGGGACACATTGTCAGTGAGTGATGCTTAAACATTGAAGTGACCTGGGCCGCAGCGCGGGGCAGGAACACTTATACATATTAGGCATTGAAGTGACCTGGGCCGCAGCGCGGGGCAGGAGCACTTGTACATATTACCATTGAAGTGACCTGGGCCGCAGCGCGGGGCAGGAACACTTATACATAGTCTTCTAGACCGAGAGCAGTTTAGCCTGCAACGCAGGAACCTCTAGGTTATAGAACCTAATAAATGTAGACGGGGAGGCCCAGCCTGCCGCCATACAGATATCATGTAACGAGATTCCGCTATACCAAGCCCATGAAGAGGCCATGCCTCTCGTGGAATGTGCTCTGATGCCCAAAGGGCATTCCAAGCCTCTAGATGCGTAGGCTAGCGCAATGGCGTCCACTACCCATCGAGATAGACTCTGTTTCGTTGCGGCTCGTCCCTTGGAGTGCCCGCTGAACGAAACAAAGAGCTGCTCCGTCTGTCGAAAAACAGCGGAGCGGGACACGTAAGCTCTTAATGCCCTGACCGGGCAAAGGGAGCTATTTCCGTCCTCTGAGGCCGGCATGGCCGACAGGGAGATGACCTGAGCCCTGAACGGTGTGTTGAGGGACTTAGGCACGTACCCATGCTTCGGTTTCAATACGACTATAGAGTCGTTTGGCCCGAACTCCATACAAGAAGCTCTCACTGAGAGCGCTTGCAAGTCTCCCACACGCTTCACTGAAGCGAGAGCCAAAAGAAACACGGTCTTGAGAGACAGGTGTTTCATGTCAACTGAGTGAATAGGCTCGAAAGGGGCCCCTTTCATAGCGTTCAACACTGTAGAAAGGTCCCAAACGGGGACTGAAGGAGGCCTTGGAGGGTTTAACCTCCTGGCGCCTCTCAGGAAGCGGACCACCAGGTCGTTCCTGCCTAGTGAACGGCCAAGCGTTGGATTAACGAACGCTGATATGGCAGCCACATAGACTTTGAGCGTGGATGGGGTTCTTCCCTTATCCAATAGCTCTTGCAAGAAGGAGAGAATCTCCGGTTCTCCACACTGAAGTGGTGACAGACCTTGATCTGAACACCATCCAGAGAACACCGACCATTTGGAAGCGTAGAGCCGTCTAGTAGACGGAGCCCTAGCTTGTTCGATCGTGTCTAACACTCCTCTTGGGAGGTTAGCGGGTACCCGATTATGGCCCATACGTGTAGGGACCAAAGCTCGGGGTGAGGATGCAGAATCGAGCCCTTGGCCTGTGAGAGGAGGTCTCTCCTCACTGGAATCGGCCACGGGGCAGTACTTTTCAGTCGCATCAAAGCTGGGAACCAGGTCTGATTCGTCCAGAATGGAGCAACTAGCAGTACTGAGCATCCGCTCTCCTTGATACGCTCCAGCACTTGAGGCAGGAGTGAGACAGGAGGAAAAGCATAGAGCGGGCGGCGGGGCCAGACTCTGGCCAGCGCGTTCGCGCTCTTCGAAAAGAATTCTGGGCAATGAGCGTTTTCCTGGTTTGCAAACAGGTCTATTTCCGCTCTGCCGAACGTTTTCCACAGCAGACGCACTGTCTGTGTGTGTAGGGACCACTCTCCCGTAGGAACGTTGTTCCGTGAGAGTCTGTCCGGGCCTACGTTCAAGTGGCCTGGCACGTGCATTGCTCTTAACGAGCGCAGGTTGTGCTGGGCCCACACCAGTATGCGTTCCGCTAACCTGAATAGGTTCCGGGATCTCACGCCACCCTGGCGGTTTATGTAGGCTACTACCGACATGTTGTCCGAGCGGACCAGGACGTGGTGTCCTTTTATCCGGGGACAGAAGCGCCTCAGCGCAAAGTCCACTGCCATCATTTCCAGGCAGTTTATGTGCGGTAGTTCGGCTCGCTCTGACCACTGGCCAAAGAGCGGACTGCCGTCGAGCAGTGCTCCCCAGCCTGAGGTGGACGCGTCCGTGGACACCACCTTCAGGCTCGAGGAAGTCCCCAGGCTTACACCTGACCGGTACCAGTCTGACGCTCTCCATGGTGTCAGGGCTGAAATGCATTCCTGAGTGACCTTGAGGCGATAACGACCGTGTAACCATGCTCGGCGCGGTACGCGCGCTCTCAACCAGAACTGTAGTGGGCGCATGCGCAGCAGGCCCAACTGCAGCACTGTTGAGGCTGAGGCCATGAGGCCCAGCATTTTCTGAAATCTCCTGAGTGGCACTATGTGGCCGCTGAGGAAGGATTTCGCCATTTGCAGGGTATTTTGCCTGCGCTGTGATGACAGCTGTGCTGTCATAGACAGTGAGTTCAGATCCAGTCCTAAAAAGGAGATCCTTTGACTGGGAAACAGTGAACTTTTCTCCCAATTGACTCTCAGACCTAAGCACTCGAGGTGATCGAGAATTAGGGTCTTGTGGCGGATGCGTTCTGAAGGTGATTGAGCTAGAATCAGCCAATCGTCCAAATAATTCAGAATTCGAATGCCGCGGAGTCTCAGAGGTGCCAGCGCCGCGTCCATGCACACTGTAAATGTACGAGGTGCTAGAGACAGGCCGAATGGCAGGACTGTGTACTGATATGCCTGGCCCCCGAAGGCGAATCTCAAAAATCGCCTGTGACGTGACGCAATTTGTATGAAAATACGCGTCTTTCAGATCTATTGCCATAAACCAGTCTCCTCGGCGAATCTGCGCGAGGAAAGCTCTGGTCGTGAGCATTCTGAACTTTCGCTTTGTCAGCGCTTTGTTCAGATGCCTGAGATCTAAAATGGGTCTGAGACCCCCGTCTTTTTCGGTTCCAGAAAATATCTGCTGTACAGACCCCCTTCGCTCTGAGCTTGAGATAAAGGCTCTATGGCCCCTTTGCTCAATAGCTTCGCTATTTCGGCTCGAAGTAGATGTGCTACTTCTGTTTTCACCGTAGTTTCGACTTTCTCCGTGAAACGGGGAGGGCGTCGATGAAACTGTAGCGAATAGCCTCTTTTTATAGTCTCTAGCACCCATTCTGAGACCCCGGGAAGTCATTCCCATGCATCTGCACGTGTGACTAGGGGTTGAATGTAATCTGGGCCCTGGTCGCGAAATCGCGGCGACACGAGAGCAACCGTGTGCTGTGACATGGACGCCGTGGCGTGTGAGGCGGGGGGCATGTTTAACACAGTATGCATCCCGCGCGCGCTCAGCTCTCTGTGTCGAGAGAGAGCGCGCGGGACGAGTCCCGTAGGGCTCGTGATGTTTGTGAATAAACGTGGGC
Organism: Phoxinus phoxinus; assembly: GCF_949152265.1. Taxonomy (NCBI): domain Eukaryota; kingdom Metazoa; phylum Chordata; class Actinopteri; order Cypriniformes; family Leuciscidae; genus Phoxinus; species Phoxinus phoxinus. The sequence goes on from NC_136891.1 coordinate 25,235,467, forward strand.
GCTTGGTGGCGGGCACATTTATAACACCGGGAACACTGTTTTTGTGTACTGACTGACCGTTCGTTAGTTTCGTTTTTACAGAAAACCGCGGAACGTGCAGTGTGTAGTGGTTGTGGGCACTTGGCAGTGGGTCACGCTCACTACATGTAAAACACAATCGGCATGAGCCGATTTTATGTGTGCAGACCCTGCGTTGTTCAGGGCTGTGCTTGCACGGGTTGAAAAACCGGGCTCTGGTCGCGAAATGGCGGCGACACGAGAGCAGTCGTGTGCTGTAACATGGGCGCCATTGCAGCGTGATGCGGGGGCGCGCTTAATCGAGCGGGCAGCCCGCGCGCGCTCTCAGCTCTCTCAGGTGAAAGAGAGAGCGCGCGGTGCGAGCCCCGTACGGCTCGGCATGTTTGAGAATAAATGTGGGTGCGTGAACGCGGGTACATTTATAGCACTGGGAAGTACTGTCTATTAGAACTGACTGACCGTGCATTGGTTTCGTTTCATAGAAACCGTGTGACATGTAGTTTGTAGTGATTGTGGGCGCTTGAAAACGGGCACGCTCACTACATATAATGCACAATCGAAATGAGTCGATTTATGTGTGCAAACCCTGTATGTGTAGGGCTGTGCTTGTGTGTACGAATGGGCACTAGGTCGTGGGCATTACGGATACACACATTACATCATCGGCTGTGGCCGGGACACCGTGTAGCACAGAGAGTACTGTCTATCAGAACCGACTGACCGTGCATTCGTTTCGTTTTTACAGAAACCACGGGACATGCAGTGTGTAGTGATTGTGGGCACTGAAAAGCGGGCACGTTCACTAACTTACATGTGAAGCACAACCGACACGGGTCGATTTTATGTGTGCAAGCCCTGTATTGTGTAGGGCTGTGCTTGTGTGTACGAATGGGCACTAGGTCGTGGGCATTACGGATACACACATTACACCATCGGCCGTGGCCGGGACACCAGTAAATACATTTTCAGATTTACCTGGGGCGTCGTGAAAACGGCGTCTGTGTGCAGGCAAACGGGCATTGATGCCGATTTGGTGACTGCAAAATACACTGGCACGGTCGCGAATGTTGGGACTGTGCGAGCGAGACATTTTAGTGAAATCCGGCCGCGGCGGGATTTTAACACTGTAGCTTTCCTCGAAGCAGAAATGCGCATCCTGGCTGAAAACGGGGCTTTCCGGGACTCCGCGATTTCCTCGTGAATTCAGTAAGAAAAAGGCGCGGGTCGTGAGGACGGTAACGTACGTTCCTCTGCAGAAAAGCAGCCATCCAGCCGGTAAGCGCATCGATGCTGGTCTTTCTCCGTCGACGCTCACGAGCGGCGGGGGAGGGGAGATCCTCGGAGCTCGCCCATCCCTCGCTACCCGAAGCGAGGAGAGAACAGCAGTCGTCCTTCACAGACACGGCTTCATCTTCCTCATCCATGACGGACGCGGCGGCACACAGCGGCCCTTGTCCGTCGGTCAGAGAGTCGAGCGAAGCGGGCGGAGAAGCTAGCGGCAGCAGCGGCGAGCATCTCGTGGTGAAGGGAGGGTCCGGGCTCCGCTGAGCACGGCGCTTTTCACGGCGCGGCACTACAGCGGGCGGAAAAGGGTGCAGCTTCAGTAAATGAACGCCAGGCGAGTCCGCAGAGTCACCGTAGGCATCAAATCACAGTGATGGCAGCCGCCATCGACGAGAGCTGAAGCTGCGTGATACTCACAGGCAGGAAACACAAGCACGTGGTCCCCGTCGCTGAGCGGGGCTCTACACGAGCCACAGGAGGTGCGAGACATCTTGAAAAAGACGCTCGGCTCTTTTAGTGTGGAAAAACTGTGTGACGCGACGGCGAACACACACACAAAACACACACACATAATGTAAAGGATATTCCACGCCGGAGAAGCGCAGCAGGGAACGGCGGCTGAAGGCGGCGATGACCAGCGGCTTCAGGTAAGAGGCGCGTCCTGCTGAGGTGCTTGTTCCAAACGGCTGTGGCGGCTCGAATCCAATCCAACGATGCGTGCAGCTTCGTGAATTTAAGAAAATCGGCGTGTTAGACAGCTATGCTCGTATTTATAGGCCTAGGCCACGCCTGTTTGGGCGGGAGGTGACGCAGAAGGGCGCGAAGCGTCCTCATTGGTCAGCGTCCTGGCCTCGCATAGGCTGTGCTTTTCTGGCAGAGCAGCCAATGGGTGAGCTGTATTGCTCCGCCTAGGTTGTATGCTTCAGAAAAGCGTTTTACAATATTACAAAATTAAGGATTAATTTTTGGCTTCAATCTCGACAAAGAAATATCTTTCCCGTAGCGTTCTTCGACGCAGTACGAGAGAACTCTACGTAAGAGAACTGTCAGTGTCTCGTTTCATCAGAAGTACAACTTAATTTTCGACTATAACGAGAAAGAGTGTGTTCGTGTTTTCACCCGCGAACATTTGAAATCCTCGGACTGAACAGATGAAATGTACAACCAGAAAAGATTTCCATGTGAAAGAAGGCGGAGCCTCAGCGCACACCTACCTATTATGTAATTGTAGCAAACTTTTCCGGGAAGTTCGCTTTGGCAAGTGGTTGCGAACTCCAAGCAAACTTCGGTTTGCCCTGATTTTGTTCAAAATGACGTCACATCAGTTTGTTCCTCGGTTTCCTCGAAGTATATCGGAGCCTTTAGATGTAGCCTAGCGAGCGCCCAGAACACACTAGCAACTGTCTATCATTGGCCTAGAAATCAAACAGAACACCCTAGCAAAGCCTTAGTGGTGTCCTAATATCGCCAAAACCATAGAAACGCCCTAGCAACCACCCAGAACACATGAACAAACCCAAATGCTCTAATAACCACAAAACCCTAGCAACCACCTGAACACTATCAAACATCTATGCCCTAATAACCACCAACAAAACACACTACCAAGCTCATAGTAATGCCCAAAAAAACACCAGCAATGCCATAGCAACCAACCAGAAATGGTAGCAACCACCTATCAATGCCCTAACAACCACCCAGAACACACTAACAAACCACTAGCAATGCCCTAACAACAACTAACACCCCAGCAATGCCCTAATAATTGTGTTGACACCCAGCAGAAATTTGTGGAAATGGTGACGTCATGTGCATGCGTGTTCAGTCTATAGGCATCCGCGAGTACTTGACAACCAAAACAACAATGGCGGACTACTGTGTTTGTGCTGCTCAAGATATTGTTTATTAATGCTGCTCCAGTAAACTGTAGATTTACTGCACCACTACTGTGACCAGCGGAGACGCATTATTTACATACGCTAAATTCTAACATCGCCAACTACTGGCCTGGCAGCATAATACAGCGATTTTGGTAGTTTTCGCGGAACCGTGTGAAAGGGGATAATTTGTAGCCGTATTTACGCAAAACTTCTAACACTGTGACAGCAAGTTTTGTACCTGAAGCACCACTCACATTTTCTTCATATTTGTTTGTTCATGATAAGTCTAGTTAGTTTCACTCATCAAGCCAACACATTTGCTCACTGCAATGAATAACTCTTCAGGCATCAGCGCAGTAAAGCTATTCGTAAGGTTAATTTCATCAAATAAATTGTTTAGACAAAGAGCCCTTTTCACAGATCTTCACGTCAACTGCCCCTTTCATTATCATCTCAGTGATGTGCGACTGCCCTCTCTTATTGAAGATAAACCTGGAGACAACGATTTCTTCCTGCTTGAAGCAACCACTCCATTAGTGTGTCTCTAATCCCAAATCCCACCGCAGACAGGTTTTCACTTGTCTGTGTATTGAAAACCTAAAGGATCTAAGAATGAAATTAATTTCCATTTCTTTGGGGATTACATTTTCCCTCTCCCTCTTTTTTATTCTTTATTTTTGCCTTTGAGAGAATGCTTCACCAGCATTTGTTCTTCTGTCTGAATTAATTTACTCCCCGGCATGCAGTTGATTCTGGATATAAAAATAAATATGAACACCAATGTATCTCCAGTCCTTTTTATATGTTTGACTCTCAACATTATTGTAAGATTCCCCTCGAATGTTGATATGAGTACAGAAAATGCTGCCAGTAGATATTAGTAAGAAAGTTTATAAATAGTTCAGTTGGAGGACTAAAAGAAACAGGCAGTTATCCTGACTATGCATTTTTATAAATGCTGCTGGCTACCGTTGAGTGTTATGGAGAATAGGTCAGTGAAGAGCTTCAGGCCCGTTAGCATTGCATGCTAATAAATGTGTCAAAATCAACAGCACAAGCAGCTCTACTAGACACTACTGAAATTGCACCGCATGAACACTGCAGGTGATGTTTTAATTTTAATTTTACACTCACAGTTAGTGCTATTTACACAGGTAGTGCATATGCTACCTGTGTTGTTTTAGAAGAAAGAAGTTATGCAAATTGGCACAAATGTGCTCACAAAATTTGTAATGCACACTAAAATTCCTCATCTTGCAGAGTGTCGAGTTGTGGCGGATTAACTACGCTCATGTAAATCGGTAAGCTACATAGTAGTTAGTTTGTGAACAAAAGATGTAAAAACACACAAAAGTGAAACTCTTTAATGAAGGTATAGTCGTGGTTTCAAATTTAAGCAAGTGTCTACATATGTCGATCTTATCCAACACAAATAAAATAAGAACATGTCCAATGTTGTAATTGTTAACTAAAGTTAATTAAAAATGTTTTTCGTTAGTAAAATAAAGTTAAAATAAAATATAAATATTAGATGAAAATATTAAACTGAAAAAAAAACATTAAATTACAATTATAAATTAAATAAACTAAAATAAGTTGAAGTACTAAAACTGAAATTACAAATAAATTAAATCTAAATAACACAAATAAAAAAATTACAAAAGCACATAATTATTAAAACCTTTTAATTTTTTTTATAAAAACTGAAAATATTAAAATAAAAGCTTATTCAAAATGTGAATAAATACTTTTATAGTATATAAACAATAATATTATAGTATATAAACGATTTATAAAAATAATGTTGGATATCTCCAAATTCCTGAAAATTGCAGCATGGCATTTGTTGTCACTTCCTCTTGGCGAGTTGCGCTAGTTTCTCATCCACTTTCACTGAAGATACACAAAGCACTTTATACACTTTATTCACACAAAGATAGAAGCACCTGCAAGGAGATATACATAGTTACTGATAATCATTATCTTTTAAACAAATAAAATGCATCGAGTCAAAGTTCCTGTATTTTATGATAATAAAAACCTTTTTAGCCAATGTTTATGGGTGTGTAAAACACAAATATGATCCTCTACCGATAGTTGAGTGCCTGCAAAACAGATGCTAGCGTAGCCATTTTGTTCCTTTATATACTTGTAAGTTAACTCCAGAATGATTAACTTATACACAGCTTAGATTTCCCATCAACACAAAATGATGAACCCAATAAAAAACTTTTAATTGGTTATGTCTGGCAATTTATCTCAAAGTACCCTTTTGAGATTCATGTAAAGTGGAGGTGGAGTACAATCTGGATGCTAATAAAGAAAAATCATTATAGTGAGTGTACAGTGACTCAGTGTTGAACAAGGGAATTAGCAAACAGCGAATATGCAAAGATTAAATCTATTCATCGTCCCCTTGGAAAAGTTGTAGAGTGATAAATGTCCTTGTTGTGTGGGTGAAGTGTTTGCCTTGGCCGTGGCTTGTAGGTGGCTAAAGTGCAAGATTATGGGTTGTGTTTCTAATGTTCACAGCTAGGATTAGCTGGTGTCTCTTGTGGGGCTGCAAACACATTATAACACAAATCAACACTCACAGTGAATTGTATCCCTAGAGTACAAACCCACCAGCTCCTAAGTGCTTACACACAGCAAATAAGAGCTTAAGCTAATTCATCCATGGATTTTACTTTCTGTGGATTTCACTTTTAAGCTAGTCAGGCTGGGGGACCAGCCGCCTACCCATGTTGCCTATGTTGGGATACCCTAATAGCCGCCAACACCCTAGAAATGCCCCAAGCATCCATCCAAAACATACAAACAAAACCCTAGCAATGTCCTAGAAACCACCCAGAGTACATCATAGTAATTCATAGCAACCGACTATGCCCTAGCAACCACTTGTATAGACTATGGCCTAAAACCACTAATAATTCCCTAATTACCATGATGAGCACCCTAGAAATACTATAGTAACCACTCAAAATACACTACCAAACACCTAGCAATACCCTAACAGCCACCAACACCCTAGCAATGTCTCATAAGCCTTAGTAAAGCCATAGTAATTCATAGCAACTGCCTATCAATGGCCTTGCAACCACTTCAACACACTAGCAAACCCATACAGTAGCAATACCCTAACAACCACCAAAACCCTAGCAATGCCCCAGAAACCCTAGTAACACCATATTAATTCATAGCAACTGCCTATTACAATAGCAAACCACTAACAATTTCCTAATAACCCTAGACCCACAAACCACTCTAGAAATGTCCTAGCAACCACTCAAAACACACTACCAAACCCCTAGCAATATCCTAACAACTACCAGTACCTTAGAAACACCATAGCAGCTACTCAAAACACACTTTCAAACCCCTAGCAATGTCAAAATAACCACCAACACCCTAGTAACGCCCTACCAACCACCCAGAAAAACCTACCAAACCCCTAGCTAATTGAAATCCACAGATGAATTGGCTTCCTCGGCTCTCATTTTCAGTGTGGGATCACATCTAGACCAGCTAAGACCAGCACATCAGCTTAGGCAGGGTTATAAACACAAAACGGCACGTCTTCGCTAGGTAACTCATAAGTTGTGTGTTTATGAGCTTGTGTGTTTATGAGCTTGTGTGCGTATGTTATATAAAGGGCAAAAGCACTGTGTGACTCATGCCAGAATTAGACATTTTCACCAAAACAGGAAGTGACCCGTGTCTAGTCACAGGAAATCAGTGGGAAGTTTCTGGGTCATCTTACCCTTTTATTAAGTTCTTTTTGACATTTTGGAAAACTTGTTCGCTTTAGCGTTTGTGTATACGCAACTTCGCAATATTTTTTTGAGGGGGTGGGTTTTTTAACAAAAAAGACTTACCCGCCAAATATTGCGCTCAGCAATACAAGACAATATTTGTACGTTTACGTAGCCTACGTGGTGCACTTGCAGCACTTGTGCATAGGAGGGGTCTGGGGAGCTCCCTTTTTCTGTTACTATGGTAACGCAACCCCTGCCCACCAACCAGGATGTGGAACGGAGGTTCCAAACTGCAAGCTGTCATTGCGTGTGTGTGTGTATCTGTTTAGTATGCGTGTGTATGTATGCGTGTTGTTACTATCCAAATATAATGCAAGGAGACTGGTGCGTGTAAAGCTGTCTGTTCTCATTTCTCTTCTGTCTCTCTTACTCCAGAGACACACACGCACACAAACACGCACAGCGGAACTCCTTTGGAAGCAGACGGTTCTGAGGTGTTCATCTGACTGACTGCTATTCTTAGAGTCTCTCTCTTCTTACAAAGGCCCTGGCAGAGAGGAATACACACAGATGAAAAGGAAAAATGTGTTTGCATATGTGTGTGTGAGTGCGTGTAGGTGTAAGAAATGCGGGGCCGCTGCCACTAGTAGGTTGCTGCACTCAAAGAGAGCGTGTCTGCATGTATGGGAGAAATTGAGAGGGAGCAGGTGAGAGGTAGATCAATAAAAAGCTAATCTGTGAAAACAGGATGGTGTAGAAGCAGGGGACCTCTCTCTCTCTCTCTCTTGCTTTCTCTTTTTTTTGCGTCTTTTCCCACCCCCTTGCTTATCTGTCCATTTTTAGCTCCTGCTGTGTCTAAGACTGGCACGGTGATACAAGCATTAGCTGAGTCTTACTCTCTTGTACGAGAGAGTAAAGTGTTGGAACATCACTGACATGAACGCGCCCTGTCCTTTGTCTAGTCAGGCACAATAAAAATGACAAATGTGATGTAGAAATATTCATACGGCCATGGAAACGTTGGTTCTATTTGTGGACTGTCTCTTGAAGGTACATCCTTAATTAAGTGCAATCTCCATTCAGTCAAACACACTTCTTTTCTTTTTTTTCTTAGATTTTTTTTGAAAAAGTGCTAAATGAAACCAAATTTTTATTATATTTTATATTAATTTAAACATGTATCAACAAAACCAACATGTGAAAACTACTATTTGGAAAACTTGATCTCCTGAAATAACATTTTTAACTACGGTTCAAAAGTTTGGGGTCTGTAAGATTCTCTCTTATGATATTCTTATCCTCAACAAGGCTGTTTATTTGGTTAAAAAAATACAGTAAAAATAGTATATTTTAAAAATATTATTATAATTTAAAATCATTTTCTATTTTAATATATTTTAACATGCAATTTATTCCTGCTGTGTATTTTATACTGTAAATTTCTGGCAACCACAGCTGCCAATATTTTACCGTAAATTTAACAGATTGTTTTTATGCTAAAAAATGTACAGCAATAATTTGCAATCTCTCATTCAGTCACTTGAATTCACAGGACCAAGAATAATTACAGTTATAAGCATTGACCACTTATGTAAAAAAAAAAAACATGATTTCTAGACCCCCCTCAAGGCAAAGTTCCTGCACTGTAAAATAACAAAAAATCCATAACATTTACAGTAAAACACTGGCAGCTGTAGTTACCAGAAATTTACCGTAAAAATTACGGTAGCAACATTTTAGGTTTTACAGACTAACTTAAAAATTACAGTAAAAAAACATATTTCATTATCTCTGATATAATGTTAATTAACCAACCTATTGAAGTATTAATATCTATTTAGTACCATTGTATTACACTGACAACCACCAATCACAACAGTGATGAGAGCTATATGATGATTCAAAGCTCATCCCAACCAGATTATCCACAAGATAGTTCATACTCACATACAGAAGCTGCACAGCCTCATTCACACAAACACTAAACACCATCATGGTAACACACATGAAATTAAAAAAATGCAATAAACATTAATTTAACAACATTAAATGTAACATACAACCCTAATGTGCATAACTGATTAGAAGAAAACTATGAAGAAAGTTATTTCAACAAAAATACATAAAATTTTAAGTGTCACGCAGGGAATTCTGGGAATGTCAATTTACAGTTTTTCACTGTAAATTAAAATTTTATTTATTTTACATTAAATGTACCGTTATATTTATCACAGTTATTCACCGTATATAGTACGGAAACTTTCTGTTAACCAATTAACTGTTTTTCACTGTAGCATTTTTACAGTCTTTTACCGTTAAAATCACAATAATTTTTACTGATTGAATATCCCCCATTATTTACATACATGGATTGATGAGTAAATGAGGAGAACAGAAAGAGCCAAATGTGCCTGACATGTTGCTCCCAATTAGCTATTTATCAAAAGCATGTTTTATGCTAATTTAATTGTGAAAATTAAAAAACAGTGTCCTGCTGGTGGTTCACCGTAATGACATGAATCTGGTCAAAATGTTTTCCATCAGATGGATCTGTGTGAGATGTTATCGGGGTCAATAAAACTTTCAAAAATCAATCACTCAAACGCCTCTAGACAGTGAGCAACATCAAATCACATGCACAGATCAATCTATAGACGCATTGATCTATAAATCTATGTTAAAATAACAAGTTGAAAGTCAGGTGTAAATAAAGTGGCAGATACTAAATCTGTTTCTTTAACAGGAAAAGGAAGCGGTCTAAAATAGATTAGATGAGCAAATCAGCCATACCTGATAAGCTGAAAAGGCACAGTAGGGTTTAGATTGAATTCATAATGTTGACAGACTTTTTATGAGGATAAGTGCCAACAAGAGCATGCTGTGCGATCAAAAGCAGGCCATGCAATCAAGATGCCCCAAAAATACATGAACTGAAACGGTGTTTGAGGAATGGACTAAAATAACTTCCAACTGCCCTGCAGGTTTGAGTGATTGCCACTGAAGGAAGTCTAACGTCACAAATTGTAAGAGAACATCACAGTCTCTCCGAAGCCTGATTAGACGTCAGCCTTTAATTATCGCAATTATGAGATTCATGGATCCTTCAGAGGTGCTAACGGTTATGTATTGTGATCATTCTGACAGTTACCGTTCTGCTGAGTGCCAGCTCGGCTTATCTGAAATGTACTTGCTGAATATAAACAGCTTCTTCACAATAAATCTGAGGAGCAGCCAGATGGATATAAAGTTACAGATCACACTCACTACAGCACAAGCCGCAGTCATGTTTAATCAAGGGCTCATAAATAATACACGCATGCTCCCTTGCCACAACCCACACTCAATTCAGTATTTCAACGTGTGTCTAACCTCCTCTATGGTGTTACGGTTTGATTGAATGATGTCTTTTTGATCCCAAGCTACTAAAACAAGATGATTCCGGGTTATTTTTCTGCTTCAGGGGATTCTGAATAGACAGCAGAACTATACTGACACGATTTTGTGATTAAAAAGGCCATTTGAAAACCTGATAACACAAGGAAAACACGTTAACGTGAGATTCTGAAATAGTCGAGCTTTGGTTTTGCTGTCAAAATCATGCACACATTGAATAATCTGCTTGAACATCGTTTAAAGTGTTTACATGGACTTACGTGTTGTTGGGTTAGGCATAATTGGTATATTTTTTTAAATGAAAGCAGAAGTACAAAGGTTTAGACAAAAATGAATGACAGAGAGGGTCAGTGAACAGAGAGATAAAACAATGAACGAGTAATGAGAAATGTAAATGCTCTGATCTGCTCAAACAGTACGTTGTTGGTTTATATTCTGCTTTATTACCGTAATATCAAAGGCTCGTTCACACCAATAACAGAAACTATAACGATAACCGTAATGATAACCACAGCAGCATTGTTTATTTTAAAAACATGCAGCATATTCTGTAAACATAACTGGAGTGCACACTTTGAAGTCTGATGCATTTTGATTGGCATTCAATGTTTTTATCATTCGTCAGTTTAAAAAATAAAAAAAACTTCGAAAGTGATTCCAACAATATAAATTCTTGTTAATAGTTAGTTCAAGTTTTTAAAGGAGTGGTAAAATGCCCTTTTCACAAGTGTGTGTGTGTGTGTGTGTGTGTGAAGTTTTAGCTCAAAATACCCCACAGATATTTTTATATAGCATGTTAAAGTTGTCACTTTTTGAGGGTTTGTTGTAGAGCTCTTGTAGAAAGGCGAGTACGCTTGGTACTTCGCATGAGTCTTCGCATGAGTCTCTCCAGGCTTCGTGCAGCCATTTGTGGGCCAGCGCGTCTCTGCTCTTTGAAAAGTATGTTTGGCAATGAGCGTTGTCTTCTGAGTTGACGAGGTCCACCTCTGCCTTGCCGAAGATGCTCCACATCAGCTGAACCGTGTGTGGGTGAAGAGACCATTCCCCTGGGGGAACATTTTCTCTGGACAGCATGTCTGCACCCCGGTTCAGAATGCCTGGCACGTGGGCCACTCTCAGCGAGCGCAGGTTGTGCTGAGCCGATAGAACGAGACTCCTGGCCATGGCATGCAGGTTGTAAGACCTGAGGCCATCTTGGCGATTTATGTAGGACACCCGTGCCATGTTGTCCGTTCGGACCAGGACATGGTGGCCCCTTAGGTATGGGAGAAGAGCTCTCAGAGCTAGGGCGACAGCTCTCATCTCCAGACAGTTTATGTGTAGGCACCTCTCTGGGCTTGACCAAAGGCCAGAGACGGGCCTGCCCTCGTACAGGGCCCCCCAACCCAAGTTGGAGGCGTCTGTCGAGAACTTTTCTCCTCGAAACCACTCCAAAACTCAGGCCAGACTGAGACTAGTCTGTCACCTTCCAGGGAGCCAGGGCTTTGATGCAGCCGTGGTTCACTCTGATTTGTAATAGGCCAGACCGCCACGCGTGAGCTGGTACCCGGAGTTTTAGCCAGTGTTGAAGAGGGCACATGTTCAGTAGTCCTAGCTGGACCTAACATCTGCTCTGAAAGATGCCGCCAGGCGTTGAATGGAAAGCGCGCACTCTGGTGTAAGGTGCGCTTTCATTTGTATAGAGTATATCGCTGTACCCAGGAAAGAAATATTCTGGCTGGGAGACAGTGTGCTCTTGGCTGTGTTGATCCTGAGACCCAGGCATTTCAGATGGCTGAGTATCCAAGATCTGTGAGTTATTAACTCCGCCTTCGACTGGTCTAATATAAGCCAGTCGTCGAGGTAATTTAACACTCGCACTCCTCGCTGTCTCAGGGGGGGGAGTGCTGCGTCCATACACTTCGTAAATGTACGAGGTGCCAGTGATAGGCCGAAAGGTAGTACTGTGTACTGGTAGGCCTGCCCCTCGAAGGCGAATCTCAGGAATGGCCTGTGACGGGGCGATATTTGGACGTGAAAATAAGCATCTTTCAGATCCACTGAGAAAAACCAGTCTCCCGGGCGAATTTGCACGAGGATATGTCTGATTGTCAGGATTTTGATCGGGCGTAATCTGAACAAAGTCATAATCATCATAAGATTGGTCCGGCCTCGGCGGGACTCAAATTCTCCCTTTTCTTCTCACGGCTAGGAAGGCTTGCGAGGTTCGGGGTGCAGCACAATCCTGGGCCGGTGTCCCCGTCTTGCCGTGAACTGCTGGCGCTTGGCTGAGTGAGAGTGGTGACGGACTTCAGCCGCTGGGCTTTGCTGAGAGACCGTGGGCGCTGGCTTTACCTGCTGAGGTGGCGCCTTCCTAGAGTGACTCGACGCAGAGCTGGACGTTTCAGGAGGAAGTGGCGCATCGCTTGCGACTCCTTCTGAGCCTCTGTGTATCACTCCGCGAAGCCCTTAACAGCCGTGCCGAACAGACCAGTGGCGGAGATAGGGGAGTCCAGAAAAACCGCCCTGTCTGCATCCTTCATGTCGGTCAAGTTCAACCAGAGGTGCCGCTCAAGCACCGTGAGGCTAGCCATGCTTCGACAGATCGCCTGGGCTGTCGATTTAGTGGCTCGCAGTGCCAGGTCTGTGGCGCTGCGCAGGTCTTTGAACGCCTCCAGGTCCTGGCTAGACTTGTCCAGTGAGCGGAGAAGTTTAGCCTGGAACACCTGGAGGACAGCCATGGTGTGTACCGCTGAAGCAGCTTGAACAGCTGCGGAGTATGCGCGGCTAGCGAGAGCTGAAGTGTCACGGCAAGGTTTAGACGGGTGCAATGCTTTAGCCTTCCATCCTGCAGCGGTGGGGAGACAGAGGTGAGCGGCCACCGCCTCTTCGAGGGGAGATATCGCCTCGTAGCCTTTTTCTCTAGCGCCGTCGACAGAGGAGAGCGCTGAAGAGAAAGACGGCTTCAAGTGAGCTGAGTAAGGAGCCTTTCATGCCTTAGTCAGCTCGTCATGCACTTCTGGGAAGAAGGGGGCGGGTCTCGGCCGCGGCCCCCCTGCACGGACTATTCATCAAGCCTGCTGCGCGAGGGCTTCGACGACCTTGTTCAGCACGCGGAGAAGCTCCGTGTCGATGCTCGTCCTCGCGCTGGCTTGGGTCGACGGGGCGGGGCCGGAAAGGGAGCCCGTCCACTCGTCGCATTAGGATGCAGCAATGGAGAAACTATCATCCTCTTCCTCGTCCGAAGCCCCCGAAGGAGACAAGACCCGCCGCTCGCAGAGAGGGGTGCTGGTCCGCCTGAGTGAACAGGACCGGCGAGGGGGATTCCTCAGAAGAGAGCGAGACACGTGGGGACTGGCCCGGCATGTGTTCGCTCGTCTCCGCCCGCTCTGGCATCCTCTGTGAACAGCGCTTCGTTTTGCGCGGCTCGAGCAGAGGGAGAGCGAGAGAGCGGGTGGAGGGTCGTCTACGTAAAATCCAGCCAGGCGATCCCACAGGGTGGAGAGGTCCATCACATCACATTCCGGGCAGCCACCCTTGATAAGTGTGGCTTCCGCGTGGTCACGACCCAGACAGGAAGCGCTGAGGATATGGAGGTCTCCCCCGGAGAGAGTGCCTCGGTCGCAGCGGCGAACACACTTGCGTTTGAAAGGATATAGTGCGCCGGATGGCACAGCAGAAACAGCCTAAACATAAACAGAAAAACGTCCTCAAGACTGCGATGCAGCTGCGTGTTCCGCTGGAGGCTTTTCGACGGCGGCAAGCTTCCGGAGGTCAGCGAAGTGGAGAGTTCGCTGAAGGAGATAAATCTGGATTTCCTTGTGAGCCTGGTTCTTTTATAGCCTTGGACCACGCCCATTCTGGCGGGCTCTGACGCATCATGATTGGTTCCTGCGCCTGAGCCGCCTCGCTATAGATTTTGTGCAGTTGCCGCAGCACAGCCAATTACCGCGTCCACGCTCATATGTGTCTGCTGTGCAGCTACTCTGCGTTTTGAAAAATTGCTTCAGTATTCTCAAGAAAAGGAGGTTTTTCCATAGCGTAAGCTACGCAATAGGAGAGATCTCTCGAAAGGGAATGGAAGTTACGATAGTTTTTTCTTCCCTATTGTGAATTTGTGACATATCAGAGTGAAGAGGCTTCTCTTGCGAGTGAACGCAAAGTTTTTGCGAGGGAACACTAAAGCCGCGTTTCCACCGCGGGAACTTTCCCCAGGAACTAGGAACTTTGGGGTGGTACTCGGTGTGTTTACACCGCAGGAACCAGGGTCTAAATTAAGTTCCAGGTAAATATTTCCCCCTCCGAAAGTCCCTGCTGGCGAGGTAGTACTTTTTCAAAGTTCAGGAACTTTCGGGGGCGGGACTTGTGCGCTGAACATGCTGATTGGTTGTGTTCACGCCGCATTTTGACTGGAGGACTCCACGCAGGATTCTATGTTAACCGGCATTTTAAAAATCTATTGCGGTTCGTGGCTTCATGCATTAAGAGTTGTCTGTCTGCAAATATGGAATTTAATAAATAAAAAAAATAATAAAAAAAACGCTGGACCGACGACGAGGTTCAGGCTTTATTAACCGTATTTGTGTAACATGAAATTTTCTGCGCGTTCGTCCCAGCCATCTCACGGTCAATGTCCGCAATACATCACAAACAACTGCAGCACAGTTTGAATCTCCTCCATACTTATTATAAATGTGGCGCTCAAAACTGATTACTGTCCGTCGCAGACTGGGAGGAGCAATCTTCCCGGTACTTTAGACCGCGGTGTAAACGCAGAAAGCAACCGGTCTGGGGCAAAAAAAGTTCCTGGGAAAAAAGTTCCTGGGACAAATTGTTCCGGGTAATTTCGGTGGAAACGCGGCTAAAGTTTCTCGGGGGAACGCAATGCATTTGCGATAGAATGCAAAATATTGACAAATATTTGTTCCTTTTTTTCTTCACGGTGTCAATATATATATATTTTGTATATATATACCGAGACCGCGAAGAAAACAATATGAGTTTAAGGAAAAAATATTCCTTAATATAGGCTAATATATTCTATAAAAAATAAGAATTGTCGGTTTTGATTTCATTGAGACAAACAATTATAATTTGAACAGACTAAAAATCATCAACGCGTATTGTTATGTTAATTAATAATACAATTATTATTTATGACCGAATTATTGAGGTCGCCTCGCGGGGGCTGTGAGTAGAAAGTCAGGGTCACTAACGGCGTCAGTAGTCTGCTTCTATGGATTTAAGGTCCAAGTGGGATTCGAGCGCTCTCTTGACAGGCCATTTAACAGCAGCCAAATGAACACAAGAGCTCGCCATGAATGGAGGAGCGGGCACACCTCCTCAACCCCATTGTCCCAACGTAAAAATCCACTTAGGCACCCGGCGGCAATCAATTTAGACGCAGATGCGCGAGAATAAAAGATGAATGCGATCTGTAATCCGCAACACCTGCTCCGCTGCCGGATCGGTAACGGCACTCCAAAACAAAAACTCGAGCTGGAGTTAAAGTGCTTAATTAAAAGGCCACTGATCAGCGTGCTATTTATAGGCGCGCGGCGGGGAGACTCTCCTGGGTTATTTCTGTTTTGGTGAGTCGAAAGGACAACATCATTCGTTTCATACACACGATGGAGCTTCATACATGAAGACTGCCCTACTGCTTGCCGTTTTTCCATTTAAGACAAGCCCTGTCAGAGCTGCTCTGCTGTCTTGTCTTATCTTTTTTTTGAGGACTGGGAGACAGACGTGCTTGGTTTCTCAATCGCGGGCTGAGATTGCGCATGCGTGATCCGGCCGCGGCGCTGAGATGCAGCTGTGGGATGCGGAGAGGGGAGTCCCGGCTCTGCGTGGTCGATGTTAACCTCTTTCTGGGGCCGAACAAACGCTACGGGTGGTCTGTTCCCTGGAGACCGCCTTGAGGAGGGAGGAGAGAGAGCGCGAGGGAGAGAAAAGAGGAGGCGGGTGCTGTCTGCGCTCGTTACAGTCACCAACCTGTGGATGGTGGCGGCGCGTGCTGCGGATTAGATACAGTCTAGCGCTGGGGTCAGTGAGCGCGAGTCCGTCTCGAGGCGCGACAGTTGTCGCCAGGACCGCGACAACAAGTGCTGAACATGCGGTGCTTGTGAAGAAGAGCTCTGGCTGTATGAATGGCCCCGCTATGGAGGAAGTTCCGTTTCCCAGAGTCCGCACGCGGCGGAGGAAAAGTCGCTGCCTGGCCGGTGCGTGTGAGCGCGAGTTTGACTGCAAGGAGCTCGAGACTCTCTTTCAGAAGTACAACCTGAAGCTCGAGCAGAACGCCACGCTTAAAGCCCTGGCCATCCTCATCCTCGCCGCGTCCGCGCTGGCGCTCGTGGAGCTGCTGTCCGCCGGCTCGCGCTTCACCGTATCCAAGGGCTCGCACCCGGTCCACTGCGTCATCTTCACCTCACTCTTCATCGTCACCAACGTCAAATATCTGCAGGTCACGCAGCTTCAGCAGATCGCGCGACTCGCGCTGCTCTTCAGCTTCACGTTCGCGCTGCTCTGTTGTCCGTTTCCTCTCGCGCTGGGTCACGGGACGCAGGGCGCGCTGGCACCTGAAGCACCGAGCACAACACCTGAGCAAGGTGTCTGGCAGCTGATGCTCGTTACGTTTGTTGCCTACTCTCTGCTTCCTGTCAGGACGCTTTTGGCGATTTTGTTCGGTATCCTGGTGGCTGCATCGCATTTCATCGTGATGGTGACATCGGTTACGGCGCGTAGACCTTTCGTGTGGACACCGGTAAGTTGTGTCATTGAACATTCCATGTTCGTATTTTTTTTTTTTTGGCGTGTCATATACGGTAAATCACTACAGGTTAAGTGTGCTTGCTGGAGTATGAGGGCTGTGGGCGAACAGTGCTGCACATGCACACAGGTGACGTGAAGAGCGCGCACCCTGTTTGACTTCAGCACCCAACGAAGATTGACAGCTCCTAAAGAAAGGACAGTTAAATGTGCATTTAAAATGGGTCAGAAAGTCAGAACTTCTTTTGTGGAAAAATATACCAAAAAAATCATTTAGAAATCATGCAGGAATAATTTGGTAATTTTAATTAAAAAATGTAAGTTTACAACTTGAGAAGAATGAAGAAACTATCTGAATATATCACGGTGTGTATTTTAAATGCACATTTTAAATCACTTCCACCCCTGATTTAATTAATTAAACTTTATTTTATTTTATTTTATTAAGAATTTCAGAACAAAGGATATTTAGATGTTTCCACAGCTTGTGGAGCTGTGAATCTTGTGCCAAACATAGTATAAAGATACTATGAAACCTATTTAAAAAAAAAAAAAGATTTTATTGGATTTAGCAGTCAGAACTTATCTGTGAAACCACTGCAGGCTGTCATTTTCTGTCATAACACATGACTGGACTACCCAATAGTGAAATACCCTTGAGTTTGAATAATTAAACTTTCAACACTGATAAACAGTCTGATATTACAGTGTTTTAAACAAGTCACTCAAATTTGTCCAGAACTGCTACTTTTACCACAAAAGTTTACAAAATCCATTGTACATTTTAAATGTCGTTTTACATTTAACACAGTAAAAATAACTCGGGGTTGGAACTTTTACCCACAGACATTTCATACAGACCTTTTCTTTTTAGTGGTTGTTTTTTCATGGCTTGAAAGATTTTTCACTTTTGAAAAATGAAAATTCCGTCATCACTTACCCTTATTCCAAAACTGTACGACTTTCTTTCTTCAGTGGAACAATAGGATATTTTGAGAAATGTGTTTTTATATCCGTATAAGTCAATGGTAACCAAAACTTTTAGGTTACTGACATTCTTCAACATATCTTCTTTTGAAAGTGTGAAAGAACTAAAGTGATACAGGCATGAGGGTGAGCAAATGATGACATCATTTGTGAGTTAACTGTTTTTGCTGGGGTCAGATTGATTCAAAACCCAACCTGTGAGGAAACAGAGCAATTCTCGTGATATTAATTTCAATGCATTGATCTTTTATTTATTCTGGCAGACAGACACATTTCAGTTCAGCTTGTAACCTCTACTCCACTGATTTACTGAACACCGTGACAGTTTCACATGTCTCACTACATCCTCGCCGGATGCTAAGTGATGTCTGTGACAAACACTCACACAGGAATTGCAGCTTCCGTCATCAAAAACCGAACCTGTGAGAACAGGGACTGGATTTGTTGACCTATTAAGCCTGGATTTCTTTGAAAAGACAGACAGAGTGCTTAAAATCCTATCAAAATGCTCTAAAGACCTTAAGCGAAGAGGATCGACATAAACTCATTAAAATCACCTGATCTAAAAATATCAGTGTGCCACTTCACATTAAAACGGCAGCATCTCACAGCTCGCATATACAGTATTACATTATTGCACTCCAAACTTCAAGAACACTTCACATCTAGACACAAGTGTCACCGCTCACATGCTGAGTTAATGAGTTTTTTTTCCCACAACCTCTCACTCACTGTCACAGTGTAACCTTGGTGCACATCACGCTTTAAAATACAGGACGGTCAGCCGTTTATAAGCCGCTTGCAATGGCTCTGATCTTGCAAGACTTTTTTAAGTGATCACCGATCAATAGCCAATACCCTTTTACCAAGCTGGCCACTTTGTTTATTACCTAATTTATAAGGCTTGAAACTTCGCTAAAGATTTGTAGTAATGCCACGGCTTTGTGCTATTCAGCAAATGGCCTTCACTTTCAATCACAAAGGCCTGTTAAAAGAATGCAGACCAGTTGAGGGGATTCGGGGTAATCTAATTTTCTGTTGCTCTGTGAATGAACAATGCAAATCCCTTAATTGGCGCCTGTTTGAAGTGCCTCAAAAGCAAGGCAATTGCTGATTCTTTCAGTCACAGTAGCATATCTGCAGAATTTCTCAGGTTATCTAGTGTGGGGGGTTTGTGTCCGTCTCCACACCCGAGTTTATCATATCAGGACAGATTGGAAAAAATGAACTCATCTGTGTCCGTCTCTTCTTCAAGCTACTTTCGCTCCTTGCCCCGTGTTTCTCTCTTGCGCACACACACACACACACACACACACACACACACACACACACACACACACACACACACACAGTATTCAGTCGCCAATTGTTGCTTAACAAAACTTGTGTCCGTCTGATCATCTCAGGACGGATTGAAAAAAAAAATGAACTCACTGCCCCCTCTCTCGGCATCTGTGTCTGTCTCGTCCTCAAGCTACTTTCTCTCCGTGCCCTGTTTTTCTCTCTTGTACACACACACACACACACACACACACACACACACACACACACACACACACACACACACACACACACATTTTTAATATGAAAGTTCGTATTAAGTCTCCAATTGTTGCTTAAATGTCAGAATCGTTCTCCATGGTCTGATAAACCGAGATGGTCACACAAATCCTGTTATTTTTCTCTCTCTGTGTGTTTGTAGCTGGTAGCAAATGCAGTGTTGCTGGTCGGCGTGAATCTGTCGGGTGTGTTTATACGTATCCTTACCGAGCGCACCCAGAGGAAGGCCTTCCTACAGGCCAGAGACTGCATCCAGCAGCGCCTACAACTAGAGGACGAGAACGAGAAACAGGTCAGACTCGCGCGACACGTGCGTTGGCATTGATTAAACTTTATTGATTAAACTGTATTGTCCTCAAAGGCAATTATTTGTGTAGACAGCAGTATATTATACAACATACAAATACACAAACAAGCAGTTGCATGTTTTAGATCAAATGATCAGCTGTTTCAGTTTCTCCCTCAAGTTAAAGTGAGAGTTTTGACAGGTAATTACCTTGCAAGATTGCTTTTATTCCCCCCCCCCCCCCTGACTATAGCTTAAAGGTCAAGATATCTTAGCAAACGCATTCACAGAGATGCATGTACTCTAAGACACACAAAACAGTTGTGAGATCGGGTGTGCGGTCAGGTGGTTGACTTATTTGGGATTCAGGCTGTATACAACTATAATGACAATACAGTCCACCAAGCGCACCTTAGAGCTTTAGCATTTTCATTTGGATTACTAGCTTTAAATGTAAATGTAAACTTATATGTAAGCTTTAAGGTCAACATGAAATCAAAATGTACCCTGATTATATTCCTTAAAAGCCAGACTTAAAGTTCAACTGAAATTTGAACTGGAATGACGGGAAGTGGAATTTACTGAATTGCAATTGAATAGGTATTTATTTCTGGGAAATTAAATGTTCTTCTCTCTGGTTATAAATATCTCTGTCTGACAGTTCAAACGTTTGGGGTCAGTAAATACTTTTATTCAGAAAGGTTGCAGTAAATTGATCAAAAATGATAGTAAAGGCTTTTTTACATTTATACAATATTATTGTATAAACGGCAGAACTGTTTTCAATATTGATAATAATAAGAAGAAATGTTTCTTGAGCAGAAAATTCACGTTACTATGATTTCTGAAAGATGATGTGACACTGAAGATTGGAGTAATGATGCAGAAAATTCAGCTTTGCCACCACAGGAATAATTGATATTTTACTATATATTCAAATAGAAACACTTTTAATTTGCAATAATATTAATAACAATAGCCTAATATACAGAAATTTAATAAAGTAATCAAATGGAAGAACAGTTAAGTAAATAAAACATTGCAAAGTCTTTATGGATTAAATATACATTGATTCTTATTAAAGTTATTAATATTATATTTTGAAGAGCAGTGAACGATTGTCTCGTTTTCTTTTGTTGTTTGATTTAGAATAAATGACAGAAAGAGCAGCGGGTTTATTAGGCTGCGTTCACTTTAAGACCGGATGCACACTGACCTAATACACTGGCAAGCATTTGATTACTTTCCCAGCTATTATATTCACTGAAGACACAACTGAAAGCGTTTTAGGTTAGAAAGTCCTGAAGATGGATGTTTTTACATATTTTTGTGTGTATTTCAACGTTAAAAATGATCCCGGATCAATACGCTTGCACACGTAACATTACATGATTCGACTGATTTGGATGTTACGTATGGTGACAGCGCTTAACTTTAAAGGAAAGGAATGGAAAGCGGCATAATATATATATATAAAAAAAAGTAAACTAAAACCCAGCCCTAAATCATACATTCTCTATAGAGCAAGGGGGGCCCTGGCGTTTTGGGGGCACTACGCAACTTGCGTATTATGCGTATAGGGAGGACCGGCACTGGCCACCTTGAGCTCTATCGGGAGCACCTGGCTCGGACCAAGAAGCTGATCTACTGGGGATCTGCCTGCCATAAATAAATTATTTTCAAACAAGGCTCTCAAGCTAACATTCAGGAATGAATTGGAACACACAGGAGATCACCAGGGTATAACTCACAACAAAATGTTAAAGGGGTCATGACATGAGAAACCAAATTTGCCGTGATCTTTTGGTATATAAGAGGTCTTTGTACCATTAAAACGTCTTGCAAGTTTCATAGCTTAAGACTTCCTCCCCATTATAAACGAATCATTTATTTAATCAAGTTCTAAATACAGCTCGTTCTGGATCCATGGTAAGAAGTGACGTCACGGTACGAAGTGACGTACCAGCGTTTGCATATAGACCGCCTCCAGCACAAGACAACTACGCTTTAAGCGCAAGACAACTACGCTCATTTCATATCATTGTCGCGCCCGCGCGCTGCGCGCCTCACAAGCGTTCAGTCGACGTACGTCGGACAGCGAGTGGGTCTGTGTACAGGGAAATTACGATGCCACGCAGATGTGCTGTTCCTGGCTGTGGACAAACAACATCTTTGAATACGCTGCGAAAGATCCAGTCGTCAGGGAAAAATGGATGCACTTTATTTTTTGCGGACGTCTCAGTCCCGGCAGTGTTAATTTAAGCGTTTGTTCTTTACATTTAAAGGATGACTGTTTTGAGAACAAATCCCAAAATGATGCTGGCTTTGCCAGAAAACTGTTGCTCAAAGATAAGTCCGTGCCGACTATTCTGGGCTCAACAACGACGACGCAAACTGTAAGTAATGTATTTAAAACTTTTAACTACTTTTTAAATACGCCGAATCCGCAAATGTTCTGGCTGGGGGCGTTAATAATTGATGCATAGGCACTGACGTTAGCCAATCATAACAGTGGGCATTAACACTGAACTCTTAAAGGGGAAACACCCCCAAAAGAGACTGTTTGAATCAGAGGATGAGAAACATGGTGGGAAAAAGTCATAAATCACTACATTTTAAACGTTTTTTGTAAAAAAAAAACTATAGTAATACTATAATTGCACCTAAGGGAACATAATAATAAAATAAAAAAAACCATGTCATGACCCCTTTAATGACATTGAACACAGAACTGATGAAACTAAGGACTAAATACTAGAGAAATCAAGGTAAAACAGTACAGGTGTAGAGCTAATTAATAACCAGACTAACTAGGAACACAGACAGATAGGCAAAGAGGGGCCATGGTGAAGACTTGGCAGTTGACTCCAGGAGGACAACTGATGGAGACGAGGCCAATGGAAGTTGAGCACTAGGCGCAGATGAAGAGCCAGCAAGACCGGCCGCACCAATGTCCTTGGAGGCTGAGGCAGAGCCTCAGTGACGAATGTCTGGGGTTGTGCCAGGGTACCAGAGGACTTAGGTGTAGCCGGTGTGACTGAGGACCAAGGCGAAGCCCGACAGAGCCAAAGGGGTGGAGGGTTGAAGCATAGTTGAAGACCCGTAAGTCCATGGCGCAAGCAGAGTGACATCTGACCAAGGTGGAGACGAAGGGACAAGGGAGCCCGGTTGAGCCGTAAGGACAATAGTCCCAGCTGGAGCCCAGAGAGGGCGGAGCCGACAGGCCAGCGGGCCGAAGTGGAGTAACGGGATTGATGGCTGGAGGCGGAGCCAGGGGATTGCTTTTGACTGAGCAGAACTGGAGACCAGAAGACCCGAGGCAAATCCACACAATAGAGTGGTGTCAGAGAAGGAGCAGCGGGGGTAAAGGGCTCTGGGTCCAGAGTGGGGCTGGTGATGTCATCCTCAGCGGGGCAGATGGTGAATACAGATCCGTTGTTCACAAGCACCCACTCCATGCTAAAAAGTGGTCCTCCAGTGAACGGACCTTCTGCTCAAGGCAGAGATGAAACTCATGGTGATTTTAAAGTTACAAATGTAGAGAATTTTATTTTTATTTTATTTTTATAAAAGTCGTCTGTAAATAATTTCCTTTTTTTAAATATATATATATATATATATATATATATATATATATATAATTAATATATTTTAAAAATCTTCCATGTATCTAACTAGATACACAGCACCTCTATGAGCCCAATCTTGAAAGAAACAGGACTTTTCTATACTTAGATCAAATTCTTCGTTGTATCTGTTTTTGCGGGATGGACATTTCTGGACAAAACTGCACACACAGCAGATTGTGATGTGAACATTTTCTTGTAGCAGCAACCTACCCTAACAAGCAGATCCACCATCCCACTTTATTTCTCAGTGAGACTGCTTCCTTTAGCTGTCATTGTGGATTATATCAATGATAAAGTGTGTGAATCAAATAGCAACATTGGCATAACTTATCTCCCTCGTTGAGCTCAATTGCAGTGGATAATTACTGAATGATTTATAAATGAAGTGGAGAGGGGCATAAGATTGAAAGATGCAAAACACACTCATACAAACTAAAGCGGAGAGGACACTTTCCCCTTGTTCCTTAGCGACTGAAATTGGTTATAATTGTTTGCACATGACTCATCCACCTCCTACCCAACAAACTCCCTGAATAGAAGGTAACACCACCCACTCTATACATCACACCATGCTGTACCACACAACTCTCTCTCTGACACACAAACTCTTTCGCTTCATAGATATGGACCAGTCTCTAATCTTTCCGTTCGCACATTCAGATGATCTATCATTTATGTGCACAAAAGTGCACATTCAGCAAGAGTGGCTGGTGTATTGATTTCAAAAGTTTGAGAGTTTGTGGGGCAGATGGATAAAATCACGTGGGGGAGAATATTTGATATGTATGTTTTGGATTAAATAAAAAAACTAACCCCCGGTTTCACAGACGAGGCTTAAACCTAGTCCCAGACTAAAATGCAAGTTTGAGCTGCTTTAACTAAAAACAATTTGCACTGCATAGTATTTCTTAAAGGGGTCATCGGATGCAAAATTTACTTTTATATGGAGTTGTAAGACTGAAAAAAAAAACAGTTGAGGAACCACTCCTCGAGTAGACAAAGGACCCCTCGTGCACTAAGGATGAAAGTCGCACCGCTGAGTCATCCTAATCTACATTTCACTCCCTCATCCTCTCTCTATCACCTGCAATTCACCCAAGAATATATATGGTTTAATGTGAATGATTATCGTTATATTTAGTTTAAAATGTCTCAGAGTGATTGGTACAAATGTCTCATTTACAAATAAGTAAAACTAACGGTAATAAGGTTTTTAAGAGTTTAGAGATAACTGGCACACAAAGGAAGGTGGTCTCTAGGCAAATGGTCTCCTACTCTCAAAAGGTGTAAACTCAATGCAAATTTAGCCATGGAAATCAACTTCTGCCTCCAGTAAGTCTGGGGCTGTGATTAATGTAAATTTCCATTAATTCCATGTGAAAGAGGTTCTGTCTATAATGGTATGCAGAGGGATCAGGGCCTTTTCTGTACCTGAGATTGGGCCATGCATGTTGAGAGACTCAAGACTCTCAGCCTCATGTATCCAATAATGTTGGGTTCACATCTCTTCTCTTTATTCCATATTAGTATTTGATGTTTTTTATCGATTACCTTTGAACGATTATGAAATTGGCATGTTACATTTACCTGACATAATAAATTATGTACATTTGATCATTCTAACTGACTTTGGCATTATTTTCATTAGAGTTAAAAAGAATAGTCAAACATTCGCTCACATTTAATGGTACTCAGATTCATTTATGGAGTCAGATGAAATAACAAGAAAATATATATGAGAAATGTATTGCATTTAACACAAAATACTTTGCCATGAGAAAAGACGGAACACGAGAGAAACCTTCCCCATATCATTCGACCAATATAGACGGGCTTACAGTGTTTGCATATAAATGTGTCTTTGCAGTGTGTGGACACAACCACCATACAATGAAAAAAATCCATTCACTCCTTTTTTTTTTTATCCTCAAAAAATCTAAACCCTCTCAATAATCAAGCTGTTTGGATTTTCTGAGTTGTATGATGTCATATTGCTCATGCTCCGCCCACGACCACTGATGGACTGTCCCGTATTAGCATATTTCCGCCCTCAGCCATTTGTATACTGTCCGCTCATTACGGACAGTGTACAAATGTATACAGTTTACATTGTATACAACATTACAAGTTGTATACAAGTTGAGTTGCTCATTATCATTTAAAGAGACATGCACCCAAAGGGGTCGCTGTGAACAGAGCTGTTTTTAAAGAGGTAAAAAGAGTGTTGTTTTACACAACCATTGAGGAATTTTAACCAAAGTATATTACAAACTTTACACGAAGACCCTGAAGAATCATACCAACTTTTGGAAAATGGGCATGCGATGACCCCTTTAAATACAATTATCATAATTCTTAAAATATGTCAGTGCCATTGTTTTGTCTCAAGATGCACACAGAAATGTTTTTTTTCTTCTAAAGCACGTATAAAAGCTACTAAAATGACCTAATTGAACTTAGGCCAAATCCTGGTTTAGTCGAAGCTCTGTCTGTGAAAATTCAGCTTTGCCATCACAGGAACATTTATTTTAACAGTTATTTTACAGCATTTTTGGTCAAAAAAGTAAATATATATTAAGTATATATACACAGCACAACTTTATAACTTTGTCAACAAGGAAACATCTACATGTTGCAGACTATAATGTTCATTGGTTTTAAATTTCACAGTCAATGAAAGAGGCTTAGGCAATTACAGTCATGCTGTGCTAATTATACAAACTCTCTACACAACTCTCAGCTCAACTTTTGAGTTAAAAAAGGTGGCATGGCTCGCTGGGATTTGCTCATCGAGAAAGCATTTATCACCTGCTTTTAGTAACGCATGGCTTGGCAATGAACTGTATGCGTTTCCACGGAAACTTACCTTTGCCATGCCAACCAACTCCAAAGCTCAAAACTGTGATCTCTCACAGAGATTGGCCACTAATAGCTATCAGTGAGTTCATTAGATAAAACGCATACAGATAACAGAAGTGGCTAGTTTACAATAGCATAGCGCAATGGCTAGCACAACCATTTTATGTTTTTTTTTATAGAGCTGCTCAATCATGACATAATTTTAAAGGCCAGCTGGAAGGCTATGGCTTCACTTGGAAATTTCCATGTCTGTGGTTAACATTCTTGATGAGGCTTTCACATCTTGTTCTATAACAACATCTAGCTTCTGCTGTTACCAATACAATTCAAGGGAACTTGCGACCATAGTTGGCTAACAATGTATTTGGGAAACGCACCCCAGAAAGTTTGAAAAAGTTTTAAAAACTTTGGTTTTCAAATTTTTAAAGTTAGAAGTAGTTTTAAAGCTTAAAGTTTAATGTTTTTGAAGGCAAAGGCACACAGTCTATCAGAAAACAAACAGATAGATAGATAGATATATATATAGATAGGCATCAAGACTTAGCATGTTTTAACACATCCCTAGCATGTTTTAGCACATTGCTAGCATGAATTAGCACATTGCTAAGATAAATTACATGTTGTGTGTCCAATTTGTCATTTATTGGGAAAAAAAGTGCTTATTGGAGGTAGGCTATGTTGGGAAGGCATCCCTCATAAAGTTGGTTGAATGAATGTCAAAAATCAATTAAAGGGCAGCAATTGTGAACAAATAGAGAGTTTTGATTTGTTTGTCATATTTGGTCACTGCAAAATTCCCACAATTCAATTTGTGTTATTTTATAGTTTCAAGGCTTTATATTATTTTGAAATATTGGAATAGTAGTGATAAAAATGAGTACATGAATTCTAAGGAGTATAATAATAATTTAACCTATAATTCATATTAAACTTGACTGATGACACTAAAAAAACTCACTATTTACCCCAAAATGTAATGGACATATTCAACAGGAACGCCTACTAATGAGCCTGCTGCCCAGGAATGTTGCCATGGAGATGAAGGAGGACTTCCTGAAGCCACCAGAAAGAATCTTCCACAAGATATACATCCAACGGCATGACAACGTCAGGTATAGAAAGAACGAGAGCGTGCGAGAGAGAGAGTGTTTCAATCAAGCCATTCAGAGGAGAGCACTACATTTATAGTTTTTTTTTTTTTTTCAGACTAGACAGACAGTGTCAATTCAATTGTACTTAAATTGTGATTGCGAATACTGAATCAGTGAGTCAATAAGAGTCAACAACACTCCACTCACGCGCAGTCGTCTAAGTTCCTGAGTCTGGCTCCCAACCAAAGCTCGCACAGCATGTACGGCGCCCACAGCGCTTGTGCTATCAACTCAAGAGCTGCTCAATTAACCCACGCTGCCCACACACGCAGAGAGACGCAGAGTGAGAGATGGAGCAAGTGCTGGGGGGCAAATTCACACAATAGCACATACACACACATATGCCATCCCTAAAGACCTGCTCCAACCAACCGATTTGGGAGTGAAAGAGGATGCAAACAAGTAACTTTTCCATGACCCACTAACTGTCTAAAAGATGAGGTTAATGCAGGCCCAGCTCCAGTTTAAGGATGAAAGGAGGGCTGTAACTACGAGCTCTGTAAAAGCTATACGTTAGTACCCTCATTCATCTCTCACTGCCATATTTGCTTAGTTTCGAGGTTTTGAGTCTGTAACCTTAGTCAGAAATGTGATGTAACCAATGAATCTGGAGCCTTTTGTCTATTAGTTTTGAATTTAGTTTTATTTCGAACTTGTCCTATTAATTTAGTTTTTAATTAGAGTCCACTGTGATTGTTATTTTATTTAATTTTTTAATTTTCAATTATTGATTTCTCCAAACATTCATTTACTTTCATTTAATTAAGATTTTATCGCAGTGTTACATTTTAATGTTAATGACGGTGTGTTATAAAGTTTGACATATTTACTATATATTCTGTAATAAGTCATTCTAAAGTAAAACTAAAATGAACCTGTGGTAATTCATATTACTGCTTTATTATATTTTAGTTTAGTTGAGGTCGGCATGAAATGAAAATGCACCTTTTTTATTTTCTATAAGCATGTTTTTTTTTTTTTTTGGACCGTTTTAATCTTTAAACGATTTTAATCAAAATGATTAAACTGGATCTTCCGGTGGAAACGACAGACTGCTCTCTGGTGACGCATGCTGGACTTCTCCAATCATTTAGTCCACTTCCCGCCATTTTCTTACAATCAACATCAAGCTCGCGTTCAGATCTGCTTCCATCCAATCAACAACTGATGGATAGAGCCAAGTCCCCGCCCTACATTTTTTCCTTTTTCAAGAATGTTCGTCAAAATGTTTTTATTGTAGATTTGTTACTACTTTCTGTTTAGTCGCAACTTCAACAAAAGTATTTTGACATGCTACATTGACATTGACATACTGACATGATAAATGAATGATACAACACTGATTAGTTTATTGGACTATACTAACCAGCCAAACCTTGACACCTCAGGTGGGTTAAACTCACTCAATAAAGGATTGGATGAGCCAAGTACCCCCCGGACCCCTGGCCTGGGTTAATCTGACTACAGATTGTAATGTTTTAATGAAAAAAGGCCGGTTGATTCATTTTGCTTTTATAGTCCTGTGCATGTTTCTGATAAAACACAGTTTTCTGGCCCTAAGCCGTTACAATGAACAGTGTAAGGTCTGCTGTGAATCATCGTAACCTGTTGTCCTCTCATTCTGTGCAGCATCCTGTTTGCAGACATTGTTGGGTTTACCAGTCTAGCATCACAGTGCACGGCCCAAGAGCTGGTAAAACTACTGAATGAGCTCTTCGGAAAATTTGACGAGCTCGCTACAGTAAGTAATACTATTGGCATGTATGTGTTGAGAGAAAGGAAGAGAGGAGCAAATCACATTAGAAAGCTTGAGTCAATGGGCATATGCAGTACCTTATATGATTGCTCACAGTCTGACGACAATATGCTGAACAGCATTATAATCATAATCCCCATTAGTGGCCACAGCTTCTCATAGAGTCCCTCTGTACAATTTTCCTCAATCCTCAGAGAGGAAGCATTTGAGTTAGAGCAAAAATAACAATGGACAAAATACTTCTGACTGAGGAAAAATCCAACCTGCATTTACATTCATTACGTCAAGTGATTTGGTCGAAAAAACACCACTTCCTCTAAAGCAACTTGCCAACTATAAAATAGCATAAACCAACAGGAATACTAGGGTACTGTGGGTGGTTGCTAAGGCATTGCTATGTGGTTTATTAAGTGTTCTTACGCTACGTCCGAAATCGAATACTTCCCTACTATATAGTGTGCGAAAAACATTACGCCATCAGAGTAGTCCAAATACATAGTATGCAAAAAAAACAGTAGGTGGAAAGTACCTGGTTGACCTATTTTTTTTCACCGAGATTCTGAAGTGCGCATTCGATGGACACTTTACTCTGCCATGAGGCCACGCGAGAGGATTTATTAATGGCAGTAAAGCGACGCAACTGACGCTAGTGGTCACGTGACAGCTACAACATGGCAGATTTATTAATGCTACCCGTAGTTACCCGTAGCATGCTACCCGTAGTTTGACCTTTTATTGAAATTAGCTTACATTTATCTGTTGATGCCTTCACAAGCTTTGAAAAATAAGTTAACAAACGCATAGACTATCGATTAACAGCCTTGTATAGTTACAGAAGGTCTGCTTACAGTAGGTCTGTCTTCATTAAAAGTAAATTTCCTTATGGAGAAAATGAAATACTATGAAAATAGTTTCAGTTATGACGTTTTTATTTAGTTTTGTATCAAATACAATGTGATTTTCGTTGATCGAGATCTGGCAGCAGCATTACATTTTTCATCTTGGGCGAGCGATTCACGGACAGCTTTCCCTGGCATGAAATCCCTTATATGCCTGCAAACCAATGAGAACGTGGGACAATGATGACAATTCATAACAAAAGAGTGTAGGCGCCAAAGCTGCTGTGGATCCGCTTACCCGAAACCCTCTGTAACTGGCAGATTTAAAGAAAATGTCCATTGTTTGGCTTATACTTTTAAGTATGTTCAAATTAAGGAAGTTTCTGATTAAAGTAGGTTCAAATTTAAATCTAGTAACTACTCAGACATTATGTGATTTCGGACACACCGTTAGTATTTTCAGCTCAGTGCCATGCTGTTGAAAAACTGTTCTGGTTGTTGCTAGGGTATTACTAGGTGCCTGTATACATGGTTGCTTACTTGACTATGACAACACAGCCCACTCCCAAGTCTTTGGCAACACTTTAGATAATTGCAATTAACATTCAATTAAGTGTTTCTGAAAATAAATTGTCCTCTAAAAAAATGCTGGGTTGTCTCAACCCATGTTTGGGTCAAATATGGACAAACCAACTGTTGGTTTAAAACATTTATTTTATTTTAATTTAAACCAATTCTTGGGTTTGTCCATATTTGACCTAAATATGGGTTTAAAAAACCCAGCATTTTTTATAGTGTACATTCATTTTTCACTCAAGTAGATTATTTTAAAGTATATTATGTATGTAATTATACTTTAAAAGTGCACTAAAATGTACTTACAATAAAAGCGTTCTATCATCCACCAGATCACTTAGATGGAAAATAGATCACAAATAGATGGACCCAATTGGGTCACCATCTTGCGAACAACCGAGGCTAGTGGCTGTAGGTGCGCTGGGAGAGGTATCTAGTGGCGGCCATTGAAACTCTATTCCCCGTTCTTTCAAGTGGTGAGAGTTCTTGGTTGCAGAGATATAGTGATTTCAAGTCGAGTCCATCTTGTTGAAACACGCTGTATTTGCCCACCTTGTCCTAAACAAACCAAATAATTTGAGATGTTATCTGGTATCATTCATGTTCAAAGAATAAACTGTGTAAGACAGGTTACTCACAGAAGTTTGATCCCTTACAAAAGTAATAGAGATTTTGTCTTAGCAAACACCAATAAATATTTCAGCAGCCCCTCACAGTAAATGCTAAATTACCATCCTGACAGCTGTGATTGGACTTTTCAAAGGTGCTGCCTGTGATCATACAGAAGTATCTTGGATGTACTGTAAATTACAACTACAAGTTTTACTAGAGGTGATTCGTGGATTGTATTTGTATTTTTCGTATTTTTCCTCCAATAAGTAAAAACTGTTTAATGTGCTGGTGTTAGAAAAAGTTTAGCTCAAAATTTTCACTTTAATCATTTTCCTTTCCTTCAACAATTTCATGGCTCAGTTTGCTTTTCTGTATCCCCAATTCAGCAAGTGTAAGTCTTTATCAAACAGAGTCTGTTCCAGAGAAAAGTAAGACTGTGACATGTAGCTCTATGTCACAAAAAAAAGAAAAAAAGAAAAATTCAGGTAGAATTCAGTTTGAAATTCAGGCAACAGTTGGAAATGATTGGCACATATGGTGTGTGTGTGTGTGTGTGTGCGCGTGCATGCGTGTGTATGCGTGTGTGTGTGCGCGCGTGCATGCGTGTGTGTGTGCGCGCGTGCATGCGTGTGTGTGTGCGCGCGTGCATGCGTGTGTGTGTGCGCGCGCGTGCATGCGTGTGTGTGTGTGCGCGCGCTGTGACAGACCACAGTCTCCTCCTGCCCTGTGGTGCCAGATGGTGCATATCTCATAAAATAGAGCAATTGATCTGTAGAGAATTCCTGTCTTTCTGTTTGTCTCACTCTATTTAGTCTAAAGTGTCTCATTGTTTTGTTTAAGTGATGTGAATGGTATAATCCTAATAATGCATTTGCAAAAGGTTAGGCCTATTTGAATCAGTATCTATAGTTTAAGAACAAATTTGGGTAACACTTTACTTTAAGGTGACGTAGTTACACTTTACTGTATACATGTACTTACTATTGTAATAATAACAGTAAATTATGCATAATTACAAGTAACTAACACTAAACTTATCCACTAAACAAATCCAAACCCTAACCGTAACTCTACAGTAAGTAGGCCTACATGTAGTTAATTAATATTACTCATTACTTCATAGTTAGTACAATGAAACTACATCACGCCTAAAATAAAGTGTAACCCAAAATTGTGAAGTGGAAATTCCAAATGTGATAAAGCTTCTAAATTCTCAACTCAATTAGAAACATTTATAGAAACTACTCTACTGTTCAAAAGTCCTATGCTCACCATAAGGCTGCATTTATTTGATCAAAAATACAGTAAAACATTAATATTGTGACAATTTAAAATACAAGCTTTTGCAATAGACTTTATTCATTTTAATACAGAAAAATATGTTTGTTAGGGCCCATTCATACCAAGGATGATAACTATAACGATAATTATAAAGTTTTAATAATCAATCAAATATAAAAATAGGTAATTCCACATCACATCAACTATAAAGATAACACAGAGGAACGATATTTCTGGAATAACTTTCAAAACTATTTTTTAGGTGATGAACGATAAAAACATTGACAGCCAATCAGAATCCTGGCTACTTCAACGAGCTCAAACATTTAAAAGCAGCGCAAAATTATAATAGTTATAAGTTATAATAAACAGAACATTATCATGAATTGGTGTAGACTCTAAAATAGTTATCGTTGAAGTTAAATTTATAGTTATCAGTCTTGGTGTGAACAGGCCTTCAGACTTAATGCAAGTTCCACATAAAGTGATACGCACACAAACAGTTTTATATAATAAAAACAAACGTAGAAGTGTTTTTTTTTAATAGCCAAATAAACTCTCATCTGCTCATTTCTTAACTGACAAAGCAGGACACTTCCTAATGGTTAATCACAGAAGTACCATGATCATACTTTTCTTTACTCATAAATTGTGTAAAAACCGTATTTCAGAAACCAGATTCTGTATAACCTGGTATAAATGTGATATTTATGAACCGCATCACTGACTTGCTTTCAACTGCACATTCCTTTTAATGGCTCTGTGTGTCTCTGGAAAAACTCCCATCGTGCTTTTCTGTGGCAGGAAAACCATTGCAGAAGGATTAAGATCTTGGGAGACTGTTATTACTGTGTGTCTGGCCTGACCCAGCCC
Source organism: Phoxinus phoxinus (assembly GCF_949152265.1). Classification (NCBI taxonomy): domain Eukaryota; kingdom Metazoa; phylum Chordata; class Actinopteri; order Cypriniformes; family Leuciscidae; genus Phoxinus; species Phoxinus phoxinus. The sequence goes on from NC_136891.1 coordinate 25,268,953, forward strand.
AAAACGGACCACGCTCACTGCTGTGTGGAGATGGGTCTGGACATGATCGACACCATCACGTGAGTCAGTGTTTGTGGCCAAATCTCATTTCGTTTTAACATCAGTCACTTGAGCCAACCAGCAGGTGCTACCATCATCTGACAGGCTGTATTTGAAAGCTATTGTGATTTTGTGTGGGAATGTGTGTGTGTGTGCGTGTATGTGAGAGACCTGCTCCACTATATTCATTTCTCTGCTCTGAATTCTAAGGCGGCTTTCGCTGCTGCAGTCTCTTATCACCTCACACAGGTGATAGAAAATGCACACACACACACACACACACACACACACACACACACACACACACACACACACACACACACACACACACACACACACACACACACACACACACACACACACACACACACACAAACACATCTCTCTCGCTCTCACACACACACACACACTTTCGATCTCACATTAGTGTAGATATCCTGCATTATGCTGGTAGCAAACAGAAAAAGAAATTCCTCCTGCCAAAGCCCCCCCCCCCCTCTCTCTCTCTCTCTCTCTCTCTCTCTCTCTCTCCCTCTCCCTCTCCCTCTCCCTCTCTCTCTCTCTCTCTCTCCCTCTCTCTCTCTCTCTCTCTCTCTCTTCAATCATCAGATCCAGCCGGCATTATAGTGAGGGGTGAGGAGAGAATAAGAAGCTTTGAAATAAGGGGGGAAAACCTGACTTTAGTTTTCTAAATGGAAATATAGCGTTCAGGGTTCCCACGCTTTTCACCAATTATTTTCTATGATCTTTTCTATTGTTTGCAATGTTGTTTGTTATGCTGATTATTAGGGGTGTAACGGTAGGCTACACAGAAGTCACGGTTCAGTATGTACCTAGGTGTTGGGGTCACTAGTCGATATTCAGTCGAGTTCAGTACAACGGAAAAAAACAACATATCCACAATGCTAGGTTTCTTTTAATTTATTTTGAACAGACAGTAGTGTAAATCACAGTTTGTTCCACCTAGCGGCATTTAGTCCCCCCTGAGGTAGTGCAGACTCCTTTAGTGTATAAAGCACTACGCAGTAAACAGAATGCACTCTTGCATAGTTCTTATTTTTTTGTAGGGCTGATAAAAAACAGAAGTAATTGGGTCACAATCGGCTGCAAAACTGAAAAGCATCCCTTGTGTTGTGTAAAAGTGCAAAGTAAATAGAATAATAAAAAATAAAACTTGTGCAGAGATTAGTTTTTGCATTCCTGTAGTCTTTTTTTCTGCCTAGCTCTGGTGATTGGCACATCTGGATGATGTCGTCTGCCCACTACCCCCCTCATTATAACAGCGGAAACCAATGAAAAGCACTCCGTCATTTATAGTCATGCAGCTAAGAGTAAGACATCATTCGAAAAGGGTCTATTTTTATTTGTGTACACTCACAATAAAAACAAAACATTGTGCTTTTGTAAAATAAAGAAAACAAAGAGGATGCCGCTTTCTGCCGTCCCCGTTTCCAGTCCATGGAGTTAGTGTAGAGCGTCCCAAAAATGTATCGAAACTCAGTGTATTGGCTACTTGTTCTTGTATGCCATCTGAACGCTTTTGGGGTGGTACGTAGATAATCTCTTCTACTTCTTCTTTGTTTTTTTTCTGTTGTGGAGGTTAGATAACAGCGTTGCATTACCTCGCACCCCCTTCTGGATTGGAGTGTGGATTGCTGTGACTGACTAGCCTAGAAATCTAGACGCACCCTAGCGGCTGCAAAATGTATTTTGCAGCCAGGGCAGTCTAGCAACTCTCCATAGACCTTCTAGCTGCAAAAACCTAAATTGGGTCAGGCCAATCACGTCGTGTATAGAGTAGGCGGGGGCGGGCTTAACATATGACGACAGAGTTGTGACGGCTGGCACTTGTAAACAAAAGTGGCGGCTGCGGATGGAGAACAGCGGTCTTTCGAATCGGCTTTCGCGACTCTGGAGGACTTGGAGTTAAGTTTTTCTTTAAGAAAAGAGCAAAGAACGGCACTTAAGTCATTCTTAAAAAAGGAAGAAGTGTTCGGAGTTTTGCTGGACCGGATCTTTGCCACTCTGACTACGTCACCTTCTTCGTTGCTCTGGTTGATTGTAGCGCTATCCTATTGCGTGCAGAGGGATTTTGAGGGACAACCGTTTATCCCGCCCCTCGGATTAAGCCGCGTCTATGGAGAGTTACCAGACTAAACATCTTGATGTAAGTCTGGCTTGCCAGGCTAGTGACTGACTGTATTCGTCATCTGACTTTATGGACCGAACCGTGACGTCCGTACCGTGACGGTTCGGGACAAATACATGTATCGTTAAACTACATGAGGATTTAAAATCAATTTAAGGTCTATTAGTTATAGATCTTATCGTGAATGATTTATCCATGCATATGTTTTATTTGTATTATTGTTATTAATTATTTACTATAACTGATGGATAGAACCAAGTCCCAATTTTTTTTGGTCCTTTTGGATAATCCCTTTTGCTCAGATGTACAGTACGTCACTATAAGGAAGAAAAGTTATTTGGCTTCTTCTGTTTCATCGCAACTTTAAAAAACATTAGATTGAGGTTAATCTTTTGATTTGAGTCAAAATTCAGACATTAAGTACTGGAAATGATTGGCACAGATGGTGTGTGTGTGTGTGTGTGTGTGTGTGTGTGTGTGTGTGTGTGTGTGTGTGTGTGTGTGTGTGTGTGTGTGTGTGTGTGTGTGTGTGTGTGTGTGTGTGCGCGTGTGTGTGTGCGTGCATGCGTGCGTGTGAAGCCACTTCAGACCTAAGTAATATTTAGCCAATAAGATCTTTTACAGCAGATTATAACGAAACGTTTACTATTTCCAGAACTTTTCAAGTTTCCAGGTCTGGCAATCCCAATTGTACAATTCCCTAATATATCTGAATTTTTGCTGTTTTATTACCTTATTAAATAACACCTACTAATTAGTCATGGGTGTCAAATGTGCCTGTGGCCATGTCTTCAATTGCATCTGTTACCAAAAACATTTCCTCTTTTGTGATGTTTCATCCACACTAGTAAGTGTCAGTATAAAGACCACTAATGTATTAAAAATGCAAAACTTAAATGTACCTTTTTGTGAATATGTGTGTAATCAGGTCCGTTGCGGAAGCGACCGAGGTGAACCTGAACATGCGTGTGGGTTTGCACACGGGCCGGGTGCTGTGCGGGGTTCTGGGGCTCCGAAAGTGGCAGTATGACGTCTGGTCCAATGACGTCACACTGGCCAACATGATGGAGGCAGGAGGTCTGCCTGGGTCAGTCACACACCACATTATTCATAATCAGATATTAAACCATCATACAACATGTAACGTGGAATATCATTCCTATATGAGCAGAAAGGTGATAGTGTGATCATTTGCCCTTCCCTCAACAGGAAGGTTCATATCACCAAGGCAACGCTGGAATGTTTGAATGGAGATTACGAGGTGGAGCCGGGCCTCGGCCACGAGAGACACGCGTTCCTCAGCAAACACGCCATCGAGACTTTCTTCATCGTACCCTCACACAGACGCAAGGTACAAACACATCATCATTACATCGTAGACAACATGAATCAACTCTTGTAAAGCATTTTACTCCTGTAAGGTGGTGTTTTTCTTGATAATACAAACTGTACTGTAAATAACGTAAGAGAGAAAGTCTTGGTTACTGATGTAAGCGTCGTTCCCTGATGGAGAGAACGGAGTCCTTATGTCAAAGTCTGACAAATGGGGTCTCACTTAGGAGACCCAATCAGCTCTGAGTTATAGAAAAGCAGGCAATGGAACCCGGAGTACCGAATGACACGCTGGGTCCCCCGCGAGAAGGACCCGCGCCATCATCTGACAGCTCGACAGCTAGAGGAGTGGGAGGTCTGTGGGGACTGGCCCAGCAGAAGCGCTCCCACAGTAACCCTCAAGTCTCTCAAAGTGTTAACCAGATTCAATGCTCTGCCTTGAGCTGAGGCAGTGGGCTGGCTAACAGCAGATGGGACTCACGAAGAATGAGAGTCGCGACTGCAATGCTGACATGGTCATGCTCTCGCAGTGAGAGCATGAACCATCCACGAACGCCACAATCTCAGCATGCTCGCGGCCCAGACATGTGAGATGGCAATCGTGGCTGTCGGATGAGGACAGGAAATGAACGCATCCAGAACCACACGGACGGATAGGCATCTTTCAAAAGACGTTCGCCCCCCGTGCTTGATCTTTTAAGGAAGCTTCTTTTGCACCGAAGCACCAAGGGGGAATCGCTGCACTTATAACTGTGCACTGGCTCAAAGGCGAAACACCACTGAATGTGGTGCAAGAGAGATCCCCTCTTGTTTGCAAGCTCTTTTTGAGGCTATTGGAAGAGAGTGAACGCTATACGCAACCACTCGGCTCCGAAGCAAAAATCTGAATCAGTGTATGCGTGCTGCCATCTTATATACCTTATATACAAGCCACATATACAGTGGCTTGGCATGCAAATTCCGCTCGCCAATTCCATTGGCCGTTTTTTTTCTACAACTCAGAAGTGATTGGGGCTCCCGAGAGAGACCTCATTTGTCAGTCTTCAACATGACTGACAGATAAGGAACTTGATTTTATCCATCAGAATTTGTCTGGATTGTGAAAAGTGGACATATCTAAGGCTGTGCTATAATTGGGTAGAATTATTTTTTTGGTCATTTTAGTGGTACAGGAAATGATTGCATTTGGTGAACAATTACTGAGTACAATGTATTGTTGGCTATTTCCATAAATATTCCCGTGCAACTGGTTTTGTGTTCCAGGGTCACATATGCACAATCAAAAGCCTTACACACATCCTAATCCATCTGGAGTTCAAAGGGATTCATATCACTTTTTTAAGCCACTTCTTTTTTTCAGACGACAGTTACTGCAGCCATTTTCACACATTCAGTTAATCTTTTCTCTTCCCTCATTTCACATTTCTTCCCACCCCCTTTCCTCTCTTCCTCCCTCTCCCTCTCTCTCTCTGCAGATTTTTCCTGGGCTGATCCTATCAGACATAAAGCCAGCGAAAAGGATGAAGTTTAAGACAGTCTGTTACCTGCTGGTGCAGCTCATGCACTGCAGAAAGATGTTCAAGGCTGAGATCCCTTTCTCCAACGTCATGACCTGTGAGGATGATGACAAGGTGGGTGATAACTGCATATGTCCATCTTAATAACTGCAGCTGCCCACTTTTTCTCATCAACCAAACTTAATAGACTATTATTAAACAGTTGTATAGTCATAACATCCAACAGTCTGAAGTTTTAACATCTGATATTATTTTAAAGAGTTAAAAGTAACTATTTAAAAAATATATATTATAAGAGAGATCTCGAACATCTACCCACTGATCCCTGCAGCGACACCAGCGAAATTAATTAAAATTATACAAATGACTGGAGATTGACTGAAGTAATATCTATTTATGCTGATATTTATCACAATGAGTGCATTTACATGTACAACAAAATGCTGATGACTGCAAAAGTAATCTCTATATTTAAACCAATGAAAGAAGAAATGAAAAGAAAACCTTTGAAATCAACTTTTGAAAATTTTGAAATTAATTTCATTCTAGAGATATGATATGAAATATGGGCATAAAAGATGTCAACATAAAAGCTGCCACTAATGTTGCAGTTAAAATGACACCATAAAAAAATAAAATAAAATAAAATGCTTTATGCGTTTTTGTCATTCATTTACAGGACAACAGCATTTTGTGGGCCTGAAAAGTTTATGAAAGCGATACAGTTATCGTCTCCATGTAAACTACAAACATTTTAATTTGTGAAAACGGTGCCATGCGCATGAATATTACATGTTCAGTCTTTAGACCTTATGTAGCCCCGCCCCTTTTCAGCGCTGCGCTCGTTGTGTTTTGTCTTCCGGTCTGTATTTTCACTGAGATCTTGCGTATTTATGAATGAACGACTCGTTTTAAAATGTTAAGACATCTGCTTTAAATATTACAATCCTCATGATAACTTTTGTTAAAGCTGCAGTCCGTCGTTTTTCCTCTTTGTCGCCATCTCTGTTCGAAATCTGCAATTGCAGTTATTCGCGGAATTATTAACTGTGCGTGGGTAGTAAATCGGCATGAAACAGCGCGGATGAACACAATGTATTGAGGAGAACCTGTCGCTGCCGCGTCGCTGTGGATACTGTACTGTCATCAGCAATGTCAGAGTATACCTTTTGAAAGTGTCAACATTAGAATTTTCATCGGTAAATGTCATCTGAACAAGTAAGTAACATTCACTTTTGTTCTGACCAAATTCGGGGGGTGGGGGGAAGCATTGCAGTAGGCTATAGCATGCTGATTAAATCTAACGATTGCTTATATCACGTCAAAACGTGAAAAATATATTTTTTCTGAAGTCCGAAGTCTTTGGGTTTTACAACTGGTGAATCTCCAGTTGTCACTGGTGATTGTCGCTTTAAACTTTCGGGATCCGCCATACCAAGTGCTAAGCTAAAACTCCACCATCATCCACACACGCTATAATAGCCGAGACTCCTTCTCTATGTGTACAGAAGTGACGTAATGACGCAAAGACATGCTCGAAATTCCCGCGGAAATCCACCAGTACCACTAGAATTAAAATCATTATTACAAGCTTACCGTTTTGAATCGAGGTAAGGCAAGCAGATCGTTTTGAACACTGTCTGGTTACGTTTTTTTTCAAAAATTTATTTTTTGATATTTTTAAACCCAAAAAAGTGCCGGACTGCAGCTTTAACTTTACATTAAGTAAATCCGCTTCAAAAGCGAATTACTCCTGGACAGCTATGCCATAGAAATATACAGAGCGAACGCAAAAACGAAAGTTCAAAGACAATATTCTAAAGATGGCTGCGTTTCTCTGGTGCATAAGGTCTATAGGCGCGTAGTGTTTCTTTACAAAGTGACATCGCCAACTACTGGCCTGGAATGCATGATACAGCATTTTAGTCTGAAAAACTGTTTCTGTTTTTACTACATTGTTGTCGTGTTAACAGCCTAAAATAGGTGTTTGTGATGCTTATACTTTTTTTTTTAAATCACTGCAAAATGTCACATATATTTCAAGTCAAGTCTGGTCTGATATTAAATCACAAACCTGAGTAGTACACCCTGCCAGTCTTAAGTGTATCTCCACAAGAACCTAATTTACAAAGGTTTGCCTCATAAATATATTGATAACCTAATTATTAATTATGAGCTAAGACATCACAGTGTTATGATGTCATGACCAGTCAGTCAGCAAAAACTTGTTCCGGTGCTGCTGACATATTGTGATTGCTTTGTGTGCAGTCCTCCAGTACTTGCAAAGCCAAAATCCCCAAATCACCCTAAATCACCTTTTACACCCACACAAATCACATTCACTCTCACACTCTTTTAATCCAGTCCACTCTCTAATGCCACTCCTTCAGATGTGTGGATGATTGCACACAGATCCAGTCACCACTGCAGATTTACTGTTCTCATCATGTGTGACTGTGTGTGTGTGTTTTGACTTGTATCAGTGCATAATTAAACATCTTATCACCATTGCATGTGTGAGAAAATATGCTGAGATGTGTCGAATACCCATCTGTCACCCTGTTATGTAGATTTGTGTCTAAATGAGTTTAAAAGTATGTGTTGGTTTGCGGTGCTTTCTTTACCTAATAATCATAAAGTGATAGTTCACCCAAAAATGTAACTTTTGTCATCATTTACTCAACCTCATGTCAATCCAAACCTGTATATACACAAATAAAGAAATGTGAAATAGTCTACGCTGTCAAAAAATGCACCATAAAAGTGGTCCATATGACTCCTGCATTATATTTGAAATCTTCTGAAGTTATATGACAGCTTTGCATAGCCAACAGATAAAAAATTATGACTATTTATTGAAAATCTTCCCCTTTGCTGAACTGGAATCTGCTATACTTGAAATTGAACTGAAATCTTCCCTGGGTTTCCAGAGACGGGCGTTGCGAACAGCTTCTGAGAAGCTGCGCGATCGGACGTCATTTTCGGCGGGCCAGGTGCAGAACTCTCCCGGGAGCAGAGTGAACCGTTACATTGGTCGTATGCTAGAGGCACGACAGACGGAGTCCGAGACGGCAGACCTCAACTATATTACCCTTACATACAAGAGCAGAGAGAGAGAGCAGAGAGTGAGTACACACAGCTGCATAATGGATAAACATGTCAGATGTGAGAAGTATAGCTGTTACATAGGGTTATACTGTCATGATTCTGCCTTAGTGTCCTTGATTTTCCCTGGTTGTAGGGCAGGATCATGACAGAATCATGTTTTGTGTACAAGTGCATGGCCAATTGTTTGGGCCATGTGCTTGTGTTGTCTCCTTATGTAACCCCGCCCCCTTGTTATCCTCGTCTTGTGATTATTGTCTAGTCAGTTTCACCTGTCCTTGTCATTAGTGTTCCTTATATAATCCCCATGTGTCTGCTGTCCTGTGCTGGTTCATTGTTTGATGTTACCGTTGAATACCTTGTGAGAGTCTTGTCTAGTAACTGCCTTATCCTGTTCCTGTTGTTGGTTTATTGTCAAGTTTGTCTAGTGTGTTTCAAGTTTAGTCATCCCTTGTCAGTCTTGCCCTCGTTTTACCCCCTCGTGGGTTTTTGTTTTCCCCTGTTTTTCTGTTGTAAATAAACCTTGTTTGAGTTCATACTGTCTGCGATTGGGTTCATCCTTCCACCTCCTAACATATACCTCTTAAAATAGAATGATTTTTGTGTCTAAGCTAAAATAACATCATATTATATTGTCATATTTTTGTTATAGCTGCTGGCTAAATAAGTAAGCACAATAAAACCACACTAAAAAAAGGCAAAATTTTAATTTATTTGTTGTGTTTTATAAATGTATTAATTACAATGTTACTTTTACAGTTTTGCTGCAATTTTTTTGTATAATACTATTTTAAGCTGAAAAGAAAATGTACGTTTAAAGGCAAGTTCTATTATGACAACTTACCCAACTATTCGTCACCATGTGTTCAAGGAACTTAATCAAAAGCTTTTTTTAATCTAAGACTTTAAGGAAAATTACCATTCATAAGTTTGGAGTTCGGCTGTTTTCTATTCAAATATATTTAAAAAATTTAATTTATTCCTGTGATGGCAAAGCTGAATTTTCACATCAATGTCACATGGTCCTTTAGAAATGATTTCTGATCATGTGCTGATTTGCTGCATAAAGAAACGTTTCTCATCAATGTTGAAAGCAGTTATGCTGCTTTTTGTGGAAACCATTATAATTTTTTTATGGATTCTTTGATGAACAGAAAGTTTAAAAGTACAGCATTTATTTGAAAAACAAAATCTTTTGCTACATTAAAATGTCTTTACAGTCACTTTTGATCAATTCAATGCATTAAAGTATTAATTTATTTATAAAAAATATCGAACTGACCCCAAACTTTTGAATGCTTGTGAGTGTCTATGCAGAAATAGACGTTAAAAACCATGTGAAATATTCACTGGAGTGAAAAGTGTGACAACATGCCCCATCGTCCCAAACACAGCGGTAACCGATCCAGGGCATTTGGCAGTAGTGACATGGCGAAATGCGAGAGAGATGGAGTGAAGAATTTCCTCAGACACACACGCCGCATCCCCCGCATTGTTCCGTTGTGCTTCGTGACTCCCTGTCTCCTCTCACTTTCAACTCCTCTCTCCCCCTCCTCCTCCTTTCTCACTAGCTCTCTCCATTGCTCTGTTCTCTATTCCTTAGACGCCTGCCCACCCTTACAGAATGGGGGCAACAGTAATGATTTGGGAAAATCTGTCAGACTCACGACATATATTCTCTCGAGCGCGGTGGCTTTCCCTGCTCTCTCTGGGAGTATAATGACATTGCCTCTGTCTCTTGTGAAGAGGGGGATGCTGGCTTTATACTCTAATGAAGCTGACGCTCAAAGCAGTGTGTTGCATTGATCTCTCGCAGGCTGCGCTGGAATGATACAAACACACGTTTGCTTGTGACACCTACAAGAGATACAACAAAACACATGTTTACATGAACACACACGTGGCTGTTTCTTCAACTTTCAGCACTTTTGTATTGATTTTTGTCAAAATTAAATGTAATACGTTATTAAAATTGCCTCTGGAACTTTTTACCAAGTCTTCGTCATTTGTTTTTGCTACTTTTAAAATGTATATTATTATATGTAATAATATACATTTAAGTACTGAGTAATAATAATTAACTACATACTCACTATAGGGTTAGGATTAGGATAAGTGTTTGGTTTAGGGTTAATTGCATGTAATTATGCATAATTTACAGTTATTACTACAGTAATTACATGTAACATATGTAACATTGACACTGTGAAATAAAGTGTTACCTTAAAATGTCTTTTATATCATAAATAATTTAGATTTGTTAGTTTTTTTCATGTCCCAGACTTTCAATCTTAAAATAATCTTTCAAACAATTCTTAAAATATATTTTGAATGGTGTAGAAACATGATTTAATTGTGTGTGTTTGGTATACATGAAATGCTAAAAAAAAAAATAGCCTTAGAAAGACAAGAGAGTCACCATTTTATTTTAAAAAAATTATTTAATCGTCATTTCCATCACAAAATGAATGGTGATTTTTAATGAGGTTGAAATCACATTTGTGCATGCATGATGGTTCAGGAAAAACATAGTTTAAAAGACTCAACAAGGCTAAAAGTGCAGATACAGTAGTTGAAGAAACATATTTACACGCATGTACACATGTAATTGCTGCGATCTATCAAGCTGTCTCTGTCTCTCTCTGTCACACAGTATCAGCAAGTGTATGACGAGGCCTTCATCAGTGCAGTGGTTATCTCGCTCGTCCTCACTTCGTTTTTTGCAGTGGTCTATTTTCTCATCATTCCTCAGTATGTAAATGACACATACACACAATACCTGACACAACAATATAACACACCTTTTATTTATTTGCCAGACACGCTAAATTGAATACACATTTTACATGCTCAGGTCACACAACACACAACACACATGCATATAATAATGGGAAACCCCTCTCTTTCCCTCTATCTCTCTTGCTGCAGAGGTCTCCTGGTTGTGATTCTTCTGGTTCTCTGTTTGTGTTTCCACATGGCAAGTGTGATGTACCTTCACATCACTCATGTACAGGTAACACACACACACACACACACACACACGCACACACACACACACACACAGGGCTCGACTCCCTAGCATCACCTAACAAGCATCCAGAACACGCTACAAATACCTTAGCATCCACCCACAGCCATCACTGTCATTTTGTTCAGAAAAAATGTAAAACTCTAGTTGCTGTGTGTTTTGCTCAGCAGGTTTGCTGATTCCTCTCTCCTGTCTTTGTCTGTCTTCTCAGTGCTCTCCTGACTGTCTGACCCTGCAGATCAGAACAGTTCTATGTGGGTTTCTGGTTCTGCTGATGTACTCCGTGACCCAGGGGTGTGTGGTGAGTGTGTGTGTGTAGAAGAGAGAATGACTGAGGGTGTTGCTTTTGACACTGATGCAAAATATTTTAGCGGGTTGATAACACTTTATTTGAAGCCTGTATGTAGGCTATAATTTTAAATAAAACAATACTTTAAACATTATAATAACACTTCTTTATCTATTAAAGCCAGAATATGTTATATTTTTGAATTACAATATCCAAAAACCACTAGAACAATATTATATATCTGGTTAACTTGTGTACTTTATCCCAAATGTTTACAACAATGCTTAAATCCAGAGAAATCAGCCATTTCAACCAGTGTAACGGCCGGTGCCATTGCGTCGCCTGTCAAAGAGGCATATCCGCAGGCATTTCAACTTCCGTAGAAACCATAGAAACACCAAAGACGCTTTAATATATTATGTGTTTTATTAGACAGGAGAGCAACTGTTTGGATACCTTTCTCGACAGAAAATTACTGTGTTTATGTTATTTTTGAATCCCGTGTTTTCTTGATTTACCGCGAGTAACATGTTTGTATATGCCTCAGTGTCAAGTGGCTAACATATCATAATCAGAAAAAGCTTTATTTATAGTAACAGTAATAGCATTTTCTCCACCACACAATACATTTGAAAAATTAATTGCATGCCATTTAGCAACTCAAGTCATCCAGCTTTTATTAAGCTAAGTGATGTGAAGGCCAAGTATGGCAACCCATAATCAGACTTTGTCCTCTGCATTTAACCCATCCAAATTAGTGCACACACATTGAGCAGTGAGCAGTGAACACACACACACACACACACACACACACACTGAGCAGTGGGCAGCCATTCACTGTGCATGGGAGCGATTGATATTCTAATATGATATTCTAATATGATATTCTAATATGATATTCTAATATCGATCTAACTGCAATGTGCAATATGTGTCACATACCAGCCACGAGTAAGGTTTACATAACTTTCAACACAATTTTACTATGATTGTTTTGACGAAGTAAAACAGCGCTGCGCTACCCCACAATTTTAATTCGCAAGATAAGGTGACCTGTATGAGTAGTAATTCAGCACTTTCGGCTGTTTTATTATAATAATAAAAAATAATGTGAATTTAAGTGATCAAAAGTAACAGTAACATAGTTCAAGTTCAGGGAAGAAGGAGGTGGATGCTAAACGTAACTTTAATTTAACTTTAACTGCAGCATATAAACATAATAAAACAGCAATTAAAACAACTCTGGTCATCTCGGCTCTCTTCATACCACACGTTAATAAAACTTTAATAAATTAGCTCACCCATGAACATGATTATTGCCTATTAGTCCCGTCGGATTGCTTTCCATTGGCTGTGGAGATGAAGACGAAACCTCCCATGATTCCACACTTCACAGCGTCATCAAGCTGCGCCTTTGTTGTTGTTTTAGAAAATTACCCCTAGTGGCAAAACTTACATATTGTGCCTTTAAAGCTTAATACATAAGAAATGTTTTTATAAAGCTTTAAAATACCATTTGTAATGCATTTTATCATTGTTGCAACCATTCATTGCAACCGTAATTCGTTGCAACCGAATGAAAATTTTCTGGGATTAAAGCTTTCCAAAGTAAAGCTATCATTTAACTTCCAAGCAACATTTATTTGTAATGTTCTTGTCTTTGTGCGTTTGAATCTGTATGATTTTCTGAACCTGCACAGGTGGGATGTGTACCGTGGTCACTGGTGGGGAATTCCAATGTCTCCATGGTGACCGTTGTCACAGTGAATGGGACTTCCGACGGCTCCGGGGTGTGCAAATACACTCCGTACGTATTTTTATCATGTGTGATGGCATCGCTATCTGTGGCCCTGTACCTCCGTGTGTCATCACTACCCAAGATCCTCCTGCTTCTCCTTCTCAACATCTTCCACACTGTCGTCATGGAGACCAGCGGTTATAGGAAGGCCATAGGGTGAGCCAAGCTAAACGCAAAGGTTATAGAAATTGATTTCCCAAATTGGGGTTTGCAAGTTGGTTAAAAGATTCTAAAAATGTAAAATAATAACTATTGTAGTAGTTACTTAAAATCTCAGCAAGTTAAAGTCAATGTTTTTGGTCAAAAGGCTGAATTATCTGAAAAACCTATGGGTATTATTGTGTGTGTGTGTGTGTGTGTGTGTTTAGAGGTGGATTTTTTCACACACATGGCTATGACCCGGTTCTGGCAATGCTGTTGTTTTCTGGAGCTCTGGTGCTTCACTGCAGACAGCTGGATCTTAAACTCAGACTGGACTACCTCTGGGCCACCCAAGTGAGTGTGTGTGTGTGTGTGTGTGAGATAGAGGGAAAGAGAGGGGTTTCCCACATATTATATGCATGTGTTTTTATGTGCATTTTGAAGTATCACATCAGAAACGAGTGATAGAGACGCAAGCATAATAAATTAAAAAACCCGCTCACTTAAGGTGGTTTTTGTGCAAAAAACAGTTAATGCAAATAATGGGAGATGGAAACGCATTTGCCGAATAAATTCTGACGTAGCGAACATTAAACCTACGTGAGTAATCTGCTTTTTTCGCTGATGGTGTTTTATTTACTGTTGGTAATTAGGTTACCAGTAACACCGTCATCCACTCGAACAACCTAATGGAAACACACCTAATTAATTTTTAGTTTTTTTGCAAACTTTGAAAAGATTTGCTTCACGTTTGGATGGAAACCCAGCTTATGTGTACAAAGCTCCACACGGATTTTACACAGTTCTATGCATCATTTTGCTCCTTGTGAACACACACACACACACACACACACACACACACACACACACACACACACACACACACACACACACACACACACACACACACACACACACACACACACACACACACACACACACACACACACACACACACACACACACCTTACTTCCCATAGACATAATGATACAAACTGTATATTTATATCCCCTTACACTAACCATCAAAGAAAACTTTCTGCATTTTTACATGTAGTGTGTGTGTGTGTGTGTGTGTGTGTGTGTGTGTGTGTTTTGTTGCATGTTGTGCGTCTCTGTCATGTTACAGTGAGCTAAAATATTTAAGTTCACAATTTATAAAATTTAGATGAATTATAATTAATTATATATTTCAATTTATTCCTGGGTTGGCAAAGCTGGATTTTTAATCATAAATACTCCAGTCTTCAGTGTCACATAATCCTTCAGAAATCGTTCTAATATGCTGATTCTTTGCATATTATTACCAGCTGCTTAATATTTTTGTAGAAACCTTATAACCGTAAAATGAATGACCCCACACGTTTGAATGGCAAATTTTGAACAGAAAACATATAGTGTAATATCTTGATAAGCATCATGAACAGAAAACACTAAAATATAGTGTAATATCTTGATATAAGCATCATCAGCAGTGTGATAGACAAGCTACTGCAACAGTGCCCTCTGGTGGATGCTTATTTTCAGACTGTAATTCTAAATATTGAATCAATAAACTCTCAAGTGACTGTACAGGTAATACAACGAGGATGAGTATACAGATAATTGTTTGTGTGTTTCATCTTCAGGCTGCGGAAGAGAGAGATGACATGGAGAGAGTGAAGTTGGACAATAAGAGGATTCTGTTCAACCTGCTGCCTGCACATGTAGCTCAACACTTCCTGCAGTCCAACCCACGAAACATGGTCAGATTTCCTTTACAGGTCACAGAGGGTTAAAGACATTACTAGAGTATTTAAAGGGTTAGTTCATCCAAAAATTATCCCATAGTTTACTCAACCTCAAGCCATCCTGTGTACATGACTTTCTTCTTTCAGCCAAACACAATCAGTTATATTCAAAAATATCCTGGCTCTTCCAAGCTTTATAATGGGAGTGAATAGAGCCTTCGATTTTGAAACCCCAAAAATACATCCATCCATCATAAAAGTAATCCATACGGCTCCAGGGGGTTAAATAAAGGCCTTCTGATGTGAAGCGATTCGTTTTTGAAAAAAAAAAATTCACATTTATAACTTTGTAAACAATAATCACTTGCTTACGGTTAACGGCCGTACGCGAGTCAAGTTCCGGCAGAAGAGTGACCATGAATTAGAAGAGTCTAAAATTAGATTTTTTAAAGAGAAATGTCGGAGGAGCTTGAGTTTGTTGCCCAGCCCTGTTTGTTTGAACCACGAGAGGCGTCTAATCTCACCTAAGCTTACGCTACGCCTACATCCTACGCCATGCGTCGGGTCAGAGGTCACTCTTTCGCTGGAACTAGACTCGTGTGCGGCCTGTTACCGGAAGCTAGTGATTATAATTTATGAAGTTAATGGCTTGATATTGTCCAAAATTTTTTAATTCTGTTATTATTTACTCACCCTCATGTCATTCCCAACATGTATGACGTTCTTTCTTCTGTGGAACATGATATTTTGAGGAATGTTGGGAACCAAACAACTTAAATTGTATAGAGAATTATTATTTTTATATATATGTTTCACAGAAGTGTACACAGTTTCACAGTTTGGTCCTACATTTGGGTGAATAAGCACAATAAAAATGTACATCTTGGTTGTTGTAATTCCCGGAGTCACCACTTCATGGCAATGTTGTTGTGATCCAGCTGCTAATTAGGTGAGAGGTCAGCGCAGATGCTTTGATGATAGCTTGTGTTTTGATCACGTAATTGAGATAACATTATGATTGTGTGTAGTGTAAATGCTCAGCCACTCCATCTCACTTTGTGATCTCACTCACCAGGCTTCATTGTGAGGCCTTATGAACACAATGAATGTGTGATTACACTCCCGTTATGCAGTTTGTTATGTTTCGTATGTTTGCTGCATGCTCAACACATGCCACTCGCCTCTTTTCCTGTCCGAGATCCTTTCCAAGGAATTGATGCAATCAGACATCCTGAACTCTGTTACGGTTGCTCTGAAGCAAGCATCCTCTCCTGAGCGTGGAATTCTATTGTAAACAGTGGCACGGGGAAGTGAAAATCTCGGACACACAGTATACACAAAAGCACTCACAAGATGCAACCATCTCTGGAATTATTTCCTTGCATTCTTTCCACTGGGAAATTATTTCCTTTTATTTAAATTGCACTTAACCTCATTTTTTCTCTTTTTTTTTACTACAACAAAGGCTTGAAAAGCTGTGCATTTGTAGTGTACAACTGTTCCCTGGAGTCCAAAAAAAAAGAAAAAAAAAAACCTCTCTAAATTAGTTTAAATTATAAATTTTCACCCCTCTTTGACTTTTATAATTAAAAAAACACTGTATTGCTTAAGACTTTTATATTATGTCCATTAAAAAAGCTTGGAGTCAGTACGCTTTCTAATTAATACTTTCATTCAGCAAAGATACTTTGAATTGGTCAAAAGGGACAGTAAAATCACTTATAATTTCAAAAAAGATTTTTATTTCAAATAAATGCTGTTCTTTTGAACTTTGTATTCATTAAAGAATACTAAAAAAAATCATGGTATTAAGCAGCACAACTGTTTTCAACATGAATAATAATAATAAATGTTTCTTGAGCAGCAAATCAGCATATTAGAATGATTTCTGAAGGATCATGTGACACTGAAGACTGGATGCTGAAAATTCAGTTTTGCATCACAGCAATCATTTTAAATAGTAAAAACAGTAATATTGTGAAATAGTATTGCTGTCAAATTATCAAATAAGAGATTTCTTACAAAATCTTTCCCACCCCAAACTTTGAGCAGTAATGTAAAAGGGCTAACCTCATATGATTTCTGACTAAAGCATTAACATGACATTTAAAAAAACAAAATATTGCTTTATTCCGACTGGAATCAAACATTCAAAGTGCATGTAAATGCTAATATTACTTTGTTAAACAAAAATGCAGTTATCCTAATCTTTTGGCTCCATGTTTCTTGTTGACATCCATAAGACACCAAATTGTTGCTATGGTTCACTTCTGCATTTAAATGCGGTTGTCACTCCCAAAACTTTGTAGCGTGTATGTGTATGTGTGTAAATTAAACTCTTCTATTTCAGAAGACCAAGAAAAATCCCCTTTTTTTGTGACTGTTTTAGCGTATTAATTAAAATTAAAAGTCAAGTCAAGTCAAGTCATCTTCATTTATATAGCGTTTAACAATGTAGATTGTTTCAAAGCGCACGTCTTTACAGTTATAAATGAATAATTTAAGGTAACAGAGATTGTTTTGGCTTTATAGCGGTTCTTGAATAAAGATATTTTCCAGCTAAAGTTTTGATTGATTCACTTCCGTCGCAACGATCATTAGTTATTAAATTAGAGGCCGCTAAGACGACACTGTTCTCTCTACACAGATTTAAAACGCGAACCTGTAAGAAACGCTGATGGCGCTCATGTGTGCATTAAGACTTCGGGCCCGGGGTAGATACGCGAAACCGAAATGATCCCGACAACGCTTTATCTGTAGAGTGGTAAAGGGATCCTTCACAGGGGAGAGACTAGTTGGCACTTCAGTACTGCGTTGTCATCGGGTCCAGGCGAAGGTCCTTCGTCAGATCTGGATCCGGCAGGCTGCGGGAAAACCTCGGGATAAACAAAGACACTAAAATTAGCGTAGATGCCATTCTTCTTATGATGTAACGAGTACATCAGGATTTATGGAAGGTGTTCCCAGTTCCGGCTGACCTAATCTATGCAGCCTAACATTTAATTATAGAAGTCTAGAATGTGTTATGTGAATGCTAGGTCAAAGAGATGTGTCTTTAATCTAGCTTTAAACTGTCTGCTTCCCGGACAATGGTAGGAAGACTGTTCCAAAGTTTTGGTGCTAAATAGGAAAAGGATCTACCGCCAGCAGTCGATTTTAATATTCTAGGTATTATTAACTGGCCGGAATTTTGATATTGCAATAGACGTGAAGGACTATAATGCGTTAAGAGCTCGCTCAAGTACTGCGGAGCTAAACCATTTATTACTTTGTAAGTAATCAGCAATATTTAAAAATGTATACAATGTTTAATAGGGAGCCAATGCAGTGTTGACAGAATGGGGCTAATATGGTCATACTTCCTGGTTCTGGTAGAACTCGAGCTGCTGCGTTTTGAACTAGCTGTAGTTTGTTTGTTAAGCGTGCAGGGCAACCACCCAGTAGGGCATTCCAATAATCTAGCCTTGAGGTCATGAACACATGAACTAATTGTTTCACATTTGTCAATGAGAGCATATTGCGTAATTTAGATATATTTTTAAGATGGAAAAATGTGGTTTTACAGATAATAGACACGTGACTTTCAAATGAAAGATTGGTATCAAAGAGCACACCCAGGTTCCTAACCGACGACGAAGACTTAACAGAGCAGCCATCAAGTGTTAGACAGTATTCTAGGTTATTACGTGTGGTAGTTTTTTGTCCAATAATTAGAATCTCTGTTTTTTCAGAATTTAGTAGTAGGAAATTACTAGTCATCCAATTTTTTATATCAGCTATACATTCCGTTAATTTTGTGAATTGGTAGGTTTTGAAGAAATATACAGCTGAGTATCGTCACATTACAGTGAAAGCTTATTCCATGTTTCCCAATGATATCTCCTAATGGTAGCATTTACAGATTGAACAGCAGCGGTCCTAGTACTGAGCCTTGTGGTACGCCATACTGAACTTCGATAAGACATCTCTTCATTTACTGCTACAAACTGATAACGGTCAGATAAGTATGATTTAAAGCATGCTAGTCCAATTCCACTAATGCCAACTTAATGTTCAAGTCTATTTAAAAGAATGTTGTGGTCAATAGTGTCAAATGCAGCACTAAGATCGAGTAACACCAATAGAGAGATACAACCACGATCAGATGATAAGAGCAAATCGTTTGTGACTCTAACGAGAGCTGTCTCGGTACTATGGTACGGTCTAAATCCGGGCTGAAAATCCTCACAGATATAATTTCTTTCTAGAAAGGAACATAGTTGTGAGGATACTGCTTTTTCTAGTAACTTTGACAGAAAAGGCAGATTCGAGATCGGCCTGTAATTGACTAATTTTGTATGATCAAGTTGCGTTTTTTTAACAAGTGGTTAAATCATAGCCAGCTTAAAGGTTTTTGGTACGTGTCCTAGAGACAAAGATAAATTAATGATATTAAGAAGAGGATCTATGACATCTGGAATCATCTCTTTCAGTAGCTTAGTCGGTATAGGGTCTAACATACATGTTGTCGATTTAGATGATTTAACGAGCTTAGAAAATTCTTCCTCTCCAATAGCAATAAATGAATCTAATTTTTCCTCAGGGAGACTACAATGCACTCCCTGATGCGATACTGTAGTAGACAGTTGCACAGTTATAATTTTTTTCCTGATATTATCAATCTTATAAGTGAAGAAGTTCATAAAGTCATTACTGCTGTGTTGCTTGGAAACTTATGGGCTTGAAGCTTTCTTTTTCGTTAGTTTAGCCACTGTTTCAAATAAATACCTAGGATTATGTTTATTTTCTTCTAATAGGGTTGAAAAATAAGCAGATCTAGCAGCTTTTAAAGCCTCTCTGTATGCAATCGAGCTCTCTTTCCATGAAACGCGAAATATACCTCTAGTTTTGTTTTCTAGTGAGTGTGCTCGTTGTACCACTGCTCTGCTGCAGTATTTCAACGGTATCAACATCTATTCCATGTGATAATATAGATCTAGAGTATGATTACGGCAATGAGTAGGTCCTGACACGTGTTGTCTAACTCCAATTGAGTTTACAATGTCTTTAAATGCCAATCCCACTGTGTTGTGACTAATGACTGTAAGCGTACCTTCTCGAAGCTCTGTTATATTCACAGCTAAGCCTAGATCGGTGGTATCATCCCCTGAGGGTCTCATGTCTTTTTCATTTCCTGCTCTTTCACTGTTCCAGGACCTGTATTATCAGTCTTACTCTCAGGTGGGCGTCCTGTTCGCCTCCATCCCCAACTTCAATGACTTCTACATTGAGCTGGATGGAAACAACATGGGTGTGGAATGCCTCCGGCTGCTAAACGAGATTATTGCTGACTTTGATGCGGTGAGAATTTCTTGTTTCCCAGTCCGAGAAATGTATGTTTTGGCTCAGTGTGTGAGTTACCCTAATCCCACTCTAGGCTTCATTTATTTCTCCGTCACACCATCTCTCTCTCTTTTTCTGTCTGTAGCTGATGGATAAGGAATGCTACAAAGACATTGAGAAGATCAAAACTATTGGCAGTACTTACATGGCTGCGGTCGGACTCGTCCCCACTGAGGAATCCAAGGTACACAAAGTGTGTGTGTGTGTGTGTGTGTGTGTGTGTGTGTGTGTGTGTGTGTGTGTGTGTGTGTGTGTGTGAGAGACCATCAAGAGAGAACTTGTGTGTGTGTGCGGTTGAGCTAATCTCAGATTGTATTTGCATTTGGACATGAAAGGTGAATATCTTTTTATGCTACCAGTCAAACCTGCCACTGCTTTGAAAGCAAAAGTAACATCAAATGCAAACACACATGCATTTGTTTTTATATCATAGTGGAGGCTTTCCATTGACTTTGACAGCTATTTTTATACTGAGCTAATGATATTTTCTCCAAACCCTAAAGCTAACATAAACACACAGCTCCCATAAATTAAAGGAATAGTTCACCCAATAATTTTAATTCTGTCCCAACAAGCCTGTAAGAAACAAAAGAAGAGATTTTGAAGAATGCTTGTAACCAAACAGTTTTAGTGTCCATCGACTTTTACTCTATGGACAAAAAACAAACAAGAGAGACATTTCTCAAATAAATTGTCTTTTAAGTTCCTCAGAAAAAAGAAACTCATACAGGTTTGGAACGAGATGAGGTTGAGTAAATAATGACGTAATGTTTGGGTGAACTTTCTCTTTAAATCTCAGATTGCTGATGTAATGTTTCACCGCGGTCAGATGATATGATGATCAAAATGACATGATATAAAGAGAAAAGTTATGTCATCATGTATTCACTCTCATGTCACTCTAAACCTGTAGGATGGAGCACATAAACCTCCATGGAACACAAAGGATGAAGCTAAAAATGTCCAAGTTTCTCTTTTCCATTAACCAAAAGCTCTGAAAATCCCATTCGCACATCCTCATATTCAAACTTTTATGAAACACCAGTCAACATTTTGAGAGAACAGCAACATCTCTTCGAACACAAGGCTATCATATGACTTCAGAAAAGTTGGAAGGAAGGAAGTACTGTAGTATTAACTACTTTAATAGTGCTTTTGTATCCATTTTGGATCTTGATAGCTCCTGGTCACTAAATGTTTTTATTGGTTGAAAAAAAAGAAAAGAAAAAGGTTGCATGAACATTCTGCTATATCGTCTTTGTTGATAAAAGAAAATAACATCACACAGGTGAGTAAATGATGACAGAACTTTCTTTTTTGGGGGGGTCAAATATTCCAAAATTCTGGTTAGAAAATCACCTGACACTCTCTGTCTTATGACAAGTGTATAGAGGAGTCAGTATATGAATAATGTGTGTCTGTTTGCTCCCAACAGGTAAAGAAGTCCATTTCTGCAGACCTGTGCACAGTGGCTGATTTTGCCATCGAGATGTTTGACGTCCTGGATGCGATCAACTACCAGTCCTACAACGACTTTGTTCTTCGAGTTGGTGAGTGACCTTGTTAGAGCGAGGTGTCAGCCATGTGTTTGTGTGAGTTAGTGTGCGTAAATGAGTGTGTTTTTGTGTATGAGTAGAGGAAATACGTCAGTAAGTGTACACATAGTGCCGGACATCCCGCATCCAGAAGGATGTCCTGAGTGTACCCTATTTTGTAGGGAACAGATTACATGTAACAAACACATAATTGCACTAATGCACAATAATAAACCCTTTACACTACATACACACTTCATTTAAAAAAAATTACAAAAACATTCTTGTCATGAATTTACATAAGACGCACCTCTTATGGGTAAGGAGATTTTTTCAAATATTAAGCAGCACAACTGTTTTCAAATTTTTAAATAATAAGAAAGGTTTCTTGAGCATCAAATCATATTAGAATGAATTTTGGAGGATCATGTTACACTGAACACTGGAGTAAGTTAAGCTGAATGCATCACAAGACTACATAACTGTTTTCTATTTTAAAATATTAAAAAAATAACTTTTTTTAATCATATTTCACAATATTTCTGTATTTTTGATATTGAGATTTGTAAGATAAATCTGATTACTGATAGATTTGATTCATTGATCAGGCATTAACGTGGGTCCAGTGGTTGCTGGAGTGATCGGGGCTCGCAGGCCTCAGTACGACATCTGGGGAAACACAGTCAACGTCGCCAGCAGAATGGACAGCACTGGAGTTCAGGGCAAAATACAGGTAACACACTGTGACCCTTACAAAAAATAAGTGTACTTAAAGTTCATTTTATTAAGTAAAGTTAAAGTATATTTTGAAGTATAATTTATGTAAGAAGTCACCCTAAAAAGTAACTAATCATGGAAGTTTTCATTTTTGGGTGAACTAACGTACAATGTACTAGTAGTATGCTTCTAAGTGTACTATTTCAGTACTACTTGGGACTATTTTGGCCCACTTATTAGTGTATAAAAGTATACTTCAAGTAGTAAACAACTAGTTTACAACTGTTTTTCGTTTGTACTGCAACTACTACAAGTGAACTTATAGGTTACTGATAGTTTACTGGTCAAATACTTGTACTAAATGTTTAGTTTATGAAAGTACACTTTGAAGTATACTCTCTCAGTAAACCACTAATCTAGTAGTTTTATACTGCAAGTATACTTATACGTTTTCTTAAGTGTATAGCATCTATTATATATTGTTTTTGAACTTTAAGCATACTACTATGTTCTTATTTAGGTATTATTTTTTTATACTTTAAATATACCTTCAACTGTTCTTTAACTCTTTCCCCGCCAGTGTTTTGCTGCTAGCCAGCACCAACATTTTTTATAATTTAAACCTTTCATGGCCTACAAAATATTTTGTTGAGCATCTGAACATGCAATTTATCAAAAGAAAGAACAGAGCCTCTGCTTTTAAACAAACAAACAACAAAACCATTTATTCTAGCTTAAAGCTACTATATGTAATTTGTTTCGCCGCTAGGGGTCGCTAACCACAAAGGCGTACATTGATGATGCAAAATTCCATTGGAATTATGGATCAAGCTGATTGATCTAATAATGTTTATGGATGAGTGAATACATTGATGTTTTTAACTTGATTGTGGGATAAAGTAGAGTATGATTGCTAATGAGAGACAGATATCAGCGTCTCACGAGTCCCGCGGATATAAAGGAATAAGGACATTAATCTACCGAACTACCCGCAAGTGCTGTATTTATACTCACACGGTTCAGTTTAGTAGACAAATAAAACTTGTGAGGTAACGCAGCGCTGATTCACTTGGTCTACACTATCACACTAAACTGCATTTGAGTGTGTTGAAAGTTATAATGTTATTCTATGTGTTACTTTGTCTGTATGTATGAGACAAGCAGTAAGCTAGATCAACATTAGAATAACGTACAGATCATATTCTAACATTTCATCATGTTGAATTATATAACATTGAATAGTTTTATGTACATTCGCTCACCTGTCTAATAAAGTACATGCAAGAGCTCTGTCAAGTCAAAGTTTGTCACAGACGTGGAGCTCTCGGCGTCTCGAAAACGCCACGCTGATATTGATCCTCGTTTTAGTTCTCCTTTGTCCCAAAGTCTGCTTGTAATGGTCCATAATGTTTGAACGAAACAATAACAGCGTGAGCGTACCGCTAGACTTAACACAGTTGTCCACGTCTGTCGCCATGGTTACTATGGCAGTACGAACGGAAACCAGGGATAATGCGGATATTATGTCATTGACAGGCGACAAGTGAACAGGGATTCCGGGACGGCCAATTATTTAAAGTTGGAATTTCTCTGTAATTATAAATCTTTGGGAACTTTTGGGATATTGTAAGTACACAACTGCAGGAAATATATCACACTGTGCAGGTGATTTTTGGATGTTTTATTACAAAATTCTTACATATTGTACCTTTAATGCATCCGTTTTTTATCAAAACTTGAATGTGTGTACCGGTACGTTTTTTTTGTCAAAAATTTAGTCCGGAACAGATTCAGAACGTTGATCAAAACACAGATGGAGTAGATCGAGTCCATCAGCACCCCTAATGCTTGCACAGTCCTATAGCTCGTCCTGGGTCAACATTTCATTTGGTCACTTTAGGCAGTTTTGATTCATATGCTGTTTAATGTTTGATGATCGCGTTATATTACATTTGCATAAGCAATGCTTCTATCGCTTGTCTCTGCTTCTTCGCCTGTGTTTTGATCTAGAGATTCTGCACTCTTTCAGAAGATGCGTAATAGCACCCTCTACTGTATAACAGAGAAAACATGGATTGCCGGAAAATTCCGTCAGGAAGCATTGTGTCATAAATGACAGAAAATTCCGTCAATGGCGGGGAAAGAGTTAAGTAGATCTGAAGTAAATTCCTATGTACACTGCCAGTGGACTACACAAAAATGTACATACTCAGAATTAGGAACATACCTGTTTTCTTTATGAATCAATATTTTTCAAACAATGCAATTTATAAGACTATGGGGGGAAAAGTATTTAATATGCTAATCAATAAAAAGAGTAACCGCCTACAAGCCAAGTATACTTAGAATACTTAATTATATTTGTATATATCTCGGTCGAAAGATTGAGTACAAGTATAGGCCAAATATACTTTTCTGTCAGTATACAGGTCAAGGATACCTGAGTGTAATTTTAAGTCTATTTCTGAGAAGTACATAAAAAATACTTTCTTATTTTTATTTGAAAAGAAGTACACTAATAGCACACTTGAATAAACGTATTTTTTTTGTAAAGGTAAACTAGCACGCCACTCCAAACACATCTGACTTTATTTGCTTCTACATTCCCAGGTGACAGAGGATGTCTTTCGCCTACTATCCGGTTATTATCACTTCCTGTGTCGCGGCCAGGTCAGCGTGAAGGGCAAAGGTCAAATGCTCACCTACTTTCTGGAGGGCCGAACCCCGCAAGGCATGAACCCCACGCGATCCAAGAATCCAGCGCGTGGTTTGAGCCCCTGCATCCGGACCAAGCTTGGATCCGCGCCCGCTGTCAGCAGTTACGGCGTGAAAAGTCTCACCGTAGGGCACATTAGCACCCCGAATAACAGCATTCTGTACCTGCCCTCCGTATCCGTCGACGTAGAGATGGAGGTGTGATCGCAAGTAGACGGGTTTCGACGGTGATCAATCGATGCATTAGTAAATCAGAGGCAGGGAGGGAAACCGAACACAAGGTAGGAAGTGGGATGCAGACCACGGAGAGACGAGACAGTTTTGCACTGAGGAGAGAAACATTCAAACGTGCCAAACTGAGAAAGGCACTGCCCCTTCACGCAAGTTCATAATAAGCATGTATGTCTTTACGTGTGCACGTATGCGTGTGTTTTAATGAGTCTTCCCCAGACCAACAGGATATCAGGGTCTCCTACACGGGAGCATGCGATCTACTGCAAAGGCAGCTTCACACCAGCCGTGGAGACACGTACCCAGCGTGTGTGTGTGTGTGTGTTTGTGTTATCTTGCACCTGAAAATGTCAAGAGATGCCACGGTGATGAATATTTTTAACACGTGAGTGGTGAGGACCAAAAGTTCCGATTCAAAACAGCGCTGTATTTTGTACGTAACTGAGTCAGGCGACGAAGGGAGAAACTTCAAACACGTTGTTGGGGTTTTCAAAAAAGACAAAAGGGAAAAAAAACGGTTCCTCATATTGAGATTTGCTTTGAATAAATTGTTTACACGAAGAACACGTCACGGGTTTACAGACTTGATAGCAAAGTTATTCCCAGCTCTTCGATTTTCAGGCACACGTCGGCGGTTGCAGAGAGAGAGAGAGAGAGAGGGAGAGAGAGCGAGAGAGCGAGATAGAGCGAGAGAGAGAGAGAGAGAGAGAGAGAGAGAGAGAGAGAGAGAGAGAGATCGGCAGAAATACTAAACAACCGCAGTGAATCAGAGACTCCAATGATTTACTAGCGAATGCTAACGCTATGATGTCTTGTAATCATTTACAGAAAGTCGGTCGAGTCTGTGACGTGGGTAAATGTTTAACTTTGCGTGGGTTAAATCAGCACAGTTTTCCTGTATGTGATGTGTGTACGCACTTGGTGCTTGGACAAAACATCTGTATGCATTTGCTGCTGCCCTTTGCCCTCTGGGATATCCTTTCCAGTAATAACATGACAACAGATCCAACGTGAATTATAATAAGTCAAGGACACAAAATAGCGTTACAATTGCTTCACTGCTTGAGACGCCAGCACAATCGTTGTACTATTCACAAAAAAACAACCAAATTGGCTTACAGTATGAGATAAAATGGCTTAACAGTACATCTATTTCACATAGCCTATATTTTGTCTGTGGTTTTTCTAAGTGGCACTTAGCTTTCGGATTCTCCTATCAACGGTAGCATCTCTCACTGTGCTTGCGGAATGATTTTTAACACGCGGTCGAACATGCATGATATTTTAGTGCTGGATGTGTCATGTGCTCTGTAGGTCTTAGGTTAAACATCTGGATTTTAGTGCATCTACTGTATTTCAGAGCATGCAAATCTGCTCTCGGTCTCGAAAGCCTCACGAGTCTCATTTCATACGAGTTAGGAAATATCTTTTGATTTACTTTATGTGTTATTACTGTATCTTTGATAGATTTCCCATGATGCCTAGGGAATGGCTTCAAGCATGCCGTTCTGCATGTCCCTCTCAGCATGCCGTAATTCTGTCACGTCCCTCTATTTGAAAACTGATTTGTGTCTCTAATGCATGCCTACTGCAAAAACAAACCAAGGGTGAAAAGTGTCGAAGATATGTTGCGAAACATGCTTTAGTAGCACTGCATGAGCCCAGAATAATGGCCTTGATGAAACGAACCATCTTGTTTTGTTTTTTGTTTTTTTATCCTAATCTTTTTCTGACGGTGTATCCGCTTACCTGTTTCATGCGGGGTGCTGTGGGGAAAGCTTTCTGGGAGTTTTGTAGCATTGGCGCCTTTTTGAGCTCTTAAAGTGACTGCCTTTTTATCCAGGGTCTGTAAGAAAAAGTGTATTTCTTTGAATATGTGCCAACACACATTACCAACATATCAAACTTGTTCCTTTATAGCACAACTTTGCGACATTGTGTGCATTCGGTTCCGTTTCGAACTGTACTCTCATATGGACTGATCGAACCACGTGGCGTGGGGCTTAATACAGACTCGCAAAATGGGCAATTCCTTTATTTCTATGTTTCATTCATGTTAAGCTACGTATTCAGGAATGCTTTCTCTGATTAGCCTATACTTTTTGCCGCATTTAGACATATTTAATAATGTAAAGTAAGGAGCTGTCCATTCAAATTCCATATTTGTAGATTTTTTTGTTTTTATTTAATGAACATAAATGCCGAATGCCAAAATGCTTAATGTATCACTGAATATTTCAGATTCTATGATCCAACAAATGTAGCCAAACAGCTAAATGGTTCTATTTGATATGGCTTAATATGATCTATTTTGACTACAGTGGCCTAACTTACTGATGTTATGAACATTAATGACATATTAACTTTAATAATGCATAAAGTGTGCACAGTAAAACCATAGAGTAGATTTTCATGTCGATTAGATATTTTCATATTTGATACGGGTCAAAATTATTGTACGTATTAAATATATTGTAGAGTAAACGAAAAGAGTATTTTATTGATGATTTGTAATATTTGTGCTATTTTTGGGGTTGCAATGTATTTATTGAGATGGTTCTATGTGAATGTAAATTTCATATTGAGATCTTTTATACTTGTGTTTGCACTGTTCGGGAATAAAATAACAATGAGAGATGACGTTGCGCTTCTGTGTGTTGTTTGCGACGGTCCGTGTTTTCGTGGCCTTGGCCTTGAATAAGGAGACGTCAATCTATGGACTGATTGTGAGAGTGAACGACCTGCGAGTTATGACATAGCAACTCGAGAAAAACAACTGGGGCAAACAAGAAAGTCAATTCGGTCATTTGAGTCACTGTAATTATTTGGTAATTTGTTCATATTTAATTTAATTTAATTTAATTTGAATTTTATATATTAGAAAACCAGTTTCTTCTCCTTCCGCCTTTCTGTCTGGTTGTTTGCATTCGATTATGTGCTTGTATATTTGTGTGAAATAAACATCAGTGATTCAGAACATTGAGGCTTTAGGAACTGCCGTAGATCCGGCCTATTGTCCCACTTCTCTTTTCTGCATATATCCTCAGTTTTCCAACTGAAAGCGATTTCCCATTTACAGGATGTGCCCGTTCCGAAACATTTTGGGGGAAAGGGGAAAACAAAAGAGTCTTATCTAGCTGGCATGTGTAAGCAGCAAATAGACAGGATGTGGCACATCACACTGCCAGAAACAACTGATGAGAGAAAAACTCAAACACACAATCATATCAGGGTGTCAGGATGGATGGGCCTTTCAGCATGACACAGAAAGAGAACAACTCTCGTTGCCATAGTTACTGGTTATTATGGTCTACCGGGGTCAAATTATCACTCTTAACTTGCAAAAGTGTCAATCTCACATTATCCTTCATAGTAAAAAAAAACAAGCCTCCCCTACCCAAAAACAGTGGACAAATAAAAGTTGAATGACTGCAAAAGGAATTTTGACCAAAAATGTCGTTTTATGGAACAAAAAATAAGTTGCAACAATCTTGACATGCTATGTTTGAATGAACGTAAATGAGATAAAGTTACAGATGATAGCAAGATTTCCAGGGAGAAATGACTTATCGGTCTGTTCTTCACTTAAAGGAACACTCCACTTTTTTTGGAAATAGTCTCATTTTCCAACTCCCCTAGAGTTAAACAGTTGACTTTTACCGTTTTCGAATACATTCAGCCGATCTCCGGGTCTGGCGGTAGCACTAGCTTAGCATAGATAATTGAAACTAATTAGACCGTTAGCACATTCTCTATCTCAAAAAAATGACCAAGGAGTTTTGATATTTTTCTTTCTATTTAAAACTTGACTCTTCTGTAGTTACATTGTGTACTAAGACCGACAGAAAATGAAAAGTTGCAAATTTCTAGGCCAATATGACTAGGAACTATACTCTCATTCCTGCGTAATAATCAAGGATCTGTGCTGCCGTACCATGGGTGCAGCAGGCGCAATGATATTACGCAGCGCCTGAAAATAGTTCCCAGCTCTGTAACTTCCAATGTGACCGGCACTAAGTTTGTAATATCAAGGCACATTTTCACATTCACAAAGCAGAATTTTCAGCAGCCATTCCTCCAGTCTTCAGTGTCACATGATCCTTTAGAAATCACTCTGAAGGGCTGGTTTAATGCTCAAGAAACATTTCTTGTTTTAAATGTTAATAACAGTTGTGCTGCTACGTATTTTTGTGGAAACTGATACATTTTCCAGGCTTATCTGATAAAAAGGTAAAAACAAAGAAACAAAACAGCATTCATTTGAAACAAAACTTTTGTCATATTTATAAATAATTTTTACGGTCACTTTTGATTGTTTTTTTTATTACGGCCGAGAGTTCGGTGGTGGACGGCAAATTCACATTTAAATGTAAGTATTATGTTTTCATTTACTCAAATAGCTAGCGAAACCTGAGTTAAAAGTTTTTCTTTCTTATAAACTTCCTCTTAACTCCTTCGTCACCATTGCATGGCTTAATTTGTCAGGTGGTTTGAGGCAAAACTTGTGCTAATATTAGTTTAAAGGATAATTCCGGTATTTAACACCTTAAGTCTATATTGTAGTTTGTTTTGGATGAACAAGAGTGGTAGACAACATTTTTTTGACAATGGTTCCTCTCTCGAGTTTTTGACTATAAAAGAATTGGCCATGGAACCATTTAACATTGGAGTCAATGTGCATGTCCGAAAATGTCATTAAAACAGCCAATAATGTTCGTTTACAAAACTGTTAAACTCACCGAGTGGTTAGTGGTGTTCGTTGATGATTATAAACAATATATCGTCGCAATATATGATTCCAATCCGTTTATTTTGCTATAGTGGAACAATTTTTTCAGACACTTCACAACCGTGTAACTCCCGCTCAATATTTGAATCTGAAGCGTTAGCATACTCCCGACCACTTGATGGCGATAACCGATGTTTATGTCTCGCGGGACACTCACGGTCACAGTCGAGTTCAACTTCATATTGCACTGGTCAGTGGTCACGTCTTTCAATTTTCAAGGTTTTGTTTGTTTATTTCGCTTACTCTCCCGGAGCACAGTTGCTCTGCTCACTAGCCTTATGAGAAACGGAAGCGAGCAAAAAGACTACATCGACCAAATGTAAACAGCCCACTTTCCGTTTCCGGTAGCGCATAAATATTAACGAGCACTCAGTCCTTCAACAGAATTCAATGGGATTTTACAAAATGACGAATAAAACACGACAGAAACTGAATTTCGCAACACTTTTTGTTTCTGGAACATCAACTAACACCACTAACCACTCGGTGAGTTGCACAGTTTTGTAAACGAACATTATTGGCTGTTTTAATGACATTTTTGGACATGCACATTGACTCCAATGTTAAATGGGTCCATGGCCAATACTTTTATAGTCAAAAACTCGAGAGAGGAACCATTGTCAAAAAAATGTTGTCTACCACTCTTGTTCATCCAAAACAAACTACAATATAGACTCAAGGTGTTAAATACCGGAATTATCCTTTAATAATTGTTTCAGGGAGCAAGGAGCAGACAGCTAAATGTATTCAATTGCAATTAAATAAATAAATCAACTAAATAAATTCAACTAAATTTTATTGTAATATTTTCACTAGTGTGCCTAACTTGTGTAAATAAGAAATATCACTCACCCTATAAAGCCCACAACAATAAGAAAAGCAGTAGATAAGGCAATGGGGTTTCACTTTTGTAGTGCTGTCATGCAAGCTACGTCTACAAAGGTTTTAACCAAATTTGAGTATCCAGAAATATGATTTTTGAAGTATTTTGTATGCATGTCCTGATGTGTCATATGTTGCAGTGTTAACACTAATGTTAAGATTGCACCCCATGTGTTAATATTTTTCATAAGTACCCTTTTATGCTTTTTTAGAGCAATTCTGGAAAATGCTGGGGAAGGTAACTCCCATACAGGCCCAAAAAATGGGACTACTTTAAAAAAAATACAAAGGAAGAAAGTTAATACACACATCTTTGCTGAAATGTATTGTGCTGTTGTTGTTAACAAGCCATGGTTAATTTGCTCTGCCTGAGGTTTGCAAGTGTCCTGGGACAGGTGAGGGTGTGAGTAGGAAACCCACTGCTGAAACTTGGCCCTGGATTGTCCTCATGGATGAGGTGTTGAGCCATGAGACATGTATAGAAAGGCTAGATAGCTTACCGGCGCTGAGAGCCAATGGGACCCGACGACGTCACATGGCGGCCATCTTAGGACAGGACCGCTCGTCCAGTTATAACATTAAAGTCTATTGTGCATGTAGTGCTGAAATAACTATATTTTGCTCAATTTTCAACCGATTTTCAAACGGCTTGGTGTGTCATAAACGTCAGGGATGCGGCTATACACAGCTACGCTGCAATGTTAAGCGTTTCTCAAAACGTGAAGCTACAATTTAAACATCGGCATCAGCACAAATCATAGCCACGTTAATAAGGTTTGTAATAAACCAAACCGTTTGTAAATCCGTCAAGAATTCAGCAGGTTACGAGCATTTTAGTTGGCGTATGTCACTCACCTTCCGTCCACAGCAGCAGGGAGCAGCAGCGCAGTCTCCTGACCTAAGATGGCCGCCAAGTGACGACACAGCTGACTCCGCCTTGAGCCATCTAGCCTTTCTATACATGTCTATGCTCCGACCGGTCTAGCCTACGGACGATAGTTCTTGTCGCCTAGCAACAGTGACAGCTGCCGATGACGAGCGGGAGTAACATTCGCACTGGACTTTTTTATATTCAACTGGGTTTTATATTCAAATAGGGTTGAAAACCTGTGTAAATATATTTACCATGGTCCATTTATGTGCATAATAAAAAGAATACACTAGCCTACAAAATCACATCTAGGTAAGATATAAATGAACATTTGAATTTTTGGAAATACATGACCTGAAACATCCTCACCATGTCCTCCAGTAAAATATAAAACATAAAAATTACAATAGCCAATTCTGGCTCCATAGCTGTTTACTCAATTATATCAAATGAATGATCAGGGTGGCAGCATATACTCTTGCACCGTTGCTTGGTGCCTGGAGCGGTAATCGGGAACACCTGGTTGCGCAATTAGGAAATCCTACGAAGGCTACATGGTGCGTCCTTTGAAGGACGCATAGGCTGCATCTTTTGAAGTCCGCGGCCTTCGAAGAATGCAGCCTTCACATTGGAACACAGCTACTGCGTCTTGGATTGACGCTATGGGGGAACACCATCAGCGTGACCTGTCTAAAGCCAGACGTGCCAAACATGTACATTTTATTGGCCGACATCAGTCCGTGGCGTCACTAGCGAAGCACCCATGTATATGAGGCATGTCAACAAGACGCAGTGTCTCATTCCCCTTCACAGGGTGGTTACAATCGCAACCTGAGATGTTCCCTTTCAAAGTGAACCCCGACACTGCGTCTTGGATTGACGCTCTAGGGAACAATACCCTGCCTGCCTCATAATGTGTGAATATGCACAAACATAATGGGCATATCATAAATTTACTCTACGGATTATTTAGCCAGTCAGGGGGTGCATCCAAAAAGACTTATAGAGACTGTCTAGTGGTATTACTCCTCAAGCCACTATCTTCCAAGAAAAAGATGCTCTTTGCCTTTACAACCGTCCTCCCTCCCTAGTGGGCCAGAAATCAGCCTTATGAGACACCAAGAGCATTCTAAGGAATAAATAGCTCAGCTATGTTGGCTTCTTTTACCTTGACACAGCCCCATCCGCCAAAGGGAGAATAGTATCAACAACGACCTTGGATATTACCACTACTTCTAGGGGGGGAGATAAAGATAACAATAGCAGTTTGTCAATAGCTCACATCCACCTTACTCTAACCCCAAGGAAGCCACAGGTGTTCTTATTCTCTACTTAAAACCCCTAATTCACTGGGGGAGAGCAGTTAAACCCTGACTTGAATAAAGGTTCTTCCAGGACCTGCTATAGTTTTGAACATAGGTCAAACTAGAGAGGCATATGAAGCACCCATACAGAATGGGAGCATACTGTACATCCCTACTTCAATACCCAACACTAGGAGGTAAACCAAGTAGAGGGAATCTATAGTGCCCTACATAACTCTGTTCTCCCTGCATTGACACTTAAGGGGGTACTTACTAAACAACATTTCTACTTAGACCCTCAAATAAGAGGAGAATATAGCTCAACCTTGGAAAACGATGCTTCAGGGTATCAGAGTGGAGTAAAAGAGATGCCTTCTTTTAGAGACAATCAAACTCCACCCACTGCTCTGTCCTCAGACAAATGCCCAGCCCACCTATCTTTGCCGAAAATGCACCGGCAGACATAAGCAATCATGCACTGCTCAGCAAGTAATATAAAACGGGTGACCGGTAGAGGAGTTTTAGATTTCGGTTTTGCCTATCCAAAACCTTCTCTATTCCTTTGCCAATTCGGCAGTGGTTGCTCTCAAACCCTCCCTCAGGAAGGGGCCATACATTATTATGTAGAGGAGCAAGCTGAACCACAGCATTGCTCTAGATTGAAAAGATAGTGGAACACAACATTTTCAGTGGTTTCTTAACAATTAGTCCATACTCAGGGCCAGATGTACTAACGCTTTTGCGCCCACTTTAGGCGTATTTGTTTCGCAAAGTGCGCATAAAACCATGGCGAGGTATGTACGAACGGGACGCACCGAATTGAAAACGCAGACTGCCTGTCGCGGGAACTGAAAATTGCAAAATGCGCTTTTCTTGTCATGCATATGCATTCATGGGTTGGTCAAGGGGAAAGTGGGAGTGTCACACAAAGAGATGGGAGGGGAAGCGTAAACTCCTAATTATGTATTCCATGTTTTGTACAGAAAAAGCCGGTGAAAGCGTGCCTGATTTTGCGCTGAAAATTCTCCGCCTCATAAAAGCAGGTGTAGGAAGCGGGTTTCCTGGCATATGCCTGGTGAAATGGCAGCAGTAATCCGAGCAAGACGAAGACATAGGCTAAGGAGACGAGCTGAAAAGATTTTTGCCACAAGAATCACACTTTTTCAGTTGAGTGAAAACGAAATCATTAAGTGTTACAGATTAAGCAGCTACGCATTATTACAGTTACTGGAAGAAATCAAAGATGACATCGAATCTCCGACTCAGCGTTCACATTCCATTCCAGCAGTTGGTAAACTCCTCGCTACATTACAACTATTGGCATCAGGATCATTTCAAACAGTCATAGCATGATGGAAAGAGAAGAGGAGGCCCGTTCAATTGTGCGTTTAAATACACGCAATTTACGGTATAGTGGGTGGGGAAAGGCGCTGATTACCTGATGAACTGCAGGTTTGGTACAGTACATAACACACACACTACGGTTTCACATCAAGCGCTTTCTGCGTCTTAGCCATGGCGCTATTAACGCTGCGTTCGCAGATGTACGTACATCTAGACTGGCCCTCAGTGCCTATCTTGCAGGTCCATGAAGGCTGACTCCAACCTTAGCATAAGCTGGAGGGTGGGTGTGTGTTTGGGGTTAATTACCCCCACTTCAAACGCCAGAAAGCAAGATATCTCGTGGAAGCTGCTGAAAGCATCAAGGATTTTTTTCTCCTATCACAGATCTCTCTCGGTTGTGTGGTTTGTGGCATGGATGGCTAGATCTGTGGCTTGTGCAGCTGCCTCGGGAGTCAAGGTATTAATTACACCTGCCTTAACTTTCTTTGCATTCAATTCCTCAGAATTGAATTAGCAGACAATTGACAATTCCTACGACTTTACTTAAAAAATGTGCACCCGTTATTTCACCCTCGATTTCACTTCTCATCTCTCAACTTCTAAGTACTGGTGTTGTTCCTCTCGAACTAAAAACTGCTGCCGTCACTCCTGTTCTAAAGAAACCTGGCCTCGACCCCTCTGACATGTTCAAATACAGACCAATTTCTAATCTACCATTTCTTTCAAAACTACTTGAGAAAGTGGTTGCTGCTCAACTTCAAACTCATCTGTCATCCAACAACCTCTATGAATGTTTTCAATCCGGTTTTCGCACCCTCCACAGGACTGAGACTGCATTTCTTAGGGTTTGTTAATAATTTCCTTGTGGCCACTGACTCCGGCTCCACCAGTATTCTAATTTTTCTAGACATTTCCTCTGCATTTGATACAATCTCTCATAGTATTCTCATTTCACGACTCTCTGCTCTTGGTATTTCTGGAACTGCCGTATCCTGGTTCACCTCCTACCTGTCAGATCGCCAACATTACATCTCCATCCGCCAGTCTAAGTCCACTTCTGCCTCTGTCCCGCACGTTGTTCCTCAGGGTTCTGTTCTTGGAACTCTTCTCTTCATCATCTACATGCTCCCATTAGGTAATATCATCCGTCATCATGGCTTCAATTTCCACTGCTATGCAGATGATACCCAATTATACATCCATTCTCAACGCAATGCACCTTTCCCAACGCTTTCCATATCAGCTTGTATTGATGAAATAAATGCTTGGATGACCACTAATTTTCTCAAACTTAACACTGATAAAACAGATTTACTTCTTATTGGTTCACCTCAAACTACATCCCTTGTCTATGTTGACAATGTCAATATTGCTGGAGTTCTGGTTCAACCTTCCACCACTGTCAAAAACCTGGGTATAATCTTTGATTACTCTCTTTCCTTCCTTCCTCACATCTCCTCGCTCACTAAGTCTGCCTTCTTCCACCTTCGCAATATTGCACGCTTATGTCCTTTTCTTAACATCAGTGATGCTGAGACCCTAGTTCACGCTTTCATCAGTTCACGGCTTGACTACTGCAATTCACTTTCTATGGCTTACCCAATTCATCATTAAATAAAATTCTATATATCCAGAACTCTGCCGCCAGAGTCCTCACTCACTCAAAGAAATCTTCCCACATTACTCCAATTTTACGCAGTCTACATTGGTTACCCATTCGCTATCGCATTCAGTACAAGATACTCCTTATTACATTCAAAGCACTCTATGGTCTTGCCCCCAACTTTCTGACCTCATCCATACACACTCCCCTGTTCGCACACTTAGATCTTCTGATACCGGTCTGTTGACGATCCCACGGCACAAACTTGCATTGTTTGGTGGTAGAGCATTTTGCACCGCTGCCCCAACTCTCTGGAATTCCATTCCACAACACAACCGTTATCTCTCATCACTACATGACTTCAAAACCCACATTAAAACATATCTTTTTGTCACTTGTTCTGATTCTATATGTATCTTCACAGTTTCTATGTCATGTTTTTATGTCATGTTTCTATGTCATGTGTTTTTGTAATTTATTGTAAAGCGACCTTGAGTCTTTAGAAAGGCGCTATATAAAATAAACATATTATTATTATTATTATTAATTGGCGCTCAACCGGAGTGTTTGTCTTACATCTGCATACAAATAAGCATCTTCTGAAGACAAAAGAGCTGATGACCTTTATTACAGGCACCCTCCTACTGTGTATATGCACAGGCACTCAGCTAGTAATGTCATGGACTGTCTTCGGTCAATACAATTGGTGTGTTTGGCACACATGCTTCAGACACCAGTCATGCTGCATCAATCCAAGACAGTGTTGAGTTTCACTTCGAAGGGGAACTAGAATAACACATTTTACACTTAAATAATTATATTATTAAAAAGTGTTCTCTTGTTGGTCATTTCTTATCTTACTAAAACGACAGCACCTGTGCCCATTAAGTTTCATTTTATTTCTACCAGAAAGACTCGGGAGGCAAAATGACATAGCAAAGCATACATTTATTAACAGCTCAGCAAGCATTAAGTAATAAAGTTCTTTGGCGTAGCCCCGTCCGTAGCTCGCAATCCGAGGGTAACAGAGCCTGCATAGCCTGCCTGAAAACGAAGGCAGGGGCGCAGCCGACCCCTGGGAGGTATAGGAAGGGATCATCCTGGTGATGGAGGGGAGGATGGAGGTGAATGTTGGCGTCAGCATCTGCGAACTCAGACATGTGTAAGTACCGATCTTTTATACTATGAGTATTAGATAACAATTGTTTAGATGAGAAGGTAATGAGTGACGTAACAATTGAGTCTTGCTGGGAGAACCTACGCTAAAGCTTTCATGGAAGAGCAGGCAGATTCTCCATGAGTTTTCGTGAGTGTTGAAAGGAAGAAAGAAAGTCATACAGCAAGTTTGAAACAGCAAGAGGGTGATGAAATTATGGCATTATATCTTTGTTGTGTGTGAACCATCCCTGCTGCCACTACGCAGGAGTGAATGCGATGGAATAATCAGCCCTGCCTATTGAACCTATTGTGAGTTAACAAGGAGCTTTGCTTATGGAAAATCTCAAGTCTTTATCCCTTTACCTGCCGTGTAGCTGCAGCACTGTCAGATCAGGTCTGGGCTTGCTTTTCCAGCGCTTAACCAAACCCATTCCTTTCCTCATCTCTCAAATGATAATCTCTGCCCTCCAGCACATCAGCGCTCACAATGACTTTCGTATGAAGATGCTCTCGCTCACTCCTATTTTTCCTCCCATCAAACTCCCTGCCAGAACTTGTCTTTTTCCCCTTTTTAACCGTTGGTCCCCTTTTACTGGAAACTGTAAACGGTTCCTGCTAAATGAAGATGTGTGTGTAGACCGTGTACATGGTGATGAGTAAGGCGTAGGAGTGTTTATTACCTGCAGGGAGGAAATGACTCATGACTTTTTTATGGCTGACATACCAAGATAAACAGCAGCGCTAACAGGTCATCAGCTTGCACACTTCAAACCCAGCTGCTGTTGAGATCACAACTACACAGCTACTTGATTGGATAAGACGCCGTCAGCTCCACGTGGTGCTAATGATCAATTTCCTGTTCAACTTAGCCAACTGAACAATAATCGTGATAAGACACACAAAGCTTTCAGGTGTACAGTACAGGCAATTCAGTATCTGATAAGGAAGTCCAACGATTGACCCAAAGCTGCCGAAAACTGGTTTAGTGATGGTTTGTGTGCACTGATGATGTGTTATAGTTTGATTTTACGCAACCTATGGGGTGCTCTTAACATCATAAAACACAAATATATCATAAAAACTGTCACAGCACTGATTGTGTTAATCAGTGTGCAGATGAATGGCTGTTGAATTCTGAAGATGTTCTATGCAAAATGGGTTTCATACAGTATGTTGCTATTTGATATGTTGATAAAGTTTTACCTAACATAAAATTAACCAATTAACCAATAAAAAAGCAATTGACTTCTGGAACGAATTGCACGATTGTTAAGGTACATTATTGAAATATGTGGAATTGATATGAATTTAATGTAGTAAAAAATATTTAATTTATTTATGCCCTATTCAAACTCAAACTACAGCCCTGTTGCAAAAGTTATTGATAATTAATCTTAAATTTGCGGAAAATGTATGTCAGTCAATAACAAAAAACAAACAAACATATAATACCAAACTTGCTAGTGTCTTCTAAGAAACAGCTTAATTTAGACGAAGTGGCATTTGCACGACACCATTTTCAACAAAAAACTGAAAACTTTTTATGAGTTTTGTATGTTCATTTGAAACCCTGTTACCCATTCTTTTTTTTTTTTAAATGTACTTTTGGCTTTTTATTTTTTTACTTAAGTTATTTTTGTTTATTGCTATAATGTTGTTTTGAAAAAGCACAAAAATCAAGGTTTTGGACAATTTTGGTAACATGGTTGAAAATGTTTAATTAAATTAAAGATGAAAATAAAACAGCTCATTTAAATGTAACTCATATATAAGACCAACTTTTTTTTGAAAATGAAGCACCTCTTTTCACAGACCATTTGTTAAATATATATATTTTTTTGTTCCAGGTCTGGTACCCGTTTTGTGAAAAGTTCCACACATTCCAGTTTGCCCTCAACAATACAATGAAGCCTTTCGTCAGTGTCTCCTTGATAAAATGTGCAATCTGCATCATCAATCACACTCTCAAACAATGAACTCAGTTGCAAGGATTTAACAAGCTCAAACTTGGCAACATGAAAGAGACCAAAAATAGCAGTAAAACAGACTCCACCATTCATTTCAGAAATACGATGAGTTTGGCACAGCTGGGCCCAATGTAATGGGCTTTTGGCAGATCATCCTCTACTTTACTGCCACCAACAAAAAGCATGACTCACCAGTATAATAATTACATTTAAGTATTAGCTATAAGATGTTTAGTTGTAAGATTTTGCTGAGGCAGGTGATCAGGAATAATCAGAGAACTATGTGGCACAAGACGTCATTGTCATCTATTGGCGCTTTTCCATTACCAGTACCAGCTCGACTCGACTCAGCTCGTCTCAGCTCAGCTCGACTCGGCTCGCGTTTCGCTCCGTTTTCCATTGCATAGTACTTCCACAATAGTACCTGGTGGTCGTCATAGCGACGCGACACACACCCGCTACCCACACACACAGGACAATGGAGGAAATCGAGTGTATGCTGTTTTACATAATATTAGTAATGGGTATATCACGCAATCTCTGGCAAAACTATTTAAAAATGCCAGGGTTATTCAGGATACTCCGTCTGGCGCGTGCAATGATGGCGCAGTGAATAGTGACGATTCTCGCTGACCAATCAGCAGTCTCCCGTGTGTCACGTCACGTTTTAGTATCGCCTCAGCTCGCCTCGGCTCGCTTATGGCGCTTTTCC
Organism: Phoxinus phoxinus; assembly: GCF_949152265.1. Lineage (NCBI taxonomy): Eukaryota > Metazoa > Chordata > Actinopteri > Cypriniformes > Leuciscidae > Phoxinus > Phoxinus phoxinus. The sequence goes on from NC_136891.1 coordinate 25,309,291, forward strand.
ACTGCATGGTACGGTACGGTTCGGTACGGCACAGCACGCTTTGGCGCTTTTCCACTGCATGGTACGGTACGGCTCGGTTCGGTACGGCTCTCTTATGGCGCATTTCCACTGCATGGTACGGTACGGTACGGCTCGCTTCAGCTCGCTTTAAATGGTACCACCTCTGTTGAGGTTCCAAGCGTACCGTACCGATACTAAACGTGACGTGAAAACACTGCAGATCACTGATTGGTCAGACAGAATCGTCACTTCAGCGTCATTGTATATTTGCTACACGAGACACTAAACCCGCTATATTTAAATAGCCAGACAACAGCAAACGCGGTAGCACCTGTTTTTAGAGTTTTTACTTGACAAAAAAAGTTCAAAAAAATCAAACAAGAAATGGCTGAATCGTGGTCAGTGGACGAGGTGCAGACGTTCCTCTCGTTGGTTGCCGAGGAGCGGAAGTAGCACAGCTCTTAGCCGCACACGGCTACCACCAGACATACAACTTAACGATCAGTCCCACCCACTTTGAAGCGGTACTAACTGCAGTGGAAAAGCAACCGAGCTAAAGCAAACCAAACCGTGCCGTACCGAGTTGAGTCGTACCACGCAGTGGAAAAGCAAAGCGAACCGAACCGCTCCACGCCGTGTTGAACCGTACCGAACCGAACCGAGCCGTACCATGCAGTGGAAAAGCGCCATTAGAACCTCGCCGGAGGTGATACGAAAAAAAGTACCTGGAAGCAGGTACTGGTACAACTTTTACACAGTGGAAAACCAAACAGAGGCGAGTCGAGTCGAGGTGAGGCGAGCCAAGGCGAGCTGGTACTGTGCAGTGGAAAAGCGCCATAAATGGAATGTTTCTTGAGGATTGCTGCAGTAAATATGAGGAAATGTCATTCTTTATTCCGAAGTCAGAGCTTGCTAACATAAGGGAGGTATTTTTATGGGTGGGTAAATTGGTGAACACTTTATTGTTATTTTAAAAAATTGTTTGTTGAACGGTTACTTTTTATTTTTCTTAAGGGAGAGCGGGGATGGTAGTAACACTTTTAGTTTGAGCATCAGTGAGGCAGTGGTTGCTTGTCTCTCAAGCTTTGATTCACGGTAACCACATTTGTCTACTACAAATAAAACTCACTTGGCAGTGTACTACTGTTACAGCTTTGGACTCTTAGTTTGATGTTGTTTCCTTTAGTTCCTGTTTCCTGATTTTAATTTTGTCTGTTTGTTTCTGTGATTAATTATCATTAGCGATATCTATTTTGGTTTGTGATTATCCCCTGCGTATATATACTCTCTGTTCAGTTTAGTCCTTTGACAGTTATTTTTTATGTTTGTGGTTGCATTTCCAATTTATTCCTGTTTACAAATTATTCTAGTTCATTGATACAGCCAACGTTATGATTACGTTGGCAATTACGCAATCACAGATTTTGTGAGTTAATGCCAAACACAAAGAGTTCTGTTGTTACTGGGGTGAGTTGTAACACTAGCTGGGGATACATGTAACAATGAGAGGTAATTTGCAGAAATAAGATTTATAATATAAGAACTTTTGAATAATGTAAAGTGACAAACTTATTTTTTTAGAACTTTTAGCACAAAAAACTGTTGCCGTGTGTATTTATGTGAGTGTTCCTGTGCGTACTGTATTCCTGCCACATTAGGGTTCAGCAATGTTGCAATTCACTATTTTTATGTGAATTTTGTGATATCACATTATAAAAAAACACTGGATGGAAATGCCAAGATGCGCATAAATTCAAAAAATCTGCTCAAAAACACGTTAATGTGCTCATTACAGGCAGTAAGTGTTTTTATCTGATAACATGCGAATAAACGATGGAAACAACCATCTTTAACCATCAACATAACCAAACATAACATTGTCTGGATGCACAACAAAAAACTCATGTGACGTCGCCTTAACAGAGGATGTGACCGAATAACTTGGAATCAGGGGTTGGTTGTAACATTTTTAATGAACTGTTACAACTATCCTCACCCCAAACAGCCATAACATGTGGGTTTAAAGTTAGCATGAATGCAAAGCATCAAATTAAACGAGAAACAGTTGCTTTAGGTTATGCAAGTCAAACAATTGTATCTACAACAATGATTGCAAGGCAAAAAATAATCGGGATAATTTTGTTTTACTTTCTTTCCTAAAAATGAGTTTTTTGGTCATAAAATCTACAATGTTGCTCACAGTGAAATGCCCCTTCTCCCGTGAGCTCAGAAATGTGATGGGAGTGTATAATATTGATGGCATCCCTACGGCTCTTTTCTGACAGTGTTGCAACTGACCCCGTCTTACAACACTTCCCACTTCAGTCTCCACCTATGGTTTTTTATGCTTTTAAACAAATATAACCTTAGAAAGTGGTTGTAAAGCGTAGGAAAGAGAGATTGAAATCAGCAGGCTTACACGGATATCACAGATTTCTGAAAAACAAAAAAAACCGTAATGTTCATCAATTCGTCACGTTATACACATCCCTCACACCTTGCATATTTGGCTAATTCAATCATGCCATGCTACTTACCACCGAGTTCCACAAATGTTCCTCAAAAATCGCTGCAGAAAATGCTAAACATCTACAGTAACAGTACAGTTACAAAAATAGGAGTCAGTAAGATTTTTTTAGAGAAAGTAATACTTTCATTCAGCAAGATTTCAAATAAAAGCTGTTCTTTTGAACTTTCTGTTCATCAAAGAATCCTGAAAAAAAGTATCACGGTTTCCCCCAAAATATTAATAATATTAAGGAAATGTTTCTTGAGCACCAAATTTATTAGAATGATTTCATAATCAGCTTTGCTGTCACAGAAACAAATTACATTTTTAAATATAATAAAATAGAAAACACTATTAATGAGCATAAGAGACTTCTTTCAAAAACATAGTAACATAATCTGCAGATATTTAGTTCCATTCAAAAGTTTGGGGTTGGTAATATATATATATACATTACCAACCCCAAACTTTTGAATGGAACTGAATATCTGCAGATTATGTTCTTTCTGCGTCATAGAATTTGCATTCTGCAGGAGTGGCACGACTCTGACGTGTCTACATAATTGTATTGTGCTGCAGGTTACTGAAATTCTGTCAGGTTTAATGAGTGATCTGCAACATGTTAAAGAACTCAAAAGTCAAGCATTACAACATCTCTGGTGTTTGAAAGTGAAGACACAATCACATGGGTTTGCCCTGCATGTACTGACATAGTCAAACTCCTGCGTGTGTGTGTGTGTGTGTGTGTGTGTGTGTGTGTGTGTGTGTGTGTGTGTGTGTGTGTGTGTGTGTGTGTGTGTGTGTGTGTGTGTGTGTGTGTGTGTGTGTGTGTCAGTGTATGTATATAAATGAGTGTCAGATATGCCTGGACTTTACCGTTGGCCAAATAAACACCTCTCGTTCGGCCATTCCCATGCTGGCTGGAGAGACGAGCCAGAGGAAGCCACACACAATGGAGTCCTGCGCATGAGAGCGCATACAAGAAAGTTTTCCCAGACACACACACACACACACACACACACACACACACACACACACACACACACACACACACACACACACACACACACACACAATCATTTTGACACTTTCACTTCTATGCATTTTGCACACATAACCACAATACACTACATCCAAACCGATAAAGCAGTCAAACGGCTGCTGTTCATTTACAGACCAAAACGATTTCCAGAAGTGCATGTACGTAACATAAACCACCAAGGAAGATGGAAATTCTTCAGGTCCAGAGAAGTAAAGTCATCCTATATGTGTGTGTACATCTCGGGAATAAAGGCTTGCATGAGAATTGATGGAAACGCACGCTGTGACAGGAGTTCTGGCACCGGGAGACGCAGCTTCTTTAAACAACAAACATATGTGGTCACACCCACAATCATCTATGATATTTCTGATCCAAAGTCATGTATTCATTACCAGCAAACATTTCATTCAACTCTCGGTGGACAATGTGGGTAAAAGGTGGTGCAAATGACAGTGTGTGAGCTTGTGTAGGTGTCATCTCTTTCATCGGTAACTATCTACAATACGGGTGCACCGATATACATTAATTCATGCAACTAATGGACAGATAAACACGTGTTATTGTATGACTCATGCAGAACTAAACCATTAATTAATGATTACTGCATCAACAACTAATAAAGAGTCTATAAGATTAATAGATTAAGTAATATAATGAATTGTAATTAAATGTGTCATAGTATTAATTCCTTAATAACATATAGTATTAATTAATAGTGTATATTAATGTTAATTGCTACAATGGGTTAAAGCCATGTATTTCAACTTCCAGTTGTCTGGAACTTGAACTTGTGCAACTCCCCAACATACCTATAAAGAGGATGGCACAACAGTATAACCATAATGACATATTACTTAACAATAAGTTAATAGTCATGTGCCTCAACAAGTAAAGTCGTTACAAGATACAAAATGCAAATCAGGAAATTTTAAATGAAAGCACACCGTAAATCCTTGCTGTAAAAAAAATGTCAAATACCATTTTCCATTAAAACGGTAATAGCCTACCATGAAAAAACAATGAATTCTGGGTAATTTTGTCATTTTCTAGAAAGTAACCTACAGGAATATAGTGTGAATTAACAGCGCTCAAGGTTGACACTCAGAGGCTGTGTCCCAAATCACACCCTATACCTCTTTCACTATTCCCTACATTAGTTTACTAATATGGTCGGACAGACTGAATGAAAAGAAGAGAGTGAATTCGGACGCTGCCAAGCAGAAACAATGAAGGACAGAGAAATAAGAAAAGAAAAAAGAGAAGAGACAAGCAGAAACACAACAACTACAACTGACTTCTTGCCTTAAGGCCCTGTGGAGTGTGAAACCAGTTTACAAACCAGTTTAACTATTTCTTCCATACAGTATAGGTCTTGTTGAGAATTAACAGAGGTTTAGATGATGATGTTTTATTGAAAATAATACCTAATCAAATGTGTAGTTACCATTATGGTGTTCAGAGTTTGCTTTAGTTGGGCTATTGACCCTTGATTTTAAAACATTCGTTTTTCTCTTGCTGCTATAACTGTGTGTTTATAAAGCATTTGTTATGGCAAGAAGCCAAGAAGTAATGGATCGGGTGTTTTTGGCTTTGTTGTAATGATGCCATTATCATCATGGAATCATATCTTACACTGATCTCATCCAGTGTCTAATCTTTGGTTGTATTGTGTTTTATTTATTTTATATTTATTGATTATAGCTATTGTATGTGATTCAACAGCATGAGATCCAGCAATGTTTCAATAATCAGTTATTTAGTTAGTCAAAAGTTAAAGTGAAGAGTGCAAAAAACTGATCAAAGAAGGCGTTTGTGGTTGAGAGAGGTACAGCATCAGCCACATATGTAAATAGCGTTGACTATGGCCAAAATGTCGACGTAGTTAACTATGGCTATTCACACTGTCAGTCCAAATCCGATTATCTTTGTATCCGATTGGAATCTGATCTAAAATGATGTCCATACTGTGTATCGCAACTGTTCAGATCCGATTTGTGTGTCCATGCAGCCCTTTGGCAATATGGCAATGACGTTGCGTTGATGGAGGGGTTTGCATTTGCAATAGAGAAGTCTTATTTACAGTTCTTATTTTACAACATGGAAATGTGTAGCCGCCGCGCTGGACTAACGTTACTGCGTCTTGAGCCTGTGGCAGAACTGTAGGAGGCTGTTATGTACACATTTTTTTCCACGCTCTTGTCTGCGCCGGTTTCAAAATAGGTTTCAAAAATAATAATTTTCTGCTCGTCCAGCACTTTGCAACAAGAAGCATTTTTGTATTGAACAATGAAGAAGCACAATTGTATTTTTATGTAAAAAAAAAGTATGTATACATTAAAGAAAAAAGGAACACTATACAAACAAGTGTAAACTGCAAGTAGTGCAGTACTATAATAAACAAAAATGTAACAGATCAATATTGAAAGATATTTTTTTCATTAGAATGTCTACTCATAGGGATGTTTGGGTTGTGTCTCCAAAAGAGATCTATAAAACCCATGACCTGAGGCATAATAAGGCTGCTGGGAATTAGACTGGGCCGGTGGTAGACCTGAATTGACAGATTGATATGGGGTAGGTTGTCCAGGTGACGACAATGACCCGCTTCTGTCATTCTCCTGGGCGTTGTATATCATAATCATTATGCTTCTTTTCACTCGTGATAACAGAACTGGGTCTTGAATATCCCTCAATTCCAAAGCCACCTGGTTCCCAAAAAAGGTTAATGTATCCCGAGGTGTTTGAGAGTCCACTTGAGCAACCATCTGTTTCAACAAATCCAGCTTCTGCAGCTCTACAGCATCCTCAGACACCCTCTTTCTTTTTTTGGGATTGTTGCTCAAAAGTGGCTGTTTACCGCTATCACTTGAGGCAGTTGAAGCAGTTTCTTCTGGCGATGGAAAGGCTTCTTGATTAAATGGAATTGGGGTGGACGCAGAACATGGGGAGCTGTCCACAGATGGTGTATCAGGCCTTAGGTCTGAGAGGTCCGTATCCTCTGCATCACTCTGCCCATTGAATGATGCACCAAGCTGGAACAGAGAAGATGGTGATAGGATTAAGAAAGAGCTGCTTCAACAACATGCACTTACATTACCCAGTTTAGTACAGTGTAAGATTTGAGTCAAGAGAGCAGAATAAAGTATTACTGTAGCATGTGTGACACAGCGTGTGTATGTGTGTGGTATTGTATTTTTCAGTGCTTTTTTCACTCAGTGACTGAGGGAGTGTGCATGTTTGTGTATATGAGTATTACCCTTTTAATCCCCATGAATACATTTAGATATGACCTTGTTGCATTAAATGTATGATCAAAGAAATGACATCTAAACCCTTTCACCTTTGTAATGATATTTGTCATGACTAGTTCGATACCCTTCTTCATCAATTTAAAAATTGTAAACTTTTAATAGTTTGTTAACAAAAACACGTCAAGTCCGCTCACGGGCCTTGTTGGCTTTAATACACGTGTTGGTGTGTGAGTGTTACAAATGCTTGCTATTACAAATACATTTCTTGCTACTGTTGACTGTTTAACTTACTGTTGTTTCGCATGGCCGGTGGACAATATATGTTTTTATGAAATCCATCACTCTGAGAAGCCACCTTTGCCTTGGAGTCAAGGGTTTGCTGCCACTCCCACTTGGTTTGGGTTTCTGCAAACGACAGTACTGCGTTCGCAGGGATACTGCCCTCGTCTTAATGTCCTCAACAGTGAAGTCTACAATTAATAAAGAAAATGCATTATTTCCAGTTATGCACCCACACAAATTAATTTATTTTATTTGTCTGTTTCAAACAAAATATGACAATTTAATCCTTCCCTGGTTTAAAGTATCTCTCGACTGGTACAAAAGGCAGATTGGAATAAAACTTGAACTGAATATCCTCTTATTACACAATAATATATATCACAATAAACAGAATAAACATTTACATTTCAACCTATAACATTTAGATTATGTAAAAATAACATTTTGCTCACCTGGCTGTTTCAGAGCGTTTGTAATTTCCGTCCACCTTTTCTCTTTCTCGGAGCGGTTGTGGTACATCTCATGTCCAACATCATATAGGCATTCATGCTCCTGCCACAGTTCTATTAAGTTTTGCTCCATATCCTGAGTCCATTGCTTTCTTGACGACATGTTGCTCGTCTTATTCCGTGTTTCTTTGAAAACCGCATACTTTCCCGGGGACCTCAACCTATGCCTTGCTCTGATTGGCTGTAGCTCATGGCATCACATGTGGTTGAGTCGTGCGACAGCTCCAGATATCTAGCATGCTTTATATGTTCAGTGACTGGTGTCTCATGTTGTCAGATCGTTGTGGCTTCCCCGGTGTTGTGTTTTGTTCCAGTGTTCGTCTCTCGCTCTCCTTGTGTGGATATTCTTCTGTGTTTCTTCATCTCCATCTGGACAATTCTTCCCTGGATTACTCAGCACGCTGATCATCAAACACCATCACCGGGTTGTCCGTCAAAGTCCCTGCGTCCGATTCCATCTGAGTATTGTTTGTCTGACCTGTTGCCTCTCTTTACTGTGTTCATTAAAACTGTTGTTACTTGCATCTTGCATCCGCCTCTGTCTTGTCACAGAACGATCTGACCCGACCATGGATGCAGCGAGTTCAAACAGTCTGACTGAATTCATTTCCCACAGTATCACGAGAATGGATCAACAAGAGGAGAGCATCTCCAACAGAGGTCGGGCGGTACAAGCTCTTGTGGCGCAGGTGTCCAAGATCACCCAACAATTGTAACATCTGAGGGGTCCTGCTGCGCCACCCACACCGCCTGTTCAACCCACCCTGCCAGAGCCGGATTCCCAGTCAGAGCCACGGCCAATGACACCAGAGGGTTATTCAGGTGAACCTGACTATTGCAGAGCTTTTCTTACGAAATGTTCCATGCATCTTTCGTTGCAGCCACGGACCTTCGACCATGAACAGTCGAAGGTAGCATTCGTACTTACATTGCTATCAGGTAAAGCGGCTCTTTGGGGAACGGAGGTGTGGGAGAACCAGGATCCATGCTGCACCTCGTTCCAGACACTCTCCGAGGAGATGAGAAGGGTCTTTGATCAGGCAGTGGCAGGTAGGGAGGCGGCCAGACTACTCGCTGACCTTCGCCAAGGAGATCGCTCGGTGTCGGAATATTCCATCCATGTTCCTGCATGGGCTGGCTGACCGTGTCCAGAAAAAGATTTATGTTCTGGATCTTCCCAGGAGTTTGAATGGACTAGTGGAACTAGCATTGAGGACCAACGCTCATCTGAGTCAGATGGATCGACGAGTATACCCGAACAGACCTCATGACGGCACGGAGGACTGGCGCGCCAGCGGCAGAAACACGGTCAGCCCATGCAGGTGGGTAGACCTCATCATCTACCCTCCCCTGGTAAGACTAAGATGGGCAACCCACACGCACGACACTCAAGCCTTACTGGACTCTGGAGCAGAAGGTAATTTCATGGACTTCAAGCTCGCTCACAGACTCCAGATTCCTATCACCTCACTCACGCACAAGCTATCTGTCAACGCTCTCAATGGTCAAGAACTCCCCAACATTTCTCACACCATAGAACCTATCACACTCATCACTTCTGGCAATCACACTGAGACATTATCATTTCTCCTCATGGACTCACCACTTGCACCATTAGTTCTCGGTCACCCTCGGCTCACTCAACACAACCCCAGAGTTGACTGGGGTCATAATTCCATATCCACATGGAGTAACAAGTGTCATGAGTCCTGTTTAGTGTCTGCTTGTTCGTCTGTGTCTGGTTCTGTGTTTCAGGAGGAGGCAGTGGATTTGTCTAACGTGCCCGTTGAGTACCTCGACCTGAAGGAGGTGTTCAGTAAATCCTGTGCTGCTTCTCTTCCTCTGCATCATCCCTATGACTGTCCAATAGAGTTACTGCCAGACGAGTCTCCGCCTATAGGCAAGTTATATTCGCTTTTTGTTCCAGAGAGGGGGGCTATGGAGAAATGTATGTCTGATTCTCTGGCATCCGGATTCATTCGTCCTACCTCTTCTCCAGCGGGGGCGGGGTTATTTTTTGTGGGGAAGAAGGATGGATCTCTGTGCCCTTGTATTGATTTCCGAAGGTTGAACAACATCACGGTAAAGAATACTTATCCTTTGCCGTTGATGTCTTCAGCCTTCGAGAGGTTACAGGGAGCATCCGTTTTTAAAAATTGGATTTACATAATGCCTATCATTTGGTTCGCATAAGGAAGGGGGCTGAATGGAAAACTGCGTTTAACACCCCCAGGGGGCAATATTTGGTCATGCCTTTTGGGCTGTCCAACTCCTTACCGGTTTTCCAGGCACTCGTCAATGACGTGCTGAGAGCTATGGTTGATCAGTTCATATATGTCTACCTGGATGACATATTGATTTTTTTCGTCTTCTCTCCAGGAACACGTTCAGCACATCAGACGAGTGCTTCAGTGGTTGCTAGAGAATAGGTTTTTTGTGCACGGAGAAATGCGTTTTTCATGCACAGTCTGTTCCGTTCCTAGGTTACATCATCTCGACTAAGGGAATTTGTATGGATCCTGACAAGGTTAAGGCTGTGGTAGATTGGTCAAGTCCAGATTCCCGTAAGGCCCTACAGAGATTTCTGGAGTTCGCCAGTTTCTATCACAGTTTCATTCGCATCTTCAGCCAACTAGCCACCCCTCTGAACCGCCTTGACCACCCCCAGAACGACGTTCAGGTGGTCCGATATAGCCGGGGCTGTATTCGCCAAACTCAAAAAGTCGCTTTGTTTCAGCTCCCATCTTCATAGCCCCTGATCCTTCACGTCAGTTCGTGGTGGAGGTTGATGCGTCAGAGGTGGGGGTAGGTGCAGTACTTTCCCAACGTTCTTCGTCAGGCGACAAGATGCGTCCTTGCACATTTTTGTCCCATCATTTATCACCTGCTGAACGTAACTATGATATTGGTAACAGAGAGTTGTTGACAGTCAAGTTAGCGTTGGAGGAGTGGCACCATTGGTTAGAGGTGTCGGGGTACCTTTTATCGTTTGGACTGATCACAAGAATCTAGAATATATCATAACCGCCAAAATACTCAACTCCAGGCAGGCTCGGTGGGCACTTTTTTTTGGACGTTTTAACTTCTCTCTCTCTCGTATCACCTGGGTTCCAAGAACATCAAACCCGATTCTTTATCTCAAATTTTTTACCAATCCGTACGCCCGTCCACTCCCGAGTGCATTTTACCCGAGACCCTATTTGTCACCACTCTCACATGGGAGTTCGAATCGAGGGTCAAGACGGCCTTAGAAGGGGTAACGCCTCCACCCGGTTGCCCATCGAATCGGTCCGACGTCATTCAGTGGGGGCATTGTTCCAACGTGGCGTGTCATCCAGGAGTCAACGCACCAGTTTTTTGGTTAAGCAACGATTCTGGTGTACTCTTATGGCTCGTGACATTCGCAGTTTTGTCTTGGCTTGCTCGGTTTGTGCCACTGGTAAGACTTCCAATCGACCCCCAGATGGGTTACTCCAACCGCTGTCGGCCCCTTCGAGACCCTGGTCCCACATTGCGCTAGATTTTATTATTATGAAAATTCTATGAGTAATTCCCCTCATGTTGTTCCAACCCCGTAAGACTTTCGTTCATCTTCGGAACACAAATTAAGATATTTATGATTAAGATATAATATTTATGAAATCTGAGGATCAATCTGCTTCTATGGGATGGAAACTTGCCAGTTTGTAAAGATAATGTTTAAAATAGTCCAAGTGACTATACACTTACGGCTCAACAGTGGCTCAACCATAAGTTCATCAAGCGATGAGAAAACTTTATCTCTGCATTAGTTAATTAGCATGAATTAAAGCATATAAATGCACCCATATTGTAAAGTTGTACCTTTTCAGCTCACATTTCAGTCCAAATGTTACAGTGGGAAGCTCAGAGGTTTCTAACTAAACTGATTGATCTCTTCATTTGTGTGTATGTGTGTGTTGCACAGACATCTGAATTGATTTAAGATGTACTAATAACTAGATTATCATCCTTAGCCATGACTGACCCTAAAGAACATTCCACAATCATGCTTTCCAGGAGCAATAATGGGAAAAATGTTGAAAGATGTCCTCCTATTACCACACACCTCTCTAATAGAACGAGCCAACACGTCTCATGAAAGTGCGTATCTATACCACAAATTTAATTTCTTGTGCATTTACACGCCAAAAATGTTTTGTGTGTGTGTGTGCTATACGCACTGTAAAACCCTTGGGTAGGATTAGGGGTGTGGAGTGCGTGCGTATTACACGCCATAAAGTGCCTATCATATACACGCAAAAACTATTTTTGCCGTATGGCACGAGAATTTAAATTGGTGGTATAGATATGCACTTTCATGAGAACATGCTGAACGAGCTTGGCATATTGATGGAGGTGCTGTTTATTGAGAATATTAAACCATTTTTAATTCTCAATTATCCTGATGTTTTTTTGTTTGTTTTTTGTTTTCTTTCTTCTCTTGGCATTCTATGAAAAGTCGTTGATAGAATTAGAATGCATAACACATCAAACGAAAATAGAGAAATTATGATAAATCAATTATTTACTTTACGAAAAATAAAAAATGTAATTCAGGAATTGAGGAATTCATGTTTAGTTTGGTTGATGTTGTACATTTTATGTATGTATTATATGCATGAAAGTGTTAGCTATCATGAAATCAGTAACAATGTTTCATTAGTTAAATTTAACATGAACTAATAATGAACTGCACTTCTAGCTACAGCATTTACTTATTAATATAATATTTCAGCTTTACTAAAACATTATTAAAATCAAAAGTTATATTTGTTAACATTAGTTAATGCACTGACTGTGACATAACATGAACAAACAATTAACAGATGTATTATTATTAACTAAGATGACCAAATACATTAACAAATGTGTTGCTCGGTTAGTTTGTGTTAGTTAATACATGAATAATAATAATAAACAAATTAATCTTGTTGTAAAGTGTTGCTATGAAATCAAATATATAAATTCCTTACAATTTAGAGTTGGACATGGACTTAAGATTTCATTTCACCACATTTCCCCAAGCTAACACGTGATATGGCCTTGTCAGACTCAGAATGCGGCTGAAATCGAGATTACTTTTATTATAGTTAAGATAACTTGCATGCTGCCACAACTTCCACAGTAGCGTGATAGGATGTCCTAAATGTATTTTTACGTATTATCTAACGTTACCTGCTACTCGTGTAGTTTGAAGACTCGCGAACTGCTGATGTAGCGCTGCAAAGGAAACAACCACTTTACCTCCGCCAAAATGCTTCCGCCAAAAAAAAAGTAGGCTAATATTTTTTTGTATTATTATTGTTAGTGGCAATGGTGTGTACGTGAATTGTTATTTATTATAATATTTATAATTATAATATAATATTTTTATAAATATAATTTAACAATTATCAGAGAGGGGGCACATTTAGCCAACATTTTGAGACAAAAGAGGCAGAGGCTCCTGAGTTTAGTTTTGGTGAATTCTGATCAGCAAATTGTGAAGCAATGAGAAAAGTTGAGTAGATATGTTTTACATTTTACTTACGCAGAAACAATGATCTAAAGCAGTTATTACAAGTTGTGATAATAATGATTACAACATATAGAACATTTGGCAGTGGTGCATGTTGATTCATTAGTGTCTGAAGAAGTTTTTCATGCTCAAAGTCTAAAATACTCAGTGTCAGAAGCTTAAATGCGGATGCTAGTCCATTTTTGTTAATGCAAGTGATCCACACTTCTGTTATTTAATCAGAAAATCTTTGTGACAGTCTGTAAGGTTTCCTCTTCTTTGATTGCTTTTTTTGGAGTCAAACGTATAGGGTGAAGTCAGGTAAAGTGGGACACTTTTTGGTCAATTGCATTTTAAACAACCTAAATCAGTTAGAATGTATTAAAATTGTATGTGTTTTGTTTAAATAGATTGTAATGAAGGCCACTATGGTGAAATTTTCCCAATTTATGTATTTATTAACAAACTGTTCATCTTTAAACACCATCTGACTTAAGCAAACTGGAAGCAATCAGGTTGAGTGGGACACTTTGTTAGGGAAAGGGACACTATTTTATGGTTAAAATGAACATGAGAAATAAATACAAACCCAATTCCAATGAAGTTGAATACATGCATTGAAAATGTGTGGCGCATTATGAAGAGCAATACAACAACAGAGACCTTCAATTAATTAATACTTGGAAGGATTTTTTAAAAATGCATTTCTGGAACTAATGCAAAAACATTCTAAACTTCACTACATTCAATGAATGGAACTGTCATTAAAGGATAATTCCGGTATTTAACACCTTGAGTCTATTGTAGTTTGTTTTGGATGAACAAGAGTGGGGGACAAAAATTTTTTGACAATGGTTTCTCTCTCGAGTTTTTGACTATAATAGAATTGGCCATGGACCCATTTAACATTGGAGTCAATGGGCATGTCCGAAAATGTCATTAAAACAGCCAATAATGTTCGTTTACAAAACTGTTAAACTCACCGAGTGGTTAGTGGTGTTCGTTGATGATTATAAACAATATATCGTCGCAATATATGATTCCAATCCGTTTATTTTGCTATAGTGGAACAATTTTTTCAGACACTTCACAACCGTGTAACTTCCGCTCAATATTTGAATCTGAAGCGTTAGCATACTCCCGACCACTTGATGGCGATAACCGATGTTTATGTCTCGTGGGACACTCACGGTCACAGTCGAGTTCAACTTCATATTGCACTGGTCAGTGGTCACGTCTTTCAATATTTTCAAGGTTTTGTTTGTTTATTTCGCTTACTCTCCCGGAGCACAGTTGCTCTGCTCGCTAGCCTTATGAGAAACGGAAGCGAGCAAAAAGACTACATCGACCAAATGTAAACAGCCCCCTTTCCGTTTCTGGTAGCGCATTTATATTAACGAGCACTCAGTCCTTAAGTTCGTCATCCATAAGTTCGTTGAGCTCTCCACAGGACTCATGATACCACTGTTGGCAGTGGCAGCAAGCCACCCATTCCTCATTGGCCTTTGGGTCACTTGCATCCCCATAGACCCCCTTGCAACCAGTACAGGGGTCACTTCCCTGACGGCAGCTTTTTGGGGGCGGACACCAGCAGGCTTACACACTTTGGTTGTTTTTGGTTTCTTTTTGTCTGCTTTGGCCTGGACAAAGTTGAAGTGTTCCTGGCTTGTTAGGTGGTAGCTGGGTGGCATCGCCATCATCCTCTTCTTTCCCCTCTCTCTTGTATACTTCAATACGGTCTGGGAACCTTACAATGGAAGCCCACTCAGCTGTCCCACTCAACCTGAAATGCACTGTCAGGTTGAGTGGGACAGAGCTGTGAATCTATTTTTCATAAATATTTTATACAGTTATATGCTCATTGTTATTTATCTCTAATACACAGACAGTATAATATGTAAAAGCAAAAGTTGTATTGTTACATCATAAGTGATAGAATTATCAACCTTATTATTCTAAAATAGCTTTACACTTGCCGGGTGGCTTACCGTGAGGTCTCAGGAGTCAAGCAATTTGAAAAATAACAACCGGACCACATCTGTGATGTCACACCAATCACAACCTTTATTTCATATTCAATAGACATTCAGCTACAACACAGTAACAATTGTTGTGATTGGCTTACAAAATTAACCCTTAACAGTACCCAAAAGCTTAAGTGTCCCACCTGAATTCACCCTAAGCGGTTTTGCAATGCACATTTCCTTTTATGTTGTGCTGTTTATGTTGGTTCTGCTGATGTCATTGTGGGTGTGCATGTTCTTTCTGCTTCTTTCAAACTGCGTCTGGCCCTGACCCTAAATCACACCGTTTTAAAGACTCTTTTTCCATTTTTTTTTTTTTTTTTTTTTTTTCAGTCTCTTTGATGTCAAAGTTGAGAATGTGTCAATGATATCAACCTCCCAAGATCCTCGAGACAAGATGTCAAAATGGCTCTCCTTAACATCGGATTTACTTCATTAAGCTTGTAAGGGGAAAACATATTCAAGGGTCTGAGGATGTTCATTCAGCACTCACTCCCACAAGGCTTAACACACTTCCACATTCCTTTATTCAGGAAAAACAAGGTCATTTGGTTAGGTTGTTAATAAAGGTGGGCTTGTTGGGGGTGGAGTGGGGGTACTCCATGCAGATGGTTATTTAAGGATGGGCTTGATGTTTTAATCGTTTTCTTCCCTCAAAGGGGTTACATTTTTTGGAGCTAAATGTCCAACTGGTTTGTTTTTGTCTAATTTGGGCTATAAACACAAACACAGAAGCCTCTCTGTGAATGGAAACATAGATGCACATTGCTTCTGCTGGACAATAAAACAACCACCTGTCATATAGCCTAGCAGAAACGCCATTGCTATTTAGGGACATGCACAACTGCACGCTTCTTTAAGTCACGTGCAATGTAACCATAACCCAAGCTCTATCCAATGGCTAGAAATCTTTACAAACAAAAATCAAATATAGGGAGTTTTACTGTGTGGATTAAATCGAATCGAATTATTTAAGATTCTAAATACTATAGGCTATTAGGTTGTTACCAGCTGAGGAAGTGAGAAAAATAACTAATACTTCTATGATAATTCTCATATCATCAAGAGCATAGTAACAATAATTGTTAACTAAAAAGGGATGTAAATAATTGTATCTTATATGGAAGTTCTAAGAGCTCTTGTGTTGAAATTGGGTCAACAATTGTTCTTTTTTTTTTTTTTTTGAGATCTTGACTATCTTTTAACTTTGACAAAAGTAAGTTCTCAAGAGATCTTAACTTAATTTTTTTGTCCTGATCTAGAGGTTTCAAAATCATTTATAATTGCAACACACACACGCACACATTTTTTTTGTCTCTAGGCCGCTAAGATCAAACATAATACGAATTTTAAAATTGTGTGTGTGTGTGTGTGTGTGTGTGTGTGTGTGTGTGTGTGTGTGTGTGTGTGTGTGTGTGTGTGTGTGTGTGTGTGTGTGTGTGTGTGTGTGTGTGTGTGTGTGTGTAACAATCCCCCACATAGTCTGTTTTAGACTTTCAGATTATTAATCCTAAATAACAATGTATTCTTGGTATTACATGCCTAAGGTTTTTGATAGAGGAGCGGAGTACTTACTGGTATGACGCCCGTGCTGCTTTATTTACGTCAGCAAATACTCGAGCTTCCACGCCAACACGGACGGACAACTCTATCACGTGACGTGACACTCAGAGAAACTCTCCACGCGCTGAAGAAAAAAAAAATGATGCAACAACGTAAGACAATTGCGTGGATCATGTGATCTCACAAAACTCCCTTTAGACATTGGAGAGCTCAGAGGTTGACACATTATTAAAGCCCCCTTCTCCAGCTGAGTGTCACATCCTGTGCCCCATTCATAAACTCCGCGGCAAGGCCACGACAAAAGGCCTCGCGACGCGCGTCGAGGAGAGGGGGAGACGTGTAGATGATCATGTCGTTTACCCGAGCGGCTATTATTATACTAGGAAAGGGCCGGGGGAATGACAATAGCGGCAATCTCGAGCTTTCCAAAACGGGGGCCAGTCCTGACCTGAGTGAGGTCACGTACCACAGTGCGAGTGCACGCGGTGCCACATTGATGGAGGAGCGCGCGCGCTCTCACCTCATTACGGGCGCCAAATAAACGCGTCAAATGAATGCCAGACAATTTGGCATCCTAAATTGGTTGTATAAGAGTTTTAAAGGGCGACCTTAATGAATGAGGAGCTTTGTTCGTCCCGTCCTAAAATAAATTACAAATTTCATAAAGCTTAATAGTTGTTCTTCCGTCTATTAAAAGCTAAACTGCAATGAAAATTAGATTTGAAGAGAGAATAGGCATACTTCTTTTTTGTTGTTGTAGTGAATGAATGACATGATTCAGAATGAAGTTGAATTGTTCAAATGAGTTCAAATTAATAATTAGGCTACTCTACTGTCATTGTATAGGCTACTGCCTGGTTCAACTATAAGACCATATGTTGAGTTTTTGTGGAGGAATATATATATATATATATATATATATATATATATATATATATATATATATATATATATATATCATTCTAGAATTGGGGGTAGTACATTTCGAGCCTCCCAGATAAACCTTCTTTTATAACAAAACAAAAACAAAACCTTTTTAATCAGTTTTGAACAATAACACAAATGATATCACTAAAAATAATGCTTTATGTATATTGGGGGGGGGGGGGGGGATGAATGTGAAATATTAACTAAATCACTCCCACTCACCTATTATTGACTGTCTCTGCCTCCTGATTCATATCATGAAACAAGTCTATATCTTGCATAGAATATATATTTTCTGTATTATTTGTAATTTAATTAATAAAAAAATAGATTTTGTGTATTTCCCTCCGTTCTGGTCAACTCTGTTACCTCTGTTATAAAACAAAAGAAAACCTCCAAAGCATTTGTAGAAAAAGCATGTGACTTGCACCAAGGGATGTCACTTCCTCTGGCAGGAAACTCTGGAAAGCAGTGAAGTATGTCATTATTCTTCTCTCATTAATTTGTACAAAATGTTTAGGATAAACCAATAGTAGATTAATTATTTGTCAAATCTATTATCGTGAAAATTATAATATGGCGAAAACCCATAAAATTCTGTTTTTAGACATGCCATGTGGTATCTGGTTTGAGGTTAGCATTTTGAGCTAAAGCACAACATGGTGGAAAATCTCAACTCTGTTATTGTCAACTCTGTTATCGTCTACCCAATTTGTCTATAACAGAGTTGACAGATTTTTCTGTTAGTACACTGTACAATGTTGTACTGTTAGTACAATGTTCAGTATCAATATTTTAAATCTTACAAGTTTAAGATCAGCAAATATTGAAAATGTTGAATTTAAAGTGCATTCTATGAAAATAAAAAAGTTTAACAGAAAAAAAAAATCCTATTTTTTGTTTTATTTCTCTAGCCTACTTGAAATGTACCCCCCAATTCTAGAATGATATAGCACTCTTATTGCAAACACAATGTAAACCAGTTTAGGGTGATCATTTCAAAATAACATAGATGTACATTCCTGCTGAGTTGCTTGATTGAATATGGAGAAGAAACCTTATTATTGTTCATTCGGATATGATTCTACTGGGGTAGTAAACACACTTTTCCCCCCACCATTATGTACATTATGTTCTAATATAAACAGTGACGCATTTTACGCGCTGTGTTCAAGGAAATACCTCGGACTGGAGCTCCACCAGCCAATCGGAGTCGAGGGGGATCATTTAAGAAATCATTGATTATGCCAATGCGTCAAACACGAGCGTGTCAGCGGGACCCGGTGCGCGTATAAATACCGCGAGGCGACCCGGAGTGAGCTAGTCATTTAGAAGAGCGCAAAGACAGCGAGGAACTCCGCATTTCACTTCAGCCGATATTTATTTATTTATCTATTTATTCTAAGCCTTGCTTTGGGATGAACAGACTGCTTCTGAACTTTTTCTGGGTGGCAGCATTCAGCGCACTCCTTTCAGCGCCGGGGCTCCGCGCTTCTCCAGTGGTTGGGCAGGAACCTATTCGCTGCGCCCCGTGCTCCCAGGAGCGGCTGGCCGAGTGTCCTGCGGTGGATGCCGGCTGTGAGGAGGTGCTTCGAGAGCCCGGCTGCGGCTGCTGCCTCGCCTGCGCGCTGAAGAGAGGGGACCCGTGCGGGATCTACACTGCGCCCTGCGGCTCGGGGCTCCGCTGCTTGCCGAAACCCGGAGAAGCCCGACCCCTGCACGCTCTCTCCCGAGGACAGGCGGTGTGCACTGCGACCCCCGAGCCTGACCAGAGCCAAAGCGACACAGCGCCAGGTACCAGCGTCTCATATATATTACTGCACTATAGCCGGCCATCCAAACAGTAGCTAGACCATTGCAGCTGTCGATGATTCAACCGCTGATGAGATTTCTTTAGCGCTAACAAACCAGTTGGATGTTTCAGATATTTAGATAAGCAATATTTATTTTAGCGAATGTATCGCGGCTTTCAAGAGGTCGACTATTCTAAATCAATGAAAAAAATAATTAAATGCCTGCATTAGCTTATAATGTACCCCAAAGGCGCTTGATTGGTCTCTGTTTAAAAAAAAAAGAAAAGTTTTTATGACATATAAATCTATAAAGAAAATGATAGGGCTACAAATGTTAAGACTTGACTCATCATAATGAATTGACTTGCCGCCCGAATCTATACTGAATAGAATGTGCGTGAGCGACGTTCCGTTGTCATGGTTACCTCCTCTGCTAAGGGGAACGCGAGTCGGCGACTTCTGTTCTTTTAGCGCCTATTTTGCAGACAGGTCACAGGTGGAAATATACACATATGTGCTCTTACTAATTTATCAGCTTTGAACATAAACGTTTGAAAACCCAACCTGAATGTATCTGTAGAAACAATTGAAAAAAAAAAAAAAAAAAAAAAAAAAAAAAAAAAAAAAAAAACTTTTTCCAACAATTCTCACCATGCTTTTTCTTTCAGATCATCCCGAGACTCTCAACGGGGCAACGGCCGTGAATGAAGGCAGCACAGCGATCTTCGTGCATGGGCACGGCAAGCCCTTCGATCCGCGGGTCATCAACGCTAAAGAGAGCATGAAGGCCAAAGTCAACGCAATACGCAAGAAACTGGTGGAGCAGGTGAGCTTCAGGCACCTCAGGTTTTTTTTTTACATGTCCCAAATAAATGGGTAAAGGTTAGCCATATAAAACGAGACTCCGATACCATGTGCGGCCACAAGAGGGCAGTAGAGGGTTTCTTGAATTTATCTTATAGGCACATGGGATGCATGGCTTGATTCATTTTTCAGAGTTAAACATTAAATAATAAAAGGCCGTATAAAAATAATAAAAATGCTGACATTTATTATTAGTATTATTAGTAGTAGTAGTAGTTGTTGTAATAATAATAATTTTTTGTTGTAAAATATTAATAACCACCAAATAAAAGTTTAGAAATATGAAACAAATATATAATCTATTTGAAAAAATGTCTCTAAATGATCATATTTTTTCTCTCTAGGGTCCTTGTCATATTGAGCTGCAGACAGCCCTTGACAAGATCACCAAATCACAGCAGAAACTGGGAGACAAAATGAACAGATTCTACCTTCCAAATTGTGACAAACATGGTCTATACAAAGTCAAACAGGTAAGCAGAGCCTTGTGTGCAAATATGACTGAAACCAAACCAACAAGTCCTGATTTCACATTGAGAGTTTGTGTGTTTGTTTGTATATAAAGCTTAATGTGTGATATTCAACAACACGATGATATACGCGTGATGGCCGAGTGTTAGAACAACACTCGACTGAGAACTAGGCTGTGCATGCAAGCTTGTGTTTCTAGAGAATGAAACAACCCGTCTCACTCTCTCCGTCTGGTTTCCCCCGCAGTGTGAATCGTCTCTGGATGGTCAGAGGGGGAAGTGTTGGTGTGTGTCATCCTGGAATGGGAAGAAGATTCCTGGATCAAGTGACCTGCCAGCAGATGCCGAGTGTCCCGAGGAACTCAACCACTGATCTGTCACACACACACACACACACACACACACACACACACACACACACACACACACGCGCACACACACACGCACACACACACACACACACACACACACACACACACACACACACACACACACACACACACACACACTCACACACACCCGCACACGCACACACACACACACACACACGTAATACCACTGAATTTTATCATTATATTTTTAAAAAATATCTTAGTATTTATTTATTGTTAGTGGTGATATTTAATTCAGGTACACTGTTTTTGATTGGTAAATTCCCTGAACTCTCCAAAAAAAAAAAAAGGAAAAGAAAAGAAAAGAAAATCTATTTTTCTGTAAAGAAAATATGTATTTTACATGAAGTACCCATACTTATTTATTTGAACTGAATGTATTCATTTCGATATCTGGATAAGAATATTTATTCCTTATGCCTTATACATATTTTTGTATGGTGTAAATCTGTATATTTGATGTATATAGATTACTGTGTCTCTTATCTTAAACTTCCTCCAGGCTTGCTTTGTTGGAAAGGAATGAAATGGAAAAAAGCACTGCATGACCAAACCTCTTTGTCACCGTCCGTACATTGCCATATTTTTATACTGTAAATGTTTTGTTTTTCTATTATTATATTTTACTAATGAATTTTCATTGTTTTTGTTTTAAAATGATTGAGATTAGATGGGCATAAAAGTGGGAAGGTTCCCCCTGGATTCTGTGTTTTTTCAAAAGTATTGATCCTCACGGCTTTTGAAACGGGTAACTGCCTGTTCCTACCTCCAGCTTTTAAGTTAAGAGCTCAAGTGGGCTATTTTTATGTTTGTAAAATACTTGCCTGTATGATCAAAGTGATATTGCAGTCTTATTGTATTTTGTCAATCACAGGCTATTTGTGTTGTCTACATACTGTGGTCCATTTATTTTTATAAAACTGTTTTGTTTTTGCGATGCAACGTCTACACTGAGGCAAAGAGATTCAGACGTTGCTTCACTCCAAAGCATTTGCTTGTGTGTATAACATATTTTTCATGGTTTGTAATTGTAAGTCATTGTGGGTATAACAAAAAAAAAAAAGAACTATTTAATAAATCATCTTTACAAGCACACAGTGTCAGTCATTTCAACTGGCCCTCGGGTCAGACGAGGAGCTGCGGTCAATCAAACTCAATTAGCAATGTCAGGACAAAACAACAACACCTGGGCATAATGGGAAACCTGTTAACACAAAACCACAATGTGCAAAAAAAAATCTCCATTTCTCTCTCGCCATTTCTCCTGCCAAGCTTGATTATGTTCAGTCTTGTCTATATTTAAAACTGCCTGGAGGCAGAACCGTGTTTGTGTGCACATATGTGTGTCCTTATCGTGGTAATCTCAAATGGAGCGGACTAACTTTAGCTCGGTATTTTGGGGAACCGGGCTCCACTCTCTACGGTGCCTTTGACCTGCGCTGTGTTTGTGCTGTGGTGTTTGCCAGATGACCAGCCTCTGTGGCACCACACTTTACACCTTTATCTCATTTTTGTAAACCGCAGGAGACAATATTTTGTTGCCCAACCCCACTTGACTAAATTATTTGATTGGCACCAAACAAACCAAACCAAACAAACACAATGTGCAAGTAATTGTCTTGTGGATTTACAATTAGTACTTTCATGGCATCCAGAACGTTCTAGAATTCATTATTATTAAATTAGGGGAGGGGTGGGAGTACCATCCAGAGTATTTGACCTCATCCATTTGAGCAATTTCATTTCATGAATTGTGGCATCGCAGCTTCTTTTTTGAGAATTGGCTCCGCTGACATGTCTCGCACAAGCGAATAACTATGCTAATGTGAATGGGGTCTCTGTGTGTAGATTTGAGGAGTAATGACCTGTGTGGGGCTCAAGCTAGAGTGTGAAATGAAGCGGTTCAAAGATGTTGACCCTGTTACACACATGAGATTTTAAATCTCCATTGCCCCCCCACACACACTCTGTTATACTAATGACAGAATTACTGTAGCTAATGTGAAAGAACCATTGTTTTTGAAACTCTTAACGGTGACACTAGCCACCTTATCTAAATGAATGAATAATACTAAAAGCAAACCAGGACTATATGAACCACATATGCTCTGTTTAGTTCACCCAAAAATGAAAATTCTGTCATTTATGATCTTTATGGCATTCCAAAGCTGTATATTCTGTGAAACACAAAAGAAGATATTTTGAAGGACTGCTTTTGTCCATAGAATGAAAGACCCAGAACAACATTGGACCTCAATGGACAAAATGAATGAATATGACAGAATGTTTCAATTTAGGGTGAACAATCCCTTTAATTTTGCAGAAGCTGTCATCCTGTAAATCAAAATCGTGTTTACATTTTTTTATTCAAAAAAGAAGGCATTAAATACAAATTATATTTGAACAAAAACATTTCCTTTCTTGAAGAAAGTGATAGCTGTATAATTTCTAGTTTAGTAACATAAAAAGCTTTTTAAAGAATCAAAAAGAAAAAAAAAAAGAAAGAAAAAAAAAAGAAGCAAATACCCGTGAACGGAGGGATCTTTAAAAGTGACTTGCGGGCGAATGACCCTGGCATTGCACAGAATGAGGGTGGCAAGCTTTCTTGAAGATCAACTAGCTTGAACATTGACCTTGATGTTCTTTGAAACATAAGCTTGGCCTCAGCTTTACATAATCTTAGCGTTCACTTTACGGTCGCTCAGTTTAGCTTAGGTTAGCTAAAGTTAAGCTTCGATTTAGCTTAAGAAGGCCTACACATAACCTGAAGATTTAAACTAAAGAGTTTACCAGAAAATGATTCGAGGACAGCATCTTTGCTTAGCTAACAAAAGACACCTAGTACTCAGAACTGTCGATAAACAACAAATCTAAAACAAAAATCAAAGACTTTAGTGATTATATTCCCAAAAATATGCTGAGTTCTATGGTTTCACTACTGTGCAATCAATGGGTCACTGAATTGTTCTCAAAGACATATAGTTTGGATCAGCTTATATTTCTTTCTTGGATAAATAATCTTTTTAGCATAAAGTTCACATGCCTTTTTAGACATTTAGCTGGCCTGAAACAAAATATATATTCATATAAAAAAATACAAGACACAATTACAAGTTAAGGAAGGGCTAATAGCTTAACATACTCGTACGCTCTTTCCCCATGATCAAGTCAGATAAGGTGTAGCACCAAACATTTTTGTTTGTCTTTTGTTTAGCTGTTTGGGAGGGGGTGAGCTTTCTTACGACGCTATGCTAATAAGCTAACGTGTGGGCTACCTCTCTGGCACCCTCCACCTTTCAAGTCTTTTCTCAGGAGGTCAGTTTTGAGACAACAACACAAGCCCTGGTTGTCTAACATGGCTGCCATGTTAGCCTGTAGCTTTCCTACTGGGGTTGAATATCGATATTCAGAGAGACAGAGAGCGGAAAAACCCCGCATCATTTAGCAACACGATTCTGCACGGGTTTCATTAAGGCATTGATTTCAAAAACTGCCATAGCTACACCGATTTCGGTAATTCAGGGCACTGTAGCGTCACGGTTACATTCAAACCCATCAAACTAAAAAAAGACGTAGCGCGAGATACATGCTTTCAGCAAATGCCTAGAAATGTGAAGGACAATGATAGTCAGCGTTTGGAGCAACAATCTAATATTCAAAGTGCTTCATGATGTTTTGAAAGTGAGATAATGCCCGTGTGGATATATTTTAGGGGCATATCAATGCTGTCCTGACGACACAAGCCCGTGTATGATAATATATACTTTTCAAAAGGGCATTCATCTAAGTATGTCCTGGTATAGAATCGTTTACAATTGGAATTTTTTTTATCGTATGATCAAACTGTTGGCCATACTAGCAGGCTGGAGGACATGTTCAGGAGGGGCCAAAGTGCATGAAGTGCTTGTGCTTCAGATGGAGTCTATGGCTAGAGCCGCCTAGTGCCACTGAGCATGCCCAGTTTAAACGACCCTACACCAGGAGGGCGGAAACAGGAAGTGGGACTAAGAGAGAGTCGCTGATAGTCATGGCAGATATCAATTACACGCTATAGCAAAAGAGAGAGACTACCTATGCACACAGAACAAGTACACGACCTCCCTCACATACACAAGAGTACATATGCTCAGACTTAGCGTGCGTTACTGAAATTTGCTTGCACTTTTTGATTATGTTCACACTTCCCTCTCGGGATACAGTCCAAAAACAGAAGACATGGCACTCTCTCTGTCTCCTCCTCTCGTTCTCCCCACTCTCCTGAAGTGTAAAGTGACTTGCTGGTCACGTGAGTCCATGCCTCAGCATACAAGTGGGAGGTCAGCTTTGGGACAGCACTTTTGAATCTGTATTCATGTAGTTCTTCAGGGGAGATATCCCTCTTTGTCTCCCTGTTTCCACCGCTCGGCCTCTCTCTCCTCTTCACTTCGTCTCCGTGTTATAGCAGTGGACTTTCTCCTTTCCTTCATAGCCGGGTATAGACTGTCCATACTTGTCCACGCACCAGCAGTGACCTCTTCTGCGCCCCTTGGATGGACGGCACTGCGGGGAGAGTGGGTGAGACAGGAAGAGAAATGCATAACCATATGATATTTGGACGAGTGTATGCAAAACAGACAACATGCTCCAAATGGAAGAGACAGTGGCATAAACACACATTTCTCATCGCATCGCACTTAGGTGAGAGAGAGTAACACGAATACTAGAGCCAGAGAGAGAAAGAGGGAGAGAGATTGTGGTAAAGGAATGCCAGAGGGGATTCAAGGGGAAGTATATAAGGAGTATAGAGACAGAGCAAGCGAAATATTTCAACTTATTGAAATCATTTTCAGGGCACAATTGTTTTTCTTGAAACTCAATTGTCATTTGCTGCTAATATACCCTCACAGAGACCTATCCCCAATATTTTAATTGATAGTGTGGCTGGAATCATAGAAAAGAAAATCTATTTACAGTGTATTTAGTCTAATGATTATACATTTTAACTCATATTATAGTAAATTAAAGAAGCTAAAAAATTTCAAATGTTCATGTTTTCGGTTCGCCTTCAGTTAGCAAGCTACCAGCTTAAGCCCAAAATATTCTTGGGTGTTTATGCGTATAGGGTGTGCAACATAAATTAGAAGGAGCTTGATTTTTTTTGCCCAGACAGAACAAGAGGCAGAACAACAACAACAGACTAGTTGCAAGTACAAAGAAATTTTTTCGCTCATAACTTCTTGAGAGAAATAACAGACACTGGACAAGCATGACAGTTTCTAGTGCGCATGTGTTGAGCTCCTGTGTTTACGCACAACATCAAATGGAGTACACTGTGAAGGCTGTGTTCGGCTATGTATTGCATATGATTGTAGAGTTTGCATCAAAACTTAAAGGGATAGTTCACCCACAAATGAAAATTCTGTCATCATTTATTCACCCTCAAGTTGTTTCAAACCTGTAAGAAGAAGAAGATACGATGGAAGTCAATAGGGTCCATCAACTGTCTGATCACCAACATTCTTCAAAATATCTTCTTTTATGTTCAACAGAAGAAAGAAACTCATACAGGTTTGAAACAACTTGGGGGTGAGTAAATGATGACAGAATTTTCATTTTTGGGTGAACTATCCCTTTAAGTATACTTTGGTTTTAGTCTACTAGCTTAGTATAGCAATAACTAGGCAAGAAAATCGTTTTGATATCCTGATAACGCTACATATTTGAGCAGACGAGATTTGAGTGACACCGTGCCTAACACAGTTATAACTAACCATCAAATAATTTAAAGACACTTTAAACAAAAAACTAAAGATTTGTGTTAGTGGTGATACATTTTTTTTTGTAAATGTACTCGCTGATATAGATTAGAAAGCCCTCAAGAAGCTAAACTTCTTTTCATAAAATATTTATCTAAATGTAACTTAAAAAAAAAAGTATAGGGTATAACCTTTAAAGGTTTGCAATTACCATATCACATTGAAAATCAAAAGATGCTTATCCTATGACTGAGTAAAGTTATGTCTCTGTCTGTTTCTCTCTTGCTGTCTTTCTCTCCTTTGGCAGTGAGTTGGAGACATGTGCAAGTCAAACATCACATCTAAGTTGGAAGAATGCACACCTGTCATTCACAGTGAGTGTGTGTTTATGAGAAAGAGAAAAATCAATGCATCAAAAATGTCTTCTGCGGTCCAGGGGTATTTAATGGATACAGTGAGGTGTACACACACACATGCACACAGTAATGAAAAATGATCTGCAGTGTGTACGTGAGTACGTCCCTTGTTTGCATTTGCTGATTATTTACCTGCAAGTTTTGACAACTTGTAAATACCGAAATTCATAAACATACACACACGACCCAGTTTTGCTTTTGTGAGAGGCTTACTGTAAATGGCTCTGTCAGGCTTCCGCTGATGGAATTGTGATTTTGTGTTCATAAAAACAGTTGAAAGTTAGACAAGTTTGACCAAGCTAAAATATTTGCCATGGACCGTTAAAGAGCTGCAAGGACTATTTTAGGAAACTGGCATCGACTCAAAGTCATCTGGAGCTTATTATACTACACAGGCAAAACAAATACACACACACACACACACACACACACACACACACACACACACACACACACGCACGCGCACACACACACACACACACACACACACACACACACACACACACACACACACACACACACACGCACGCACGCACGCACGCACACGCACGCACACACACGCACACACATCCTCGGGTGGTACATTCATCAGTAAAAATCTATTCTTTCAGACATGAGGGAAAAACAGGAGGTGACAAGTAAAAAATAAAATAAATAAATAAATATAAAAAAAGACATTGTACAAGCAAGGAGTGGATGAGTCAGAGAGAGAGAAAGAAAGAGAGTTAAAGAGAGATCAAAAGCGTTTTTTTATTTATTGAAAGAGCACCAAATTAAAATACCTCAAGCAGAACAAGAGCAGTCTGGGAATGAAACCTGGCCTCTACAAGGGCTGCTTCAAATGTTACACTCATCCTTTCAATTTCAATTGTCTCTGCACCCACTTCATGGTTTTGCTATTGCAAATATTTGTATTTTCCTAAATGAGCAACATATCACTTTCAAGAGGCTATTTAATTGTTTGGGTATAAGTTTATATCTGCGTGTGAGCGAAATAGAAAGAATGGATGTACAGGAAACCAGTGCTTAATGAAATGTAAATGTGTAAATTATGAAGTCCAGGGACAAGGACCGGTGACCTGTCAGGTTTGAGGGGCTGTTCTCACAGAATACAAATTAAAAACGTGCATCATAACGCTTTTGCTTATAAATGTATATTGGGTATAAAAGTACATTTCTTAATACCTATAATGTATTATTTATAGATTTATACATATTCATTAAACATATGGTCGTTACATCAAATTTTTGCAGGGGCGTATGTGGTGGGGGGATTCACTAAAATAGTGCTGGATCCAATTCCAGAGGAGGTGGATCCGGATCCTGCTTGTTCCGGCACAAATTAAGCCCTGCAGGAAACTACTTGGAGCTGAGCAGCTATGTATTATGGGAATGTTGCATTCAGACTGTGCAGGCACATGAGATGCTTTCTGTCTGATGTAAGGGGGACTAATAATGACTAAGGCAAGGTATTTCAAAAGTGATA
Organism: Phoxinus phoxinus; assembly: GCF_949152265.1. Taxonomy (NCBI): domain Eukaryota; kingdom Metazoa; phylum Chordata; class Actinopteri; order Cypriniformes; family Leuciscidae; genus Phoxinus; species Phoxinus phoxinus. The sequence continues at coordinate 25,338,072 of NC_136891.1, forward strand.
TCTTCAAAGTAAAACAATGATTTTGTCCAAACTAAATGCAACGAATGCAGTAAACAAGACAATTTTTTGGACTAGCATTTTCTATTCATTTTCTAGCCCCACCCCGAGTGTAATCTAGCTCCACAAACAGAATTCATAACAAATTATATTCTGATTGGCTGTGATTGTGATTTTACAAATTATTTGTTGTTGGAAACTTTACACCTAATTAAGACATGATGTAATAATCTAACTGGCATCTCATAATACCCAAGAAAATACACTCCAAACACAAAGTGGCTTTATTGATGATTGATTACTGTATGTCTACATTACTGTATGTGTGTGTGTGTGAGTTTGTGTGTGTGTGTGTGTGTGTGTGTGTGTGTGTGTGTGTGTGTGTGTGTGTGTGTGTGTGTGTGTGTGTGTGTGTGTGTGTATCAGAGAAAGACAGAGGTATATTTAGGGCGTGGAGCACACCCCCTGTCAGTGTAGTGTTTTCTGGAGGTTGCGACACAACGGACCTGTGTGAGTGTGTGTGTGTATGTGAGAGAGGGAGAAAGAGAGCATGTGTATGTGTGTTTGTCTGACTGCGTATGGAGATATATATGTGTCATATATGTGTGTGTGTGTGTGTGTGTGCGTGTGTGTGTGTGTGTGTGCGTGCGCGCACGTGTGTGTGTGCACGTGTGTGTGTGCATGTGTGTGTGTGTGTGTGTGTGTGTGTGTGTGTGTGTGTCACAAAGCAAGCCTCAGTCAGCGCTGGCCCATAATGATGCCCTTATGGGCAGCAGGAAGGCGGAAGGGCATTAAAAGCAGCCACAGGGTAAACACAGACTCATAAAACACACACACAACACACACACACACATACACAATATGTGAATGCAACAACTGCATGTGAATAAGAACAGTGTTTTTTTTCTTTGCCAGACTGCGAGAAGTGTGTGCTTGTGTCTGTTAGGTAGTATGTCGTTTTGGACAGATGCTGCCACTGGACAACATGATCATAATAATAGTCATTTTAGTGCAACTGCAAGAGTAGAAACTACAAATAATGTAGTATATTTGTAGTCATAATTTAACAAGTATGAATTTAAACCATCGTAGCCTCAAGTCAGAATGAAAAGGAAATGATAGTTCGGAAAGGCCTATCTTGGAAAAGCCCACGTCTTTGCGAAATGTAAATATATGTATTAGTATTTGGTGTACGGGTGACTGAATCTGTGTATTGGTATTTGAATGAGAGCGAGTGCACTCTGGATCATTCCCAGCATGCCTGGCATTCTCTTCTAGCCTCTCACCCCGCATCACTGAGATCCTATTCAGCGTGAGAGCTTAAGTGGACTGCTTGGCCCTGGGTGAGCCAGGAGAGCCAGCAGATCAGGGGGCCGAGCAAAGCTTCAGTACAGTAACATGGGTGAGAGATGCGTCTGGATTGGGAAGGGTGGAGGGGGGTGAGGTTGGCGGCACTGGGGCCGGCATGCCTGGCCTCCGCTAACACACTGAGCCAATTCATATAATCAAGGCTAAAATTAGCACGGATTGGACTCTGCCCTCCACGAGAACGGCCTTCAGACACACATACCCCCACATACATACACAAACGCTCCCATTACAGATCTTATTCCGGGGAGTGTAGGGACCCCTAGGCACCCAGGACATCTACAGTTCACTTGTGTGAGTATGTATGCACAGGGGTATGTGCATGTTTGTTTTTGATGCCGAAATAAAAATTAATGACTGCGATCTCAGGGTTGACCGAGACTCAGGCTTCGGCTCAAACCACCATGATGGAAGCAAAGCAATTTCAGTTGGAGTCAATAGGAGGGCAATCTGATCAGCTTGATCTTCATCAGGCATGGACGGAGCCTGTCATGCAGATGTTCCTCTATTATTACCAGAGATCCAAGCGAAGGGGTTTGATCTAACCAAATAAACTAGGCTATATTTATGCATGCCAGATACAGGAGAGGATGTGGCATGGTTTAGATTTATTATGTTGTTTGTGCTCAAGTATACGGTTCATCCTTTGCTGGTTTGTTATGTCTCCTGCTTGTGCTGTAGAACCAACTGATTGACATCAATTACTTGATTTGTTAACCTGTCAGTGTCCTTTCTATCGAACATACATTTTAAATGCCCACAGGACAGTCACATACAGGGGGCAGAATCCAGATTGGAAAATGTCACAAGCCTGATTTGTTACAGGTGCCATTATGAATTTCGTTTTCATCGAGTGGTATTGTACAGTGCAGTACGGTATGCAATTATTTCCGTTTCAATTTTCAGAAGTTGTGAATCGTGCCAAAATACCGAACTGTACTGTACCACTTTTTTTGGGATCCTTCCATTGGGGTACCTTGCACAGTACCTAAAGGGTTGAGCTAGACTCACTACAGAACGTTAATTAGTTGACAAGGGGAATTACAATACAGGTGGCGCCATTTTTTAATATACAGTTGGAACACAATACTGTTGCAACACAATGTTTTTTTGGCGGTGGAAACGCAAGCCGGATCAGGGTTTAAGGTCCCAAATCGTACTGTACTTTACCGCTCGGTGGAAACGAGCCATTAGGTACTCTTGCAAATCATCTTCAAGACCCTTGTCTCTCACCTGGAGGATTTGCTAAACATGTTTTTTTTTTTTTTAGATATCCAACCTGAACCTGTTATCACTTTCTCTCCTTTCTGAGATTCCAGCCCTAGAGCACAGCCGTTTTTCCCATCCCAAAAAACCCAGGGTCCTTTCAATGGGCCACATGACCAATTGAACCCCCTGCCACTAAGCATATGTGCAGGTGTACGTGTGCAAATCAGTGCACTCATAAAGAGGTAGAATCCATAACCTACAGTTTCAAGCATGAAGCAGCTCTTTAGCAACATGTGTTTTACATTGATTCTAAATCTCGTCCCTTTTCAATGCCTTTCCTTCTTTATCTATACCTTGAACAGTGGGCACAGTGTTGTCACTAGACCTCCATGGTCACTGTGGCATCCGTCAGAGAGGTTTTCCATTTAGAAAAACCAACAAATAATCTGTTTGCCCCAATTTTACCCAAACTCATTAGGGCCATTCAGACAAGGCCCTTTGACTCATGCTCTTAATAGAGGAGTTGCGGGTGACTCACAAATTTCCGAGAAACGCATTTGCCCCCACCAACTACCTTCTCTTGTTCAGACTCACTGATGCACCCCGTCAATTAAGGAAACAACACACACTTTCAAGAACCAACATGCACATATAAATAGGCCCCCACCCAAGTTCTCAGACTTTTCCAATACTGTTGTGACAGTTGCCATGACAGTTACTTATAGTCAAGTACATGGATGGTGGTAGAATAATAGTTTGAGAATCTGGGCTGATTACACAATGTTTGCATGTCTGATCCCAGGTAAAGATGTCCTAAAAATAGGATCCCTACTTCCCCTTTGAGCAAGGTACTTAGCTACATATGGGATAGGCCCCGTAATTGGTGCAATGTAAGTGACTTTAAATAAAAAGCATCTGCAAAAGAGAAGTCAAAGCACTTGGGTAAAAGGTAATTACCTGTTTTTTCTTGTAGAAACCCTTTTGGTCACAGTTTGGAATGCGGAAGCCTCTTGCACTCAGCACATCTGTGATCTTAAAATTCTTCATAACACTCTCCATCTCCCGACGACACGGACCCTTTACAAACACACACAAAGAACAGAGAATTACATGAAATATCCTACTTACAAACACGTCAGGAGTTTGGAGATACAAACTAGAAAAAGGTGAATAGTATGTGCTCTACTCCAAGCTTGGTCTTAGAAATGCATGCTTACATATTCAGTTTCTCTCTTCGACTCCAGACTGAAGTTGTGAATCTCTAGATTGGCCTCCCTGGAAACTTGATCCACTTTATAGCCCTGGGTTTTCTTGATTTGATCTTTTTTGATAATCGCCAGTTTATTGGGGGGAAGCAAAGGATCTTTGGGCTCTAACAGCGTTCTCGGACCTCCCTGCGTGTCCCTGGAAACAACTGTTGTGAGCTGGATCGTCTCAGCCCCAACGATGTCTGTTGCCCTGGTACTGTTGGAGATGTGTTCCTCTCCTTCCTCTTTAGGATTATCTGAATCAAAACAGAAGTGTATTAATATGCATGTAAGACCTGACAATTATCAATAGAAGCATTCATACAACTGCATCTTTTCACATGAAATGGAATAGCACAGGAGGGGGGTCCAATCCCACTCCTGGAGGGCCAACATCCTGCGGAGTTTAGCTCCAACCTGCCCCAACACACTTACCTGGAAGTTTCTAATCCTGAAGACCTTGACTAGCTGATTCAGATGTGTTTAATGAGGATTGGATCTGAACTCTGCAGGATAGTGGCCCTCCAGAACAGGATTTGACCCTTGCAATAGCATGATCCTAAACATCTATTAGTATATAGAGTCGTTCAAAAAATATGTACATTTGTAAACCAGACCAGATGGCTAATTCGGAATTTCCTAGGTCTAAAAAAAGGTTTTTGATTTATTAGTAAGGTTCGATTTATGAGTAATGTGGCTAACACTACTTGAAGAGACTTCTTGATTAATACCTAAAACCAGAATTATGAAGCTGTTGTGTTCATTTAAAATGTAACTTGCTACATATTAGGGGTGTAACAGTTCTCTGTAAAAATTCAAACCGCACCGTTCTCCACCCACGGTTTGGTGCACTTTAACTGTTCATCTCAAAACTGACAACGCATACACATTTATAATATATGGTTTGTTGAAAATAACAAACGTGGAAATCAGACAGAGTTAGGCTAATCTATGTTTCTGTCGATGTATACGCATTTTATATACGCATATTCGGGCTTCCCCTAAACATTGTTCAATGCGTTCTATTGTTCAATTGTTCTATCTGTGTTTAAACAAAACTCAATTAAGCCTTGCCAATTTAAACATCCAAGTGCAAGAAGACGCGAAAGAGAACTCGTCTCCTGTGAGAAGATCTGTGTGTGCACTCATCTAAAACTTTTTTTTTAGTAGAGAAGCTTCACAATTTAGATTTGAGCTATGGATGTATAATTTATGTTGAAGAACAAAATGTGAAAGTTTCTTCAAGTAATGTTTACCACATAACCTTATTTCACTTATGAATCGAAAAACCGCTATTCAAAAAATCCACTGGAAATTCCAGAGGAAACCCATGGCTAGAAAATGCCAATTCTCTTCCAGGTTTTAGGACTACAGACTGAACAGATCTGTTCTAAGATTCTTCCCTTCAGCAAGCAAACATGAGATATAAGATGACGCCTCCCCACTACAAGTATAAAAGCTCATATAAACAGAGAACAGAGAGACACAGAGAAAAAAAGCACCAGAAGAGAAAGAGATATAGAAAGGGGGGATGGGGAAGTAAAGGAGTGAGAGTATTTATAGTGCCCTAACTTACAATCGTTATAGGCGGAGGACAGACCACCTGACCCGAAACCCAGAAACCAAATACGGCTACAGGACGGAACGTTTGCCTGCCTTCACTAACATGGTCTGGTACGATGGTCTAACCAACAAACATGCTTTCCTCTCTGTGCCCAGCTGAAGCTTTACTGTGGGTGCTCACAAAATCCATTTAATGCAAACGTGGTTTCATTGTGGTTTAAATGTCCTTTTCTCTAATCCCACACCATTCCTCATTATGTGAACCCTATACTTAGCCTACTAAATAACATTAGAGATGTATTATTAGTGCATTTGTATCAACATCCCAATTTCACTTAATTATTATTTACTCTTAACTACAAGATCCATTACAAAAAAGCTCATCATATACTCATCCTCATGTCATTTAAAGAAGTGTGTATTTTTTCCATGGAAAATGTTCATGCTGCTCTTTTCCATAAAACCAAAGTGAATGGTGACCAGTTACTGTCGAACTCTAAAAATGTGATCACACTTGTGTGATGTTTCAGTATGTTTAGGCCGCATAGAATAACTTATTTTCTTAAAAGCATTGGCCACTTGACACCATAAGGATAATGGACTATTTCCTCTAGTCCTTACATGTTCAGTATCATGAAGTTTGCAAAGTTGTAACGTGCAGAAACATGAACAGGATTTGAAAGCTTTTTTAAAGCAAATAGCAAATTTCTGTTCCTCCCAGAAAACGTTTGTATGCCTTGTTATGCACACAAGTCGTATAGACTACTTTTATTGTGCCTTTTTGAAGCATGACCTTGAATTCTACCAGACAAAATATTTGCGCTTATATATCACTTTGATAAGAAAATGTCTGCCAATAAGCTAAATGTAGAGAGCTAGCCGCCGGACACTGATTTTGCAGGACAACTTCATCACTCTTTATTTGAGCCTTTACGCAGCCATTTATAGTGGACAAAATGTGAGCACTTGAGACACGGTGTCCCAAATTGCACTCTAATCTCTGTTTTCACTAACTGCATGGTCATTTCTCAAATGCAAGCAAAAGCGGTTGACCAGTAAAGGGTCCAGCGAGGAGTGCATTTGTCAGATGCCTGGTGAGAGTGCTGGGTGAAGATGAATTATGGCATTGTTTAAACATGCTGTCCTCTTGGGGTTTTACAGCTCTTGTCTGTTGAATAAATATTCAGTCTCTGGCCGTACAAAACAAAGCAGAGCTCTCGCAGGAACGAGAGACTAATAAACAGCTGGAGCAGAAGGGAAAGAGATATTTAGAAAGAAAGACAAAACGGGCCATTAAATATGGAAAGTGAGAGAGAAAAACTGGGAGAGAGGGTGGTGGGACAGGACTGGCATCGAGAGATAGATGGAGGTGTCAGATGAACAAGTCACACAGAAAGATTTGAATATTGTGAAGGACTGTAGAGATAGTTGACAGAGTTCAGCAGAGAGGAAGAGTTAAGTGAAAACAGATTTTCTCTGTGTGTGTGTGTGTGTGTGTGTGTGTGAGAGTGTGTGAGAGTGTGTGTGTGTGTGTGTGTGTGTGTGTGTGTGTGTGTGTGTGTGTGTGTGTGTGTGTGTGTGTGTGTGTGTGTGTGTGTGTGTGTGTGTGTGTGTGTGTGCGAATAAGTGCGCACTTGTGGCACACCAAACACTCATCTGTAGCCATGGAAGCTGCACTCCAAACCAGAATTAAGCTATGCCTTCGCTGACGATGACATAACAACAACAACAACAACAACAACAACAGCAACAACAACAACAGCAACATTAACAGCAGCTTATGCAACATAACTCGAACAAGGTATAAGAATGACCACACGTAATGACAGCTAACAACATGTGCAACAAGTTGCAGCCTCCTTCCCTTGCATGACCCACTGTCCGTCTCACATAAACAAATCAAGGACAGATGAAGAGAATGGAGGGCCATCTAATTCAGGAACTTGGAAAACATCAATATTTAACCCCAATGTAAACTTTTAGAAGTTTTTATGACTTTTCCCAGCACCTAGTGGCCCGTTTTGAGTCACTCAACCTCATGTATTTGTACAATCCCAAATGAGCAAACTATTTATCATTCTGGTCGAAATGGGCAGAGCGTGAATGAGAGGGTAAAAAAGACGTAGAGTTTTTTTTTTCTTAAAAGTATAAGTGAGTGCGACTGGGCACGCGGCAGGTAAATTTCGCTGGCGAGACCAAAACCGCCTATTCGGAGAAATCCGCATACATGTGCACACGCACAAACAACGTCATAACCTCATAATCTGTCTTGTCATTCCACTGTTCCCACCCAGAATCACGCTGGGCCACACTGCTACCAGACCAATCAAGCCCTGCAAAAATATCATAATTCATGTGCGGCAGAGCCATGGGGTGGAGTCACGCACACGCACACCATGGCAATGGAGCCCTGCTCTCTGGTTGGCCAAAGTGTGTAATTACCATAAAGTGTGGTATGATGGGAAAGGAGCACTGAAAAGCAGCAAGGGCTCAAATGAAAGGGCAGCGGAGGGAGAAAACATGAGGTAAGGCACTACTGTAAAACAGTTGGCGCCCCCAAAATGCTTTTTAAAAGGGACTCTGGGTCCTAACAATAGCCTTTGTGTGTGTGACAATGTCATGGTTGATTGCTTCAACACACCACTGCGGCTCTGACAAATAACTAGAGAGGGTAAAAACAAATTCAGTCGGGTAGCTTGACGTCAGTTATGACCAAGAACGCCACTTATTTTGGTTGTGCGGTTCCGCAGCCTTCCCTCTCTCAAGGAATTCACTTGGATGAACGCGCTTGACTAGGCGTAAGCTGCATTCTAAGAGATGTGCAATAAAAGATTCGACACAGGTGGTGCAAGGTACTCTCGCTCACCAAGAAAATAATTTGCTAGAAAACTCCCAAAACGCTTTGTCAGATATGCCAATCCTTTCCATTTCACTTTTATATTAAAGCTCTCAATGGAGAGCTCAGGAGTCCCAGAGCAAGTAAACAGCTTGAGAGCATCATTCACAAAACGGTGATCTCCGCTCCTCTGCAGGGACTATATATAAACGAATGTGGCATTCTTAACGATTGGGTTGGTGAAGCCAAATTTTAGTGCACACACAAAGATACACAGAGCTGTTTCTCTCTCCATCTCTGGCTCTCTCTCTCTCACACACACACACACACATACACACCACACACATAAAACGGCATAGAGAAGCTGCTGTAGCGCTGAACCTCGAGAACAACGGCGGTAGTGTGGGGCCGCCTCACGGTGGCTGGACTTCACGACGACTGTCTGTTAACCTGCTCAGGATGACCTACCAGTAGTTAAAACTGTCATGTTTAAAATTACAATATCTTGTCAGGCAGAAAATAACCTGTTGGGATGTATTACCAACGTAATGTGTTGAAAAACATTGCAGAAAATACATATCGGGATTGTCAACAAGGGTATAGCTTATCTTGTTTGTCTGGAGTAACCCACAACCATTAAACCTTATTGTATTCTGAGAGGTGCATACGATTTTTAGAACAGCTATAAACCAGGGAAGAGGTGCTAATGTCTAAATAGTAGGCATATAGAGGCATGATGAGTGCAGGGAAGCTGTGCTGCATCTTATGGGCTGTCACAGGAGAAAGATCCCCACCCCCCTACAGTGAGAGAAAGGCAGGCCATGAGCGCAGCAGCATTCTCAATCGCTGAACATATTAACCATGTTACGCACAGCAGAGTAAACCCGCACTGATACATAACTGAGCCCAGAAGCTATTGGCCCCGACAGTGTGTGGACAATGCTTGTTGGGATGTATAAGACACCACACATGCACAGGCTGGGAAATATGGGGGATTTGGGTGTCTAACACCACTAATTAAAGGGATAGTTCTCTCTGTTGAACACAAAAGAAGATATTTTGAAAAATGTCGGTAATCAAACAGTTGACGGTAGCCATTGACTTCAAAAGTAGGAAAGTCAATACCGTAAACTATCTATCTGGTTACCAACATTCTTGAAAACACCTTATTTTGTGTTCAACAGAAGAAAGAAACTCATACCGGTTTGGAACAACTTAAGGGTGAGTAAAGTGATGACAAAATTTACCTTGTTTTGGGTGAAGTAGCCCTTTAAAGTTTCACTTCAGGAAAAAAAACTATCCTAAGATAGTTTGCTAGTCTTACCTGGTCTCCCATTCTGGCTAAGGCTGGGTTTATCTAAATACCAGCATGACCAAGCACTGAGACTAACTAAGACCAACAACCCTTTTTTTAGGCTGGTTTAAGCTGGTTTGGTGCAGTTGAACTCCACCAAAGTACTCTTTATAAATACATGTGTATTCAAATTTACGGAGCCCCTAAGGGATATGGTGGTGGAAAAAATTTAGGATGGGAGACATTTTTTTTGGGAAATCTTTTGCTTTCCCTCGCAAAACTTTTGCGTTCCCTCGCAAAGATATTTGCGTTCCCTCGCAAAGATATTTGCGTTCCCACGCAAAACTTGTTGGGAGCTCAGACAGACACTTCCTGCTTAATGTCCCGCTGGCAGTACTTCAGAACTCCGTACATTAATGGAGTGTTTCATAGTGTTTTAACTTGGACTCAAATAAAGAAATGCCGTCAGTGCTTAACTCAACAGTTAGGTACAGTAGGTAGACAATGAGCTACAACCCACTTTTCCTCAAAATAAGCTTTATAATATATTTAACTCTAAACAGAAAATTGAGAAAAAAGTCAGAATAAGGGGCCGTCTGCAAGGTGCAAATCCCAAAACCCTTCTGCACATTTTATATTATTAAACATATTCAATAGCTTCATTGTGAGTGACACACTGTACTGTCACACAAATTCAGTTCACACATCACTGTTATCCTGCTAGTTATACTTCAATCCTTAGTTTGATCAAAAAAAAACATTATTTTTATGATTAGGCATATTTATTCTGAAACAAAATCAACAACTTCACCCCTTTTAGAAAAAATATTCAATAACTTCACACTGTTATACAGTGTAATGCCATCAAATTGTAATTGTTATGTGCAATTACTTTCAACACTAAGTGTACGCCTATTTACATTAGAACAGTGATGTGTGAACTAAATTTGGTGTGTTACAGTGAAGTTATTGAATATTTTTCGTAATATAAAATGTGCAAAAGCAGTGTGACAAGTGGGATACCATTGATGTGTAAACTGAATTGGGTGGCACTACAGTTTGTAACATTTAGGTTAATGACTGTTTTTGTAGTCACGTTTCTGGTTTATATTGCACTTTGCAGACGGTCCCTTCAAGACTTTCTCATAGACTCTCATCGTTTAGGCTAGCTCACGAATTATTGATACGAGAAGTTCGAATCTGTGAATCCACCTCGAGTTAAGCACTGACTGCATTTCTTTATCTGAGTCCAAGTTCAAACACTATTAAACGCTCTATTAACATATGGAGCTCTGAAGCACTGCCAGTGGGACATTAAACAGGACGTACCTAGCGTGCTCACAACAGGTTTTGCGTGGGAACGCAAACAATTTTGCGAGGGAACGCAAATATCTTTTGCGAGGGAACGCTAAAACTTTGCGAGAGAACGCAAAGTTTCTCGGGGGAACGCAAAAGTTTTGCGAGGGAACACAAAAGATTTCCAAAAAAAAAATGTATCCCATCCTAAAAAAATTTTCCACCACCATGTCTATAAGGGGCTCCGTACAAATATATGTGTTTACTTACTTGCATGCATTTACAAACAACACTTCCGTAACCAAAAAAGTTAGATTACAAGTGAGAATACGCTTAAATAGACGTTTGCAAAGAAATCGTCTTCGCCTGAAGAGGTAACCATAGCAACAGTAGGCTGCTCGAGCACTTATCGGACGCTAGGCTACATACGTCCTGTGACTCCTGACATTATCATTTTATTAAACGTATATGAAATCGTAAGTTTAGGCTAGCCTATATAAAAAAGTTTTGTTCAAAAAGTCTTTATTTTGGCAAATTAATTTACACCGACAATCGTTCAATTAATAGAACACTGCGCATACACACTGTAGCGGACGGTGTGTTGCGCGGAGAGTGCTGCTGTACATTCACAGACAAACCGTGCGCTTACCGTGTCCATGCGTTGGATTGCCGCTTTGCTTTTTGTCCGGTGCCTTCGCACACACGCCCCGTCCCTCCAGCAGAGCTTGCAGAGGTTTGCTCTCCCCGGGGCGATGTTGACAGCTCAGCCCGGTACCGCAGCGCCCTGTGTACACTCCGCACGCCTGGCCCTCAGTCAGCGGGCAAGTCATGCAGCACCCGCACCCCGGCTCCTTTACCGGCTCGGCGCAGTCCCGTGGCAACGGTTTGCACAGCACCATGGCCCCGTCGTCACACGGCTCGCATCGGACCACAGGGCTGACGCTTTCAGCCAGCCGGGCGAATGCGGCGAGCAGCGCGGTCAGGCAGAGCGCACACAGTCCCGTCATGGAGCCGAAGGGCTGAACGCGCGCACGGGGGTAGATGCGATGCGTGGGGTGGGGGGAAATGGTGCGTCAGATCACCTCACCTGGATATAATATTATACTAAAGCCTGAGCTCTCGGCATATGCTTTAGAAAAGTAGCGACGCTTTGGATTATGCTGGTGTCACGTCGGTTTGACTAGACTGGGAAGTAAGCGGCTGGGTCTCTCCATCTGTAAGTGAGTTTAAGTGGAACTTCAGGTTTTATACAGGCAGGAACAGCGCAAGTCACTCCCACCGGTTTGAATTATGTAGTCACCGGTCTCGGTCTTAAGGGACCGCGCGCATCCTTAATGAAATCCTTCAACACAAGAGACATGGGTGAAATAGGCTACAGGGAATCTTGCGCGCGCTTGTAGACCCGTCATTGTTGTCATTTACAGGCAATTTGGAAAATCGGGCGTCGCGGTTATAGAAAGACCCATTTTACGCCGCAAAAGTAGCTTAATGCAAATAAATTATCACGGACATCAAAAAGACAATTGACGTATTTAATCTTTCTTTTACAAATGAGGCTACAAATGAGGACATGCTACTGCTTAAAAAACATTGTTAAGTATGAAAGTGTGCTTTTTATTTCTGGTCTTAGTTGTAACTGAAACTATACTGTATAGGCTACAGTCTAAAATCGCTCATAATTCATAATTAAATATATTATGATGGTTACACTTAAGGTTCATAAATTAACATTAGTTAACTATCTTAGTTAACATGAATTAATTATGAACAATTTAGCTACTTCTACAGCATTAATTAATCTTAGTTAATATTAATTTCAACATTTACTAATACGTTATTAAAATCAAAGGTTGTATTTGTTAACATTAGTTAATGCACTGTGAACTAACATGAACAAACAATAAACAGCTGCATTTTTTTAACATTAATATGCAGTAACAAATGTTTTGCTCATTGTTAGTTCATGTTAGTGAATAAATTAACCAATGTTAACTATGAACTTATTGTAAAGTGTTTTCATTATGATAATATTAAAAGTGTGAATTCACTTTTTTTAAAAAATGACATTAGATATATCCTCCAAAAACACTTTGAGAGGATTTTATTTACAAATATAATTTTGTTAACAATAGAGCAATGGAAATATCTACTTAATACTTGAAAGAAAAAAGACAGCAAATAAGATGTTTGTGAAATTCAAAAGAACACGTAATACCCAAAATTCAAAATTACTGAAAGTCTAGGTAACACTTTTTTAATGGTCCCTTTTGAACATTCTGTTGACTAAGTAACTTTGCATCTACAGGTCAACTAACTCTTATTCGAGTATTAGTAGACTGTCTGCTTAATATCTGATAACTTTTTATTGTAATGGTCCTCCAACAGACATTCTACTGACTATTAGTCACTTTGCAACTACATGTCAACTTATTTTAACCCTAACGGTAATACTCAACTAATAATCTAATGAGAGATAGACATGTAGGTGCAACGTTATAGTCAACAGAATGTGTTAAAGGGACCATTAAAATAAAGTGAAACCAAAATATATTTTAACACGCTCTGAGAAATATGTGGTAAATTTTGAACCTGCCTCAAAAAAAGCCCAATATAGGCTGATTAAATGGTCTGGTGAATAAAACTATCTAGGCTATTAAAAAAACATTTAAAAAAAAACATTCGAAAACATTGACACCTAACACAACGGTGTTAGTGACCTTTACTTTTGTTCCAATCTAAACACCCAAAACACTTAAAAAACAGCCTAGACCAATTTTCACCTCTGAATATTTGAGGAACTCTCTGTACACTGCAGAATAATGTGGAAAATGCACTTTGGGTGGTCGGGCATTAGCAGTCTCATGACACCTGCTGTACCAAGATCAGTCCATTCATCCATACAGAATCTTCACTATTTGCAACTTTTCACCATCCATCCATCCATCCATTCAGGGGAACAACCTTGACCCCCGTGCCATACTCGTTGGGCCTGGGTGAGAAAAGTTCGGACCTGTGAATTTTCGCTTCGGGCCTGCATCCGTCCATCCCTCTTTCTGTCAATCTCTCCTTCTCACTGGGTGGTAAGAGATGATTAGAGTGTGGGTTGGATGTTGGATTGTGCTGCTTCAGCGCTGAACACCCCTCCTGCCTCTGCTCTGTAATAACACAAAGTCTGTACAGGCTGTACAGCTCGGTGGCTCCAGCTCTGGGAAAATAAAGGCCTACGGGCCTGCCTGCAGACCCCAGTGTTGAGACTGGCCCACTGAAAACAAGCAGAGGGGGTAAGGAAATACCCCCCGGCACACACAACCCCGCTAACAGCACCCTCTGCTACTAAGATTAGTTTTCTTATGACTCTGCATATTTCTCCCTCACTCTTGATTCCTTATTGTCTGTCTGTCTGTACACCTCAGGAATTCCTCCCGTTTTGGGATTCTGCACGTGAGGGCTCTCCTCGTGGTCTCCAGGAGCATTCTGGGAATGGAATGCACAGAGGGACAAAGCGCTTGCCCAGCGTGTGCATACATGGGAGAGAGACCGAAAATCAAACTGCACCACAAGATCTGATAAGATAGCGATCGATGGTGTCATGATTCCATGACAATGAGTTATTGACCTGGATCGTATCGCCGATTCCTTATCAGTGCAAGCTTGTAAACTCGTATAACAAAATCATTCGATTGCATTTAGAAGCGCCTGTTGGCCGGTGTGTGTGTGTGTGTGTGTGCGTCTGAGTGTTTATTTCTGTGAATATTTTTGCAGCTGGCTGAATGTTTACTGAAAACGCTGCGCTCCAAAGGACGGACGCCAAACGGCGGGCCTACATTTTAAAGCGTCTCTTAGTCTTAATATCCTCTGTAATCTATCTGAATCTCACACTCTTTATTTGTGTGTCAGCGCATCTCCAACACTGTGTCTCTCATTCACATTCCTCTGGCTGATCTCGGAGTTGGATTTGTTAAATCATTAATTGTCCTTTCTGCTATGTGTCACATATGACAGCCGTCATTTAATGCCGGTTTCAATCGGCGGTTTCTGGAGGGGGAAGGAGGGAATGAGGGAAGTGGGTGGAGAAATTGATTTATTTGTTTAGTTCCTCCAAGGGGATTTTATAGAAAACAGCACATCCCTGATGGCACTGCCACTCCATATTATGGATCTGTCTGGTCACACACACACATTAATGGACTAAACACACACACACACACTGCATGATTTATCGCTGGCATGGAGGCTTTCTGTCACATGAAACATATTGGCTTTGTTCTAACATAAGAAAATTGTAAACCCAGTCAAACAATAGTTTGCACATAGTTGGATGCAGAGGTACTGTACATATGCACTAGGGTAGGCTACACATTTTCTGAAAGTATCTGAATTTCACTTATTGTATGATACCATGCGATTCTAATAAGATATTGATTTGGTGCCAATCTTGATGTTGTGACACAAGGAAATTATAAAAAAATATTTCTTAGTTTCAGAATGGAAACAACACTACTCTTTTGCATATAAGGAAAATGTAATCTGCTATTGTTTACATTGTGTCATTATTTTCAGGACAATTAAGCACATTTACATTTATTTATTTTTTGTTTTAATGATGATTCTCATTTCTATGTTCTGTCAATTCTGCATTTCTATTAAAAAAAATTGATATGTAGTGATTCTAAAATTACAATTAATCAGTTTTTAATTAATAAAAGGCTACACATGCAACACATTGTATAATACATATGTATTTAATAAATAATTGATATATTTTAATGAATTACATTATTATTTTTTATCATGTTACAGTAATGAGAATTGAGGGGTAAAGTGAAAAATCCTGAAAAATCTTTAAAGTCCTTAAATTAGACATTATTATACACACGTTTTCTATAAAATAGATTTTATTTGTAGATCAAATACTTTAAATTCTTTAAGTGTGCTGTTTAGACATTTATACCATAATGTTTAAACCATACAACCGAGTTACATGATTTAATTTAAACAGTAAAAAGTATACAAAACAGTAAAAAAAAAAAAAGTATTTCAAATTTTAATTCATAAAATGATTTTAAATGCAAAATTAAACCTTGTGTGGCTTTAAAATGTAAACTGTAAACTGGCTCAGAGCCACTGGCGCGGCCGGTCTAGATCTGCAGTTTTTCAGGCCAGATCGAATGTGCCAAGAATAAACACCTCGTTCTAGACAGCGTCAAAGAAACAAAAAGGTATACAACATAAATACAGCATCGAAACATGCAATATACTTCTACTGTACATTGAATAGTTGTTTTACACTACACATGGCCAAATCTACGACCATGCCTCTCACACACTCTGAGCCGTTGAATGTGAGGCCTCTGTGCCCATTTGCAGGCTAAAAAATGTAAACAACATTATCAGATAAATGGCCTCATTGAATCTAAACTCACGAAGACATTATTTTTCAGATGTGACTCAAACAAACTCATTGCCTGTGAAGAACAACATCATCTTTCCATGGCGCATTTCCCAAAGCCTCTCCAGAATTCGATAGCAACTGTACTTCAACCAGGAAGGAAACCAAATGCGCAATGCGCTCACAGGCCAGAGCTGAATATGTCCTGAATGTTTCTGTGCTCTGCTCTTCTGTTGTGCCCAACTCTCTCTCACTCTCTCTCTCTCTCTCTCTCTCTCTCTCTCTCTCTCTCTCTCTCTCTCTCTCTCTCTCTCTCTCTCTCTCTCTCTCTCTCTCTCTCTCTCTCTCTCTCTCTCTCTCTCTCTCTCTCTCTCTCTCTCTCTCTCTCTCTCTCTCTCTCTCTCTCTCTCTCTCTCTCTCTTCAGGAACGAATAATTACAGTCACAGCATGTGATTTAACAGCGCAGAGATCAAATTCCACCGTGTTATAAATCACTCGCTGTTCGGCTATAGCAAAAAAAGAGAGTGAAGCTAATGGGCAGCAGAAAAGATTTGCTTTTGCTAGGTTACAGAGCAAGATCAGAATGGAAATCAAGGGAGCTCAGACCGATTTAGAGAAAGCAGGCGTGACGCACAGGTGGTTCGTCACTGTGAGAAATATCCTAGAAGCAAAGCAGGCTGAACATAATCATTTTGTGTTTTTGCGATAAGCCACGCTCTATTTTTGGAAAAGCTTTTCCGTGAGAGCAATTCTGAAGATGGAAATAGTGAGCGCACAGTAGAGCGTATAAAGCTGAAGGAATGTGTGAGATCCGAGCATGACTTCGCACTGCATGGTTTGAGTATGAGCCAAAACAGATGGAACAGACCCAATAAAGGTTTAGCCCAACACTGTCCCCATTCACCACATGCAAACACACTCACACACACCTAGGAAGTATCACTATAGCTCTATAGCCTTGTTGCCTACTGCCTACATAGGCTGTTCCCTTCTATAGGTCAAGGAACTGTAACCGAGCTGTATCAAAAGGTCACACTTAACTCCCATCTAAGCCACCGGAGACATATGGAAATAATTTTGTTTTAACACCTTGCAGCAACACAAGTTCAACAGCCAGTGGCAAAAGAGAACATGATGTGACATTCAAGTACAAATACTTGTATTAACAAAACAACCATCAATAATAGATTAGGATAAATAGACCATTTTAACTTTAATTTAACTTAAAATCTTAAAATCCCAGAAATCTGGACCATATACCAAAATAGTAGGCATACCCAGCCCTTTGAAAAGAGAAAGAAGCAATGAGTCACTGGACCACAACCTCATCTTAAAGGGTGAATTCACCCAAAAATGCTGCCATTTATTACACACCCTCATGTTGTTACAAACCTACAGTAGACTTACGTTCATCTTGGGAAAACAAATGAAACCATTTTTTCAATGAAATTTTAATAGATCTATGTCCCTCCATTTACAGCTGTGCAACACTTTGATGCTTTAAAAAGTTCATAAAGAGATTATAAAACTAATCCATATGAATTGAGTGATTTAGTCCAAATTTTATGAAGACATGATCGCTTTATATGATGAACAGATTTTATTTAGGCTTTTATTCACATATAAACATTCATCAACTCACACATCAGTTGTGGTAAACGGAAGCTCAAGCATGTTTGCTTGACGTGCGAGAACCAATGAGGTTCATTCTTGTGTTACGCAGCACGTTTGAGCTTCTGCAGGAACCAATGAGGTTCATTCTTGTGTTAAGCTTCTGCAAGGACCAATATGGTTCATTCTTGTGTTAAGCAGCATGTTTGAGCTTCTGCAAGAACCATTGAGGTTCATTCTTGTCAAGCAGGTTCTGTTGAGCTTCTGTTTATGTTCACTGATCAATGTTTCTATGTAAAAATAAAAGCCTAAATTAAATCTGTTCATTATATACAATGATCAAGTCTCTTCAGAAAAGTTGGATATTGATTAGTTTTACGCTCTCTTTATGAACTTTTGATGCGACAAAGTGTTAGTTGCGTAGCTGTCAATGGAGGGACAGAAAACTCTCAGATTTCATCTTCAATTGCGTTCCGAAGATTAACTAAAGTCTTACGGGTTTGAAATGAGTAAATTCATTTTAGGGTGAACAAACCCTTTAAGGGCAAACAACAAGGACTAAAAACAGCTCACGCACTCACACTCTTGAACAAATGAGTTATGTCCCTTGATATGGGACTTCAGGGTCACAACACCAGAAGTTAGGGGAAAGAAGTCAGGAAATTACACATCCTACCCAACTTCAGGCAATTTATAGGGCAAAACAAATAAGTACGCCCGACCCTACGCACAATTATTATTTATTCACATGGTCACAGAACCAATTTGGAACACTCAGCATAGAAAGGCACAAATTGCACATGAGACTATACTGTAGTTTGACCTTAGCATGTTGCTCAACTAACAGGATGTCACAAGCATAAAAACACATAGCATACTCAAATATTAGGCATGAAACATAAACCTTTTCTCTCTTCTCTTCAGTCATAGATAGATGCTTACCGAAACTGTCTCAGTGCATTCTGGGATTGCCTTTCACAGAAGTCACATGTGATGCTGCCTGCTGTTTATTCTCAGAACATGTCCTGGTTTTCCCCACTGAGGTGGCTGGTGTGGTGGGTATCTGTAATTTTGTCAGTGTGTGTTTAAGTATTGTTTGGCAGTGTTGTTGCTGGAACAGTGTAAATAACACTCCCACGCCAGTCACTTTTATCCCCTAACTCACTCTTCGTGATGACAGAACCGACAGTCTCTATCTCTTACAGGCTGTCAGCCAGCCAATCATGACAGGAATGTGAAGGGAGGAAGGGAAGGAATGGGTTTGGGGTCGCACATTAGCTATGGGACACTGGAGTCTGCAAATGCACTTGAGAATAAGCGTGCCAGTGCAGTCTCCAGGATGCTGGAGTGGTGAGCAAAAAAGCCACCTCAGCAAGATTAGCTAATTCTTCCCCATAATTCACTGTAGATGCAAGCAGAGGGAGCATGAGAGGAAAATGAACTGCTTAAAGGGATAGTTCACCCTAAAATGAAAATTAAGTAAACAATATCTAATTATACAAATGTAAAAAAAATAAAACTTTAAAGCTGTTCAAATGTTGACTTATATCTTACTAAGATGCGATTTTATATTGTGTATACTCTTTGTTATGTACATAAATGTACATAACAAAAACAACGTGAACATAGACAAGTTCAAAAGAATTTTAAAAAAGTCCATCACAAATGTTCCCATCCCATTTAACACTGCTCGGTTCGACCTTCGCGAACTTCGAATGCTTGTTATGTCCCGTGCAACCTCTGAATTAGGACATAGATCATATTCGACAAAAACAACGTCACACACCATGCCATTTCTATTGCACATGCACATAATGTTGCAGTTATGGTTGATCATGTTTACATGTCCTATTGAATGGATTAGAAAAGGTTTAAAGCACCCCTTACAATCCATTCAGATTTGGCCAAGTTATTCCGATTAACATGGTTGACTTTTTTTACATCGGACTGCGCTAAATCGGATTAAGGTGGAGTGAATTGTTAGCTTGACAATAAGAAATGGGGTGAATTCAGGTTGACTGGGACACTTTTTCCAAGTCTGTATGTCTACATAAAGTATAATGGAGTGTTTGAGATGCTCCTCAAGTTAACTACTAGTGGTCCTATGTATAGAATGAGGCATATATGTAATCCAGCATCTTAATTTCTTAAAACCTTGATTGTCTTTTCTTCAGCAGATCTACAAATGGGAACCAGGTCGTTATGCTCTTTAACTCGCCAGCTTTTGTTTGCTTTTATTTTATTTTTCCTTCTTGCCACTCCATAAAACATTTTTTTTCCAAGTCACCATCCGAGCCTGGTATTTTTGTTGCTATTTTCTAGGAGGGAGAATGATTGTGTTTCACTTTGGAGGGCATTCACCCTTTCCCAGGGTTTCCCATTTATGGTTAAAGTCACACCATGAGTGTGTATCACCCCTCTGCAAAAAAAATCTGAGTTTATGCAATGTGAATTTGGCCATTTGTGTGCTCTAGTGTCATTAGTGGTTCTTGTTATGGCTTTTTCAAAACCTATGGACTAAACTTTGCCTTGTAACTTACAACTAAATTATTGTGCTATACATGTCCATCATGCGGTTTGTTTAGAGGAGGTGTGCAATTACTTTTTATTGTGATCAGACTATAAACGATAAAATGCCACAAAAAACCCATTCATTTATAATGAAGGAGATAGGGGAGATACATTTAGAGACCAAAAGCCTCATTTGACTTTGTAAAAAATCTAGTTTGTTGCTGTAATTCAATGTAATTCATTACAGTACAACTTTGTCTGTTAAAATTTGGACATCTGCGCAAGACAAAATATTGCCTACTTGTTCTCAGAGAGCAGCTGCTTTTCAGGAACAAAGTGGAACAATACCTGTCAATAAATCTATGGCAGGGGTTCATCCATGAGGGATGCTGTGGGTTAGTGTGTAAAGAGGGTTTCGTGGGAAACATCTGGAGCTAAATTCCATGAAACGCTCAAATGAGGGTTTGGCTATTTCAGAGTCAGCGGGGAGCACATCCCTCAACCTTTTATCTTAGGGAGAGAAAGAGAGGGAGGGAGAGAAAGATACAGATGGGGGCAAAATGAAAGGGTGCAGGATGGAAAAAACAAAGGCAGAAGGGAGGAGGATGGGATCTGGTAGGGGGCATCTTGCGGTAATGTTGGGCCTAAGTATGTAAGTATGTGAATTCAAATGCTTTTATGAAGTGTGAAATCAAGCTAACATGTGCAATTTTATTATGCAACATTTGAACATGTTGCATTCACATACACATGGGGCACTATAGTTTTTTTTTTGTTTAAAGAAATAAATACTTTTATTCAGCAATGATGATTTAAATTGATCAAAAGCGACAGTAAAGACATTTAGTGTTTAGGACACTGAAGACTGGAGTGATGATGCTGAAAATTCAGCTTTGTCATCATATGAATAAATTACATTCCAAAATACATTCAAATAGGAAACAGTTATTTAAAATTGCAATAATATACAGAGCCCCTAAAGCAGGGGTAACCAAACTCGGTCCTGGAGGGCCGTTGTCCTGCAGAGTTTAGCTCCAACCCCAATTAAACACAACTGAACCAGCTAATCAAGGTCTCACTAGGCATACTATAAACTTTCAGGCAGGTGTGTTGGACCTGGTTGGAGCTAAACTCTGCAGGACAGCGACATTCCAGGACCGAGTTTGGTGACCCCTCCCCTAAAGCAACACTGTCATGAAAAAAAAAGAGATGGGAGGAAAATGATATGTTAATGCTTTTGCGTTCTCTCGCAAATGTTTTGCGTTCGCAAAATTTCTCAGGGGAATGCAAAGAGGTTTGTCACTGTGATCTCCAGAAAAACAATGTTTCTGGAATATCATAACCTTAAATTAGTTTTAACTCATAAACTGTTTGATGAAAACATTATCATTTTGAAAAGCAAAGACTTTCACTGTTGAGATAATGTCAGACCCCAAGGTCCTGGTCACTGATTATGTTGCGTTAATGATCAACTGACGTACTGTACATTCTCTTTTTACATAAGCCATATCTATCGCACATCAGTAATAAAAAGGGAAAGTAGTAAAAAGAGTGAAGGTGATGGAGCATTTGACCTTATTAAACCTTTCTACGCAGATACCCACATTCATGCTCAGCCACGTCATAACTACTTATGTATCTGATGTCTAAAAGTAGACTACTGAACAAACTGAATAAGAATGTTACACACGTTTGTTGTTACGTCTTATGTGTCCAGCCGCCTCTGTAATTGATTCGATCAACCCACTTCACTTTCCGTATATTCCTCAGAGGCCAGTTCAGCAACAGGTCCCGGCTGTGGGGATGTTTATGGGGGGCCGGTTCCTGGAAATTATATGCAGGATGTACTCTTCTTCTGTGAATTATAACAATGGAAGGACCTTTATTGAAGGATGTTCTATGCTGTCCATGGAAAATTCAGGAACCCAAAAAACGTCTCAAGAGCTGATGGGATTCAATATTATTCAGTGCGAAACCCAGAGAACATTTTAGTGTCATTGAAAATGTAAAAAGTGCATTCATTCATTCATTCATTAAATCATTTAAGCATTCATTCATTGATTTATTCAATCATTCATTCATTCATTGGTTAATTAATTAATTAATTCATTCATTCATTTACAAACTGCCCTGACACAAGAAGGTTGAGGATCCAAATGCAGTTTTATTGAAAGGGTAATCCACAATCACACTCAAAAACAGGCAAGAGGTCAGAGCACAGTAAACCAGTCCAATCAAACAAACAAATCAAGAGGGTGAGACAGGAATGGGAATACCAGGACACAGGCAGATATCAAGAACCAGAAACATGGAAAACAGTGGAAATGCTCAGAAATGCAGTGTAAACAACTAACAAGACTTAGCAGGGAATGAATGAGTGTACATGGTTTAAATGGGCTGAGACTGACAAGGTAATGAGATACAGGTGGATGCAATCAGGGATGATGAGTCTGGGCAGCGAGTTATGGGAAATGTAGTTTGTGAGAGAATAACAGAAGTCTGATGTGGAGTGCCCTCTGGTGGCTCTCAAGAGCACTCCAGTTGGTGACCGTTTTATAGCCCTCCCCTCAAAATTTTTCCAGGAGGGAGGTGGAGCGGAGGCGGACCTGGGGGCGGGATGGAGGGCCAGGCCCGTGGAGCGGAAGAGGGCCTGGAGATGGAGCAGGCTGAGCAGGCATCCAGGGCGGAGCAGGCTGAGCAGGGGACCAGGGTGGTTCCGACAGTGCAGGGGGCCAGGGTAAATCCGACGCTTCAAGGGGCCAGGGCGGATTCGACGCTTCAGGGGGCTAGGGCAGATCCGACTCTTCAGGGGACAAGGGCGGATCCGACACTTCAGTGGGCCAGGGCGGATCCGACGCTTCAGGGGGCCAAGGCGGATCCGACGCTTCAGGGGCAGAAGCGGCCATCTTGTCTGAAGATACCGGCGCAGACAAAGGTGTAGAGTCGGCCATCTTGTCCGAAGACCACGGCGTAGACACAGGTGTAGGGGCGGCTGTCTTATCGGAAGACACGGGCGTAGAGTCGGACATCTTGTCCAAAGACACAGGCGTAGAGGCTGCCATTTTGTCCGAAGACAAAGGCGTAGAGGCTGCCATCTTGTCCGAAGACACAGGCTTGGCAGCGGCCATCTTGGGTGAAGGTTTTATGGGCTGGAGCCAATGTGTGTGCTGCCCACACCCACATAGCTGTAACGACTGTCATAAGTGTCGTGTCATCAAGAGCTGACTCAGGTGCAGTGACCCTCTTGTTCGAGGACTCTGGAAGGGCAACCTTGAGTGGAACAAGCTCAGGCTCGGCAGGCGTGGCATGAAGAAGCTCAGGCTCGGCAGGCGTGACGTGAAGAAGTTCAGGCTCGGCAGGCGTGACGTGAAGAAGCTCAGGCTTGGCAGGCGTGACGTGAAGAAACTCAGACTCGGCAGGCTTGACGTGCAGAAGCTAAGGCTCGGCAGGCGTGACGTGAAGAAGCTCAGGCCCGGCAGGCGTGACGTGAAGAAGCTCAGACTTGGCAGGCTTGACGTGCAGAAGCTAAGGCTCGGCAGGCGTGACGTGAAGAAGCTTAGGCTCGGTAGGCGTGATGTGAAGAAGCTCAGGCTCGGCAGGCGTGACATGAAGAGGCTCAGGCTCGGCAGGCGTGACGTGAAGAAGCTAAGGCTTGGCAGACACGGTGTGGAGAGGCTTTGGGGTGGGAACCAAAGGACAGGGAGGTACATAAAACACAGGACTAATCATCAGACCTGGGCATGCTGGTGGGCCAAGCTCGGTGGCCATCGGAGCTTGATGCATGGTGCCCTCCCCAAAAGAAAGTTCATGGACCATCATGGATTAGTGTGGATTGTAAAGTGTTGTTGAGTCCATAACAAAAGAAGTCAATGAGAGCATAGTGTGGGAGGTTAGTGAAATTGGCAATGTTGACAAAGTCCTGGATATGGTCTTCGAGTGTTCGATTACCTTGATGTAGGCGGATGATCTGAAATGAAAGCTTTAGCATAAGTTCTGCCGGGAAGACTCAATTACTACGTCATCTTTTGCTTCACTTCTATCCAATCATATTCTCATGCTCACTGTATAAAAGCTCAGTACTTACACATGTTTGAGTTCGCAGATGCTGACGCTTCCATTCACCTCCATCCTCCCCACCACCACCAGGATGGTCCCTTCCCAAACCTTGCAGGGGGTCGGCTGCGCCCCTGCCTTCATCTTCAGGCAGGAATTGCAGATCCGATACCCTCGGATTATGCACTACGGATGGGGCCTACGCCAAATGACTTAGTATATTATCAGCTTGCTGAGCAGTCAATAAATGTACGATTGTTGAAATAATTCTCCCGAGTCTTTCTGGTAGAACTGCTGGATCCATAGAGGCCAAGTCTTCTGTTACAAACTGCTCCGAGACAAGAAGGTTGAGGATCCAAATGTAGTTTTATTGAAAGGGTAATCCACAATCACACTCAAAAACAGGCAAGAGGTCAGAGCACAGTAAATCAGTCCAATCAAACAAACAAATCCAGAGGGTGAGGCAGGGACGGGAAAACCAGGACACAGGCAGATATCAAGAACAAGGAACATGGAAAAAAGTGGAAATGCTCAGAAATGCAGTGTAAACAACTAACAAGACTTAGCAGGGAAAGAATGAGTGTACATGGTTTAAATGGGCTGAGACCGACAAGGTAATGAGACACAGGTGGATGCAATCAGGGATGATGAGTCTGGGCAGCGAGTTATGAGAAATGTAGTTTGTGAGGGAAAAACAAAAGTCTGATGTGGAGTGCCCTCTGGTGGCTCTCAAGGGCACTCCAGTTGGTGACCGTTACACATTCATTCATTCATTCATTCATTCATTCATTAATTCATTCATTCACTCGTTCGTTCGTTCGTTCGTTCATTCACTCGTTCGTTCATTCATTCATTCATTAATTTATTCATTTAATTAATTAATTAATTAATTTATGCATTTGTTTATTTATTTATTCATTTAATTAATTAATTTATTCATTCTTTCATTTATGCATTCATTC
Organism: Phoxinus phoxinus; assembly: GCF_949152265.1. NCBI lineage: Eukaryota > Metazoa > Chordata > Actinopteri > Cypriniformes > Leuciscidae > Phoxinus > Phoxinus phoxinus. The sequence continues at coordinate 25,363,409 of NC_136891.1, forward strand.
ATTTATGCATTCACTCATTCATTGAACTGAACTGAATCAACATGAAATTGACTTGAGCGGATAAAAAGGACACTATTGCCTTCAGAAGAGCTGCTTTACGGAAGAATGTGAATGTGTGTTATATTTGATGACGTTTGCATCAGTGATTCTGTTTAAAACTGTGGAGCTGCTTTCAAACAATCTGAATTGTATTAAGCGCTATAGAAATAAAGGTGACCTGACTAATTTGTTAGAGTAGAAAATTCCACTGATTCTCCTCAGCTTCCAATAACGGTGTAGAATAGTTTACTCTGAGGCACTATTTAACACATTTTACCATTCCTACAATCCATTCTGAAGATACTCAATCCCTCAAAATCATCACAAAAAATATAAAACATGAAGATTGAGATTATAGCAACACCAATGATCCTGTCGCTATTCAGCTTGTAGGCACCCTATCAATCTCATTGTCACGTCAAAATATTTCAGCTTCAAATCCTGGAGAAATGTTCACTCGTCATTGTGCTGTGTGCGTGTATGACAAAATTGGCTTGGACATTTTTTATTTTATCAGTATTGGATCAGGAGTTGCTAAATTCTTGTTAATTATGTGTAACCATCGACTGCTATTCGTGAAATCAAAACAATTTGGCCACAATAAAAGCAGCTAAATGCAAACACACAAATGAATCGCTGTGGAAAGCTGGATCTAATGATCGAGTGGAGAAGGACGACTCATCTGGGGGCGATAAAAACTTGATTACTTTTTATTAGATTTTCATTTTTTATTAAAATGCATTCCACTAGGAGAACTTCTTACACATGATTTATTCGATCATACTGTTCAAGAGAAGAATTAAGGGTGATACAGGAAGATACAGTGAGATTCATCCAAATGTGGTAATATGCGGCTGCATGTTAGTTACACAATCTTTCTAAATCCAAAACATCAGCACCAAAAGGCCTTGGAAAAAAAAATCTTGTTAGATGGTTATCCAGCCATGGTTGCGAACAACCAGTGTTGTTGAACTAATGATGTTATCCGGGGAGATGGGGATGTAGTCACACAGCAAGTGGTCAGGGTTGTACAGTTCAATGGTCTGCATCATGTACCCTCACTGACCTTCTTTTTCGTTCTCTTTTTTCGCATGCAAATATTTCACACTCCTGGCTAAACCTGAATTTATTAACTCTAAGCAAATACTAAACATGATTAATGGACATGCGCACAAGCAGACATGCACACGCATTTGGACTCCAAATTTTGCAAATCTTAGAATTAAAGTGATATATGTCATGTCGTTCCAAACCTGTTTGACTTTTTTTCTTGTGTGGAACACACAAGAAGATTTTTTGAAGAATGCAAATGACGCACTTCTTTTATGCTACCATTCAAAGGGTTTGGGTCAGTAAGTTTTTTGTTGTTGTTGTTGAAAGAAATGAACACTTTTATTCAGCAAGACTGCATTAAATTGATTAAAAGGTAGAGTAAAGACATTTAGGTAACACTTTACTATAAGGTTCACTAGTTAACATTAGTTAACTACCTTAGTTCTTAAATATATAATTACACTGTAACTAAGACACCTTAAAATAAAAGGTAACACTTTATTTTACGGTGTTTGTGATACAGATTAATTACTTAATTACTTAGTAGTAGACGTTGTAATAACATGTAACAAAATGTAATTATGTAACTAAGTTATGGAATAGCCTGTACATACAGATTGTAATTATGCACATATAATAGGCAGCTACTGTTACACATATGTAACAAGCTGAGATGGATAAGGTTTATAGATACACATGAAGTACACTTAAGTACAATCTTGATACACTTTATTTTACGTAGCTTATACCTGTGTACTATTCTGTCATTTTAATGTAATCAAGAAGCTACTGCATGTATTTAAGCTGTGAACTAGTCGGTTAATTAAGATGGATAAGGTATGTAGATACACATGAAGTGCACTTAAGTACAATCTTGATACACTTTATTTTATGTTACATACGTGTAATGCTACAGAACGTACAAAATTGTGTAACTGCAGGCTTTTCCCGACCTTAGTAGCCTAACATGTAACTTGTTGTTACATTGTATAGTACTAAGTACTTTCTTATATAATTACACTGTACCAAGTCTGTAACACATATGTAACTGACTCGACAGCTGCCTATTACCGGTACATGCGCATAATTACAATCTGTAAGTACAGGCTGTTCCACAACTTAATTACATGTTAATTACAGTTTGTTACATGTTATTACAACATCTACTACTAAGTAATTAATTAATTACTCTGTATCACGAACACCGTAAAATAAAGTGTTACCAAATAGGGTGTAACCGCATTAATAAATCTTAGTTAATATTAATTTCAACATTTACGAATACATTATTGAAATCAAAGGTTGTATTTGTTAACATTAATTAATGCACGGTTAACTAACGTGAACAAGCAATGAACAGATGTATTTTTATTAATATTAACAAAGATGAATAAATACTGTAACAAATGTATTACTCATTGTTAGTTCATGTTAGTAAATACATTAACTAATGTTAACTAATGAACCTTATTGTAAAGTATTACAGACATTTATAATGGTCACACACGGTTTCCATTTCAAATAAATGCTTTTCCTTTGAACTTTCTAGTAATGAAATAATCGTGAAAAAAACGTTTCATGGTTTCCACAAAAATGATTAAGCAATATTAATAAGTTTAAACATTGATAATAATGATAAATGTTCCTTGAGCCCCAAACCATCATAATATAATGATTTCTGAAGGATCAAGAGACACTGAAGACTACAGTAATGATGCTTAAAAATTCAGCTTGGACATTTGGACTCCTTTTGTGCTCCACAGAATAATGAAAGACATGAGGGTGATGGGTGAATAAATAATAAATAATTTTTTGGGGGGTGAACCCTTTAAGAATACTCACTCAGAAGTGTTAACATTCACAGCAAGATCAAATGACTTTTTCAGGCAAAGGTAAAGTTTCACAGGACTGCGCAGCTACACCTCTCAAGATCAACTTCCTGTTGAAATGGTTACATCCTTGCAAAAAAGTGTTAAGAGTTAATAGCATGTATGTGTGTCCGTGTGTCTATTAAAAATGGCAGGGTGTGTATCTGAGGGCAAGTATCTGCGTATGAGTGGAAGAGACAGCCTGTGGTGTGTGTAGAGTTAAGGAGCGTGGGTGTGCACGTCTGGGTCTGGTTTGGGCTTTTCTGAAGCGATTTGTAATGATATGCTGCTCTGTCTGTACAACGTGTATTTGTGCCCCAGTGAGACATAGAGAACATACTCTCATTAAGTTAAAAGGACGGAGTCCAACCACAACGACTTTAGGGCAAACGCACACACATATGCCTGTCCACTGGCCAGCACAAATTCAAATGGGATTGCCGGCACAGACACACAAACACACTTATTGCCAGTGCCATAAAAAGCAGAGAATTTGGACAAATAACATTTCCACCATCATATTAGGGTTACTTGAAAGAGGCTGAATAGAACTACAGGACAGAAAGAAAATCAGCATGTTGAGTTTCAGAAAGCTACTTTTTTTTTAAAATGGGATTTTCATCAATTATATTATGTTCTAGTAGTCCACGTTTGAAGGATTCAGATTCCACTCTTATATTAATCAAATTCATATCACAGATTAATTACATTTATTTGATTAATGAATATTTATTTAGCTTCCTAAATGCTGCTGGCGTTGACTTTTCTAGGCATTATTCATACTACTATTGATTATGTTGCTGATGTGTATGTGCGATTTTCACACGTCATATGGTGTGACATAGGTCATGCAGTCCACGGGTATCAGGAGATCGAATCGGCCAATCAGAGGGACTTGAATAAAACGGATGCAATCTGTCAGTCAGCCCACTGTGGCGAACGTAATGGTGATGTTCCTCCCCCATAGTCGTGATGCTACAGAGTTAAATAATTGTGTGTGTGTGTGTGTGTGTGTGTGTGTGTGTGTGTGTGTGTGTGTGTGTGTGTGTGTGTGTGTGTGTGTGTGTGTGTGTGTGTGTGTGTGTGTGTGTGTGTGTGTGTGTGTATTATTTAACTCTGTAGCATCAAACACACACACTGGTTTTCATGTTTCAAATTTTAAACATGTACAAAATGTATATTCTATCCCCTACACACACTCTACCCCTAAATCTACTCATTACAGTAAACCTTTTGCATTTTTACACTTTCAAGACACTTTATTTAGTGTGATTTATAAGCTGATTTTCTCATGGGGACTGAAAAAATGTCGCCATAAGGTCAAAATGTACTGCTATTACTTATTATTTATTGGTCCCAATAACGTATGGAATACCAGGTACACACACACACACAGAGACACACAGAGACACACACACACACACACACACACACACACACCATTTACTCTCTCCTTTAACAGAATGACATTCAACTAGCATTTCCTGCAACATATTGTAATTTGCATAGTTATTTAATTCCAAAATAAAATAATAATGACCATTTTTGCAATTCGAGTCTCATTGTCTGAGCTGATCTTAAAACATATATACAGTATAAGTATTAAAATAAAGTAATTTGCAGATATCCTGATTACAACAGAAAAAACTCATATTAAAATAGCCTACTATTCTCTCAAAAAATAAAAATGTTGTCCCAGAAAATCTTGATGACACTGATGTTTACAAAAAGTATGTCCAATCAAATCTCCGTACAGTGAGACTGTCCACTTTTAGGGCTCTCCCCATCAAGGTGAGTAGCGATGCTAACTAGGAATTAGGAATATGCCCAAATAGTTTATGTTAGTGAACTACTTGTGTACACTAACATAACAGAGTGAAAGTGTGTCAGGAAAAGTGAGTGTGCGCTATTTTTGTATGTGTCATGCCTTGTGCCCTCAATGCTGATGCAACTTCCCTCCGCTGATTGCAAACCCGCATGGCTGTTCATTGAGAACTAATGAAGAACATGTCTGTAATGCGTAGTCATTAATGCACACCAAACAAGAATACATCTTTGTTTTCACAAGCCATTTGTGGAAGGAATTTGTTCAGTTAATATTCAAAGCTGCTGTTGAAGTCACGTCACTGGATGACCAAATGAAACGCTTAGACGTCAGACCAGAGATTAAACGCTCAAATGAGGATTTCTATCGCCAACTTCATAAGAGGATTTGCTTACGTACAAACACACACATCTATAGCACCTGAGGAAATGTCATCTGGTGTCATGTGAGAGTTCTCTCTGTTTGTGCGAGGTCATGAAAGCTTGTGTTTGTACATCATTTCCTAAACTGGGCAATGAAAGCTTTACTACTGACCCTTGACCTTTGAACTCTGGACACATTCTCCCTCTGACCTCGTCTCTCTGTTGCACGCGCGCAAGCCTAACCTTGACTTTTTGCAAATGCTGACTCCAATAAAGTGTGGATATCTGGCTAGCAGACAGTAGAGCTGCCACATACTGCAGATGGCAGTTCAAAACAGTGATATGTCACGCTGACCGATTGAGTGTCATGGGACAAACCTTTATAGCATCTCACTTTACCGACTGTATCCAGACCCTCCTCGCTGTGATTTATGATATTATGATTCATGAGGTTTCAGTATATGAAATTATTCTTAAATTGGGCTCAATTAAATAATGCAGTTTTTTTTTAACCTCATTCAACTTTCAGAAGTACAAGTAATGCTTGTCATTGCGACTATTACCCTAATATTGTAATCATTGTGACCACGAACTGTAATCATACCTAACACGTTCATTACGTCTACTGGACTGAAAAGCCTATGATGTTTACTTACATACCACATAACCTGCATTATCGTATAGCTGTATATTACCACTGCCATACAGACATACTTTGACACACTCATCTCTGACCGATAACAGAACACTTCCTCTTTGTAACATTAAAACATTTGTTGTGAAGCTACTTTGAAACAAAAGGCTATGTATTGTTGAAAGTGCTACAATTAAACTTAAATTGAATTGATTTGAAAATATGCTAAAACAAAATTGTGAAAGTGTACAATTTGAACATTTTGAACACTATTTTTTTACTGATTTGCCCCTCCTTTTTGTTAAACCGATTCATTAATTTGACTTCATTGTTGTCACAATTATCAATTATGTTATGTCAATTTCATTTTCATGGACTTTTAGTTTTTATTTCCTCAGTTACCTGCTTCCTGTGTTTCCTTTGTTCTAGTTTCCCGCCATTATCTGTTGTCAAGGTGATTTATTTAATGAGCACAGCTGTCTTCATTTAGTTCATTATCTCTTTTTAAGTCCCTCAGTTTGCTTCAGTCATTGTCCAGTATTGTTCATGCTACGTTTAATGCACGCTGTCTCGTTCTATTTGGAAGCTACCTGAGTTTTTTAAAAATAAATATATACTTTTTCATGTGAATCTAACATTCATTGGACAAAAGCATGACAATTGTATTTTATCATTTATTTCATTCAATATTACATCATTTGCACTACTGTTATTTTTGACTTTATTTTACTTAGTGTGTGCAGTTTCACATTGTTTGCCACTATATGCTGCAAATATTTTGCAATACAAATGTGTCATTTTAAGAGTATAAAAATCTATTTCTTAAATATTTTTTTGTGGTATTGCAATACTGTAACTTGATTTGGACAGTATTAATGAATGAATGTGATACCGTATAACTTAACAAATAACAATGCAATTTTGATTTTGAAATGTTTTGTTCAACAAACCTTACATTTTCTTTTCTATAGAAAAAAAGTACAGATATAAGTAGCCTACAAAATAAGTAGTAAATGGGAGAAATTATTTCTTGTAGCCGTTTCCTATAATTGTCTATCAGTCTCAGGTTGCACACTGTGTGATTTATAATAGTCCTTTACAATTACAACTGTTGCTTATCACACTGTACGAACATGATCCCTAAGCTATGTCCCACTGTAGGATCTCAGTCATTCATGTCAGACTGGCAGTCAACAGACGCATACAAGAAGAGAGGAGTTTTACGTCATCAATCATTGATTACTCTGTATTTTATATCAGTTATCTCTTCTAATTTCTTTTATAATTTTCCTTATTTTGTGATTATTTGAAATATTTTCTGTAAAGCACTTTGAATTGCCATAGTGTAAAATGTGCTATATTTGGCGCGGTCAATGACTTTGAGCTGCATTACGTGCGAGATCGAAATGGTGGCTAGCAAACAAAAACGATCTCTGGCGTTAATTTTGACTTTGGCTTGTCTTGAAAAGAAAAATGGCAACATGTGTGGAGCAAGTGGTGGTTTGCTGTTGTCTCGCTAATTTCGTCATCAGGTTTTACGATTTGACGGTTGTCGTAAGAAAAGTCACACTGCAGGACTGAGCGTCACATTTTCAGACACTGCCAGAATCACATCGGAGGTCAAATTTGACCGTAATGGTCATTATTCCGCTGTTGGCAAACCCAAACCTAAACTTAACAACTACCTTACTAACTAGTAATAAGCAGTAATCAGGAGTTTATTGAGGCAAAAGTCAGAGTTTGAGTTAGTTAATTGTGAGAATTGGACACTAATCTATCCAATTCAACAATGCATAATGTGTAAACATATACAGTGTCTGTGCAATATTCAGAAAGCAGTAATTAGTTTTTTCATTCCAAACATAGCCAACATGTTTGTGGGGGTTTCATTCATTTGTTTCTGCTTGTGTGTAGTTTTTGAAATGCAAAGAGGCTTGTTTTTTGACACTTTTATCATAACATATACAACACCATCAGAATCAGTCAGATGGAAATGAGGCGACGAGAATTTAGAGCATTTCAGGAATCTAAATGCTGTGGCAGTTATACACAGAGGAGCTCTAACACACACACACACACACACACACACACACACACACACACACACACACACACACACACACACACACACACACACACACACACACACACACACACACACACACACACACACACATTTACTCTGTTATATATAGTTCTGAGAAATGTTCTGAGAAGTGCTGCTTCAGCTTCAGGGCCTGCTTCCCTCATAAACACAAGAATTCTAGGAAACTGTGGCACAGAATTTGGATAATAAATTATTAATGAAAAGGGTGGTTACAAACTATTTTAAGGTGTTTTTGTTACAGTGTTATTATACATTTAAGTACTGAGTAATATTAGTCTGTAAAACAATGCATCGCTATCATGTACTTACTATAAGGTTAGGAAGGATTAGGGTTTGGTTTAGGGTTGGTTCGTTGCATGTAATTATGCATAATTTAGTGTTATTAACTACATGTAACATAAGTAACAACAACACTGTAAAATAAAGTGCTACCGAAAGGTCACTTAAGTAAGTGTGCTTAAAGAGAGTACATTTTCATGACTGTTTCTTAAAACACCAAATTTCAGTATAAATTACATCGAAGTATATATTTTTTCATGATAAATGTAACTTTGTACACTTTAGCCATATTTCAAAAACTATAGAACTAATTCAAATAAAAATTACATATAGAGATGTATTAAAGTCCTACTCAAGTGGGTCTATACATAAGTATTTGGTTCAACTAATTGAATTTAATATAAATGTTAACTATATTACATTTTCATGTACTCTTTTCAGTTTCTTTTAAAAAGTATGCTAAAGTGACCTTCTTTTTCACAAGGGTTGTCTCTGTGTGCTCACATTCACTTCCTGCTCAGTGATTAGAGCTGGACATGCAACGCTTTCCATCCGCAAATCACGATAGGAAAATCCCTTTCTGCCTTTGTGTTTGGGTGACTAGCATGACTAAAACTTTGTACATTTGTATTGCAAAACATGTGCAGCACAACTGCAAGCAATGAGAATTGCACAAAGTGAAATATAGTAAAATAACGGTAGGTCAATAGTAATTGTTAAATGTAGAAGACCACTCTTTCTCTTACACAGTGAATGTGTGAAGCTTCTGATCTGTCAATGATGCTCATCTTTCGCCTCCACCCCTGTCCCCCTCATATCCACTTATGTCTTTTCCTCGCCCCCTTGGCAAATGATGAGGCATCAGCTGATTTGGTAGAAGGGATTTGGTGTTCCATGAAGTCTATTTAAAAGTGCCAATGCATTGCTATCTCTCTTTCTCCCCTACTTTCTGTCTTTGCCTTTTAAACTTCTGCTATCTCTCTTTTCTATTTTTATAATATACAAAGTTTCTTTGTTGACTAGCAATGTACCTGTGTTTTTATCCGTCTTCATCTCTCTACCCTGCTTCATATGGGAAAAACCTCACAAAGTCCAACTCACCAGGTATTTAAGTCTCAATCTGAGCTATCAAAAGAGAAAAAGTAAAGTACCCCGGAGTGTATTCATAGACCAAATCTCTGTATAGCAGATTTTAGCAGCCCCCGCTCATGCACAACATATCCAAATTCACAAACACACAGACTCACAAACTGTACAGACCATATAATGTTATCTATATTATTCTTCACCAGATGCCTTCCCTTACCATGTATCCCAGCAATGCCAAGTCTAAAGTTATGATCTGGGAGAACTGCAAGACATAGATACCAACCGTGACTGTGGATGTTGTACAGCTTTGCAAACACTGATGCATTTAACAAGACTGATTATCTGTGATGTAATTCCTTAAATGCAAACTTTAAATTTGATATCGCTGTTTTGGCCTTCTTTTAACATTTTCCTGGGTGTCTTGGAATGTCTGTCTGGGTTTCTAAACATTAGAAAGCATACTTTTACACTGTGTTTCAATATGGCCTTTATTTTGACAAACCATGTGTGACTGATGATTACAAAACAGTCCAAATACCAGAGAGTGTTCCCTCTCCTCATTCCTGTTGCTTCTGATGCTAAAAAGTAAGTATATGCATTTGTGTGTGTGTGTGTGTGTGTGTGTGTGTGTGTGTGTGTGTGTGTGTGTGTGTGTGTGTGTGTGTGTGTGTGTGTATCTGATGCATGAACCTTTGTACAGATTTGAAAACCATTGATGCCACCAACACGATTCCTCACATTTTCTTTTTCATAAAAGCCCCTCAAGAGAAATCACTTGTTGGCCTTGAACCACTTCCTCTTTCAGAGCCAACTCCATCCATAGGAGAGCACCTCGCCGTGAGAGAAAAGTAGGCCAGTGTAAAAGAGGATATCTGGCATGGCCATAAAAAGATAGACAGGAAGAAAGAGAGAGTGTGCCAGGAACATCTAATTAGAGGAAGACATAGAAAAAGCCAGAGGAAGAGAGGGAATAAATCATATAAGGCATAATGTTGGAGACAATACACTTTAAATTGATTTGTTTGTTTACTTAAGAATATTGCATTAATTATTGACTAATGAATTGTAAAACTTATTGTTTTTATAATGGATTTTATATTATTGGATAATATATTATGGTTTTGATTATGAATTTATGACAATATGGATGACTTATTTTGACATTGTCTGGCTATATCATGTGTCTATTAGAACAAAGTTTGGAAAGGAAGTCCAGGTGTGACTATATAACTTTTCTGACACTGACACTGTGTTTTGGCATTTTAGTTGTTCTGTGCTGCTTTTTGTGGATCATTATAGGATTTTGTACTGTATACATGTTGGAAATCCTTCATTGTTCCAATAGAGTATTTATACACTACTGATATTGGTGTGAGGGCCGAGCATCTCTAGCACGGCAGTCCCAGCGCTCTCTACCCGGGCGGTTCCAGCGCTCTCTAGCTGGGCGGCCCCAGTGCTCTCTACCCGGGCGGTTCCGGCGCTCTCTAGCCGGTCGGTCCTGGCACTCTCTAGCCGGGCGGTCCCCGCGCTCTCTAGCCGGGCGGTACCAGTGCTCACTAGCTTGGCGGTTCCAGTGCTCACTAGCTTGGTGGTTCCAGCGCTCTCTAGCTGGATGGTCCCAGCACTCTCTAGCTTGGCGGTCCCAGTGCTCTCTACCCGGGAGGTTCCAGTGCTCTCTAGCTGGGTGGTCCCGGCACTCTCTAGCTTGGCCGTCCCATTGCTTTCTAGCTTGCTGGTTCCAATGCTCTCTACTCGGGCGGTTCCAGCGCTCTCTAGCCGGGTGGTCCTGGCGCTCTCTAGCCGGGCAGTACCAGTGCTCACTAGCTTGGCGGTTCCAGTGCTCACTAGCTTGGTGGTTCCAGCGCTCTCTAGCTGGATGGTCCCAGCACTCTCTAGCTTGGCGGTCCCAGTGCTCTCTACCCGGAAGGTTCCAGTGCTCTCTAGCTGGGTGGTCCCGGCACTCTCTAGCTTGGCGGTCCCAGTGCTTTCTAGCTTGCTGGTTCCAGTGCTCTTTACTCAGGCGGTTCCAGTGCTCTCTAGCTTGGTCGGTCCCGGCACTCTCTAGCCGGGTGGTCCCGGCGCTCTCTACCCGGGCGGTCCCAGCACTCTCTAGCTGGGTGGACCCAGCACTCTCTAGCTTGGCGGTCCCAGCGCTCTCTACCCGGGCGGTTCCGGCGCTCTCTAGCTTGGTCGGTCCCGGCGCTGTCTAGCCGGGCGGTCCCAACACTCTCTAGCCGGGCGATACCAGTGCTCACTAGCTTGGCGGTTCCAGCGCTCTCTAGCTGGATGGTCCCAGTGCTTTCTAGCTTGGTGGTTCCAGTGCTCTCTACCCGGGCGGTTCCAGCGCTCTCTAGCTTGGTCGGTCCTGGCGCTCTCTAGCTTGGTCGGTCCTGGCGCTCTCTAGCCGGACGGTCCCAGCACTCTCTAGCCGGGCGGGCCCAGCACTCTCTAGCTTGGCGGTACCAGTACTCTCTAGCTTGCCGGTTCCAGCGCTCTCTAGCTGGGCCGTCCCAGTGCTCTCTACTCGAGCGGTACCAGTGCTCTCTAGCTTGGCGGTTCCAGCGCTCTCTAGCTGGGCGGTCCCAGTGCTCTCTACCCGGGCGGTTCCAGTGCTCTCCAGCTGGGAGGTCCCAGCACTCTCTAGCTTGGCGGTCCCAGTGCTCTCTAGCTTGGCGGTACCAGTGTTCTCTACCCGGGCGGTTCCAGTGCTCTCTAGCTGGGAGGTCCCAGCACTCTCTAGCTTGGCAGTCCCAGTGCTCTCTAGCTTGGCGGTCCCAGTGTTCTCTACCCGGGCGGTTCCAGCGCTCTCTAGCTTGGCGGTCCTGGCGGTCTCTAGCTTGACGGTCACAGCTCTGTCTAGCCAAGCAGCCCCAGCGCTCTCTACCCGGGCGGTTCCAGCACTCTCTAGCTTTATCCAGCGTTATCTAGCCGGGCGGTCCCAGCTCTCTCTAGCCAGGCGGTCCCAGCGCTCTCTATCCGGGCGGTACCAGTGCTCTCTAGCTTGGCGGTTCCAGCGCTCTCTAGCTGGGCGGTCCCAGCACTCTCTAGCTTGGCGGTCCCAGTGCTCTCTACCCGGGCGGTTCCAGTGCTCTCTAGCTGGGAGGTCCCAGCACTCTCTAGCTTGGCGGTCCCAGTGCTCTCTAGCTTGGCGGTCCCAGTGTTCTCTACCCAGGCGGTTCCAGCGCTCTCTAGCTTGGCGGTCCTGGCGGTCTCTAGCTTGACGGTCACAGCTCTCTCTAGCCAAGCAGCCCCAGCGCTCTCTACCCGGGCGGTTCCAGCACTCTCTAGCTTTATCCAGCGTTATCTAGCCGGGCGGTCCCAGCTCTCTCTAGCCAGGCGGTCCCAGCGCTCTCTATCCGGGCGGTCCCAGTACTCTCTAGCCGGGCGGTCCCAGGACTCTCTAGCTTGTCGGTCACAGCTCTCTCTAGCCAGGCGGCCCCAGCGCTCTCTACCCTGGGTGGGCCCAGCACTCAGCTTGCCGGTCCCAGCGTTCTCTAGCCGGGCGGCCCCATCGTTCTCTAGCCGGGCGGCTCCATCGTTCTCTAGCTGGGCGGCCCCAGCGTTCTTTAGCTGGGCGGTCCCAGCTCTTTCTAGCCGGGCGGTACCAGCCTCCAGCCGGGCGGTCCCAGCGCTCTTTTGCTAAGTGGTCCCAGCTCTCTCTAGCCGGGCCATCCCAGCACTCTCAGCGCTGTCTAGCCAGGCAGTCTTTCCTGGGGGCTCCCCGTGATGGCAACCATCATTTTGTGTCTCTGGGCTGCACACACTTCCCCCGAGGTGGCTTCCACCACGGCCATGGAGCCGTCTAAGAAATGTCTGTGTCCCCTGACAGCTCCATTATGGAGCTCTCTGTCACAGCCAAGGAGGCTGCTACCGAACTTTCTGTCTCTGCTCTGTCATGGTGCCCAGATCTGCCGGCTACACCATGGTGGTTCCTAGCCCCGCCTACTCCACCGTGGTCAACTGCCTTGGTGGTCTTCAGCCCCACCTGCTCTGCCCTGGTTGTCTCTTGCTCCTTCTGCTCCACCTTGGTGGCATTCATCTCCACCTGCTCCTTCTGCTCCTCCTTTGTGGCATTCATCTCCTCCCTGAACTGCCGGCGCCACCTTGGTTTCCAGGTTCACCTCATGGGCCTGGCCCTCCATCCCTCCCCCTGGTGTGCCTCCACTCCACCACCCACCTGGACTTTTATTTCAGGGTTTTGTTGGCCATGAAGCATCTGGAAGCCATCTTTTTGTTGAATTTCCTGCTTCTTGTGTCATGTTTGCAGTTTGTTGTAGATTTCCCAGTTGATTTGTCTGATTGTTTCCAAGTGTGTCTTGTTAGCTCGTTACTCCTTGTGTATATATAGCCCTTGTGTTTCCCTTGTTCCGTTATCAGTCGATGTTTGCTGTGGATGTCTTAAAGGACAAGTTTGGTATTTTACACTTAAAGCCCTGTTTTCAGATTGTTTCTGATGAAATAGAACGGTTCAGATTAAAATTTGGACAATGCTGTCCCGAGAATTTTCGGTTTATTTCGCTTTAACCCTGAAAACAGGGCTTTAAGTGTAATATACCAAACTTGTCCTTTAAGATAGTGCATGTTTCAGTTCCCTGTGTTTCCTGGTTTCCAGTTCTTGTGTTTATTGTACGTTTTAATAAAACCCCTGCACTTGGATCTACATCTTTACTTCCTATTTCATTTTCCCTGATGTTCCCTGTGTTTGTGTGTGTTTGTGTTTGTTTGTGTGTGTGGTTCAGATATACCCTACATTATGGGGGACAAAATATCTCCACAAAGAAGCCAATATCTAAAATACTTGTCCTTCAGGGCACATTTTTGGTCCCATGAGCAAAACAGCCTATACAAATAAAAAAAATTATTATTATTATTATTTTTTTTTTTTTTTTTTTTGAGTGATGAGTAGGTTTGGGGTTAGAATATGCAGTTTATACAGTATAAAAATAAAGTGTCTATACAAGGTTGCCATAAAACATGGAAACGCAACGTGTGAGAGAAAGATTGTATTTTTGTGTATGTATTGGGTTTTTTTTGTCATGCCAATAAAGCATTCTGAGAGAGAGAGAGAGAGAGAGAGAGAGAGAGAGAGAGAGAGAGAGAGAGAGAGAGAGAGAGAGAGAGAGAGAGAGATGAGGTAATGGCTAGTGAGAGCTCTTATCAGCTGGAGAGGGGGGACCAGGTGCATTTCCTGAACTCTGGGCCCGGGTGCCACAAAAGCTTCTTTGTCCAAGCCTGTTCCCTGACTCTGCACTAAAGCAATGATTTAGCCCGGCTCCTTCCCCTCTCCAACCTGGTCCTTCTCTTTCTCTATTCCTGCTCCAGAGAGACCAATTAGAGACAATGCAAGTAGGTTAGACTGCCCATTAACTGAGGGCATTGTTAAGCACAATGCCAAGAGGATTGTACGCTAACAATAAAACCCATAAGCCGGTACTAGAGTGTCACTGACATTGTTGGGCTAAACCAAGAGTGCCATTTTGTTCCTATGGAGCGTGTGAGTGTGTGTGTGTGTGTGTGTATTGGGGAGAGAGAGTGTGTGCTGGGTCACAGACTGCACAGACCAGTTTCTCGTCACTTAAATAGAATCTCTGTGTTCCACTTTTCTATCCTATCTCTTTATCCCTTTCTGTTCTTGGACATCTCCATCTCTCACCCACTGACCCCCGTGCGCACAAAGACAGAGAGTCAGTCTCTTTACCCTGATAATGATGGGAAAAGGATGATGTAATGCCCCCAGCCAAGGGGTTTCGAGTGAGATGAGGTTGCTTTTAAAAGGCAAACTCTCGTGGGCCTGTCTGGGGGTCTTGACCTCTGACCTCGGGGGTCACGGATTCTCCCACTATTAAGGGAAATCAGTTTTGCTTGTGCATTTACAGCACAATCATCACAATCAGAACACGCTTCCAATCATCTGTGCATAAATAATGCTGTCTTCATTTTTGAAATGTCCTTATGGTTTTGCCCCTACATACCTTAGCAATATCATAACTTAATATATTCCAAATCTCCCTATCATCCAACTGCAGCACCTAAACCTCTTATTCTGTTAGATACCCATCTATTAGAAATCTTTTATAACATTATAATTATAATATAATTATATAATAAATAAATCCGTTACATTTATATAGCGCTTTTCTGAGAACTCAAAAGCACTTTACATATGGGAGGGGGAGATCTCCTCAACAACCACCACTGTACAGCATCCACCTGTTATAAATGTATTTGCTGTCATATTTGATTATGGGAACAGCCCGGATACTACTCGTAATCACTGTTATGTGACATTTTGGTTAACAGAATAAATTAATCATGTCTGACTGCATATAAAACATTTCTACAATGCCACCGAAAACCTTTGCATGATATTAAAATCATACAACTAGGTGTCAGTAAGTAAAAGACATGTGCCATATGATATATAGCACAACATAAACTAAAATTTCCAAGTGCAATTGTAATCCTAAATTATGGTTTCTCTGCTCTCCATTTAACTCTAGATATCCCAGTGGACAGTTTTGACACTTTCTTAAGTGTGTGGGAATGAGTGGTTGCCCTTGGCGACAGTACTTTTGACCTGTGACAATGCTGTTATCCCAAACGACCTTAAGGGTATTTTTAAACGCACCTCATCTGTCTCATGCACCTCCTCTCTCTCTCTCTCTCTCTCTCTCTCTCTCTCTCTCTCTCTCTCTCTCTCTCTCTCTCTCTCTCTCTCTCGCGTCTTCCTTCCTGATCTCTTCATTTTCCTCTCTCTCTCTTTCTCTCAGTCTCCCTCTATCCTCTCCTTTACTGCCTGATTAGCTGGATTCTATGCTCCTTCCAAGCCATTGGAATCTGGGTCAGAACTCACAGCTGCTCTGGATCAAGGGCTAGTGTTGGACCAGCGCTGAGGTTGATATTAGATTTTCATCAACTATAAATCAGTAGTGACAAAACAATGATTATAGAGCTATTTAGCTCGAACTCTACTGCCAAGGTAATCCAGTAATGTAATTACCATTATAGACAGAACAAAATGTGACATAACATAAATCATCCTATTTAGTTTACTAAACAGCAGGACCTGGTCAAATTTATGCATAACTCTACCTGACCATAATATGTGAGATATTCTTTATAAAGCTGCTTACAGCCAGTTTAAAACCAGGACAATACAATGCAATGCAATACTAATTTAAAAATACAAAAACTTAATTATTCCAAACTGTTGACCGGTTATACTGTATATTTCTTAATTACTATATATATATATATATATATATATATATACACCCTGGTTTTGAGCCCCGGCTGAGCCAGGAGGCCTTTCTGTGTGAAGTTTGCATGTTCTCCCCGTGTCAGTGTGGGATTCTCCGGGTGCTCCGGTTTCCCCCACAGTCTAAAGACATGCAGGTAAGGTTGAATGGATATGCCAAGTTGTCGTAGTTTAAGTGTGATTGTGAATGTGTTTGTGATTGTGAAGTTCTGGTCAAAAGATTATCATTTTTAAGTTTCTTGACTGATATATAAATATGACTGGATCAAATATATATATGAAAATGTTAATAATTTAAACAAAATAAGATGGATCATACAAAATGCATGTTATTTTTATTTAGTACTGTCCTGAATAAGATATTTTACATACAATATATTTACATATAGTCCACAAGACTAAAAAATAGCTGAATTTATAAATGACCCTGTTCAAAAGTTTACACACCCTTGGTTCTTAATACTGTGTCGTTACCTGGATGATCCACGATTGTTTTTTGGTGATGGTTGTTTTTGAGTCCCTTGTTTGTCCTGAGCAGTTAAACTGACCAATGTTCTTCAGAAAAATCCTCCAGGTACCGAAAACTCTTCATTTTTCCAACATCTTTTGCATATTTGAACCCTTTCCAGCGGTGACAGTGTGAAAAGATGGATCTCAAAAATCATACAGAGGACAAGTGAGGGACTCAAACACAACTATTAAAAAAGGTTCAAACATTCACTGATGCTCCAGAAGCAAAGATAATGCATTAAACCGTGGCGTGAACAATGAGTGACAATGGGTGAAAACTTTTTGAATTTGAAGATCAAGGTAAATTGCATTTCATTTGTCTTCCGGGAAACATGCAAGTAAGTATCTTCTATTGCATCCGAAGAGCAGTACTAAATATTTTTTGTTTAAACATTATTAAATAACACAATTAAACAAACTAAGAAAAATGTTGACATCTTCATCTTGTTCAAAAGTTTTCAAGGGGTTCACAAACTTTCAAGCAGCACTGTAACAAATAGTTAAATTAGTTAATCCAATTGTGTGTGTGCTATGCGTTTATGCTTATCTTGTCATTAGCTTAGCAATATCTGCTAACGGCAAACTCAATTATAGTCTCTTGTGCTTCACTTGAGGACCACTAACTGTTTATATTGCAGGCAGGAAACTTCCTACATAAAGTTTCAAACATGTCAGTTATGAATGATATTCTATTTAAGGTGTGATGTTGCCTTAGAAGGCAGCAGAAAGCAAGGCAACTCAGTTTTGGAACAGAGCTAATCCAACCAACACTGACATCATGACTAAATCACATACCTTGACACTATCCGATTTCTTCCTCACAGATCCAAACATACCAGAATTATATTCCTAATATGTGATGAACTACATCCAATAATTCCAAAACTAAATGTTACAAAAGTGTATAAACAAAAACAGACAGTAATTCACTCTCTTTCGTCCAAAACACACACACACACGCGCACAGGGACTCCCTCATTAAAGGGATACTTCACCGCTGGAAATATGAATGTGTATTATTTAAATTGGATCATTTATGTAGTTGAAATGTGAAATTATTTTTGAAGTTAGTGCCTTCTAGACTGAGAAAAGCCAGAAAATTTATTTTTTATATAAAAGACAACAACTCCTAGAATGCACTTGCTTCAATGCCCTACGAGGCCACGCCTACCGGTTACAGAGGCCAGTATCGGAAGAATTGATACAAATAGATCCCTTTTGCGCCGACGTCATAGTTACGTCACGGCGCTAGCTGGTTGCAAAACAGAGTGAAAACTGGAGGCGGCCAATACAAACCAGCACAGATTCGACTACATAAGGAGCTTAAATTACTGTTATTATTATTAAATGTCATCTTGTTGTATTGTTGGGTTCTAGAATCAACGGAGTACAGGCTACAATTTTACATTTTATCGCAATGTTTTCTAAATTATTGTCATTATTTGTGAATCATCTATGATTGTTGTTTTGATTGGTTGTGACTAGACTTTTTGAAGAACCTGGTAAGAAAGGGTAATCAAATACATAGTTAAAAAATGTATATGCTGTATCTGGAATTTTTATTTCTAGAAAATATTCACATAATTAAAATTGCACCGTAATGTCACTCTTTACATTGTCGTCTTCTGGCCTTGGCTTTGGCTAGGCAGAACTTTGGATCGTACCACAAGTCTTGTACGTGACCATTCAGGACATAGTTATAGGCATCGGAAGATGTAAATGCCCTCAGTTTCTCTTTTTACGCTCAGTTTCTCTATCGGGTAGGTAAGGTGTAGATGTCAGGCTTCTCAACCGGAGGTAACTTAGCGTTAACGTTAATCCTGTCAGATCGTCCCATTGACTGAGCGTGTACGGGTCAGCCAATCTGGTTCCGTCCGTTAAAATTAACTTTTCCAAACAACAACCTGGACAGTGAGTGACCTTGCACAATAAGATAAAATTGGATTTTCTCCAGTCATTGTTAAAAAACAAGCTAACAAAACTGTTAAACTAACTTTAGTGAAGCGGCCAGAGGGATCTTTCTGCAACCAACTAAGCTCCGCCCACAAAAAAAACATCACCATGTTTACTAACTGAAAAGGGGTCTATAGGCTACTAGTTGACTCGAAACTGAAAAGACGCCGTAATTATCGTAATTCTCCATGACGAGTCTGCCTGGGCTCTTCCTCCTGACCGACGGGCGGGTCTCGCTTCTCTGCTGCAGCGGCTGCTCCGGCCGCCTCTGGTTCCTCCATCGTCCGCGGCTGTTCCTCGCTGCGTTGTGGCTTCGGATTCGCTCGCCGGATTTCGGGATGTCCGGCATTCGGCTTTTGGTTTCTGTGGTCGCCATTCATTATGTTTACATGCACGCCTTTTGTTTCAATCGGACTGAATTCATTCCGATTAGTGAATCTGAATGTAGTGTTTACAAGAACGCTAAACAAGTGATTGGTTGATGTGCGTATTAGCATTGTGAAGCAGAATGCATGACCTGCAAACCTGGCACGTACGTGTCAGTGTCAAATAATGTAATAATGTAGGCGTAGTGAATGGCGACTGTGGAAAGTAGGAGCCGAGTCCCGGACATTTTGGGCGATCTCGAGGTCCGATGCACGGATGGTGGGGGAGCGGGAGGCGGCCGGAGCAGCTGCAGCAGCGGAGGAGCAAGTCCTGCTTGGCGGTCGGGAGGAAGAGCCCGGGCAGTCATGGCCGGACATGTCCGGGAAAAAGAGGATGTATGGTCACCCCTACTACTCAGCTTTCTCCACAGAGCAAGAGCCTCTTAGCTTAGCTTAAAAAAAAGATGGCTGACACTGTTTATACATTCTGTTTGAGTGAGATCCCACCCACTATATGGGCGGGTTGAAAACATGAGGAACTAGCTCCTTCTACTGGCTGGCTGTTTTTAGCCTCTGGCCAGGAAATATTCCGATGACGCAAAATGACGATTTTTTGCGTCAAAGGAAGATTTTTTCTAGACAAAAAATACATAAATCTCTCATCTCATGGGGACATGAGGGGGGAAGCATGGTAATTCCAAAATACTACAGGTTTTCTACTGATACAAAGCTTAATGCTAATCGGTGAAGTATTTAAGTGTATTGCATAAATGCTGATGTCATGAAAATGAATCTGTTGGCCTCTTTTTGGCTGAGAAGTGAGTGTGATCACCCACATACAGGTTCATTAAATCTGTGTGACTGTGTATGTGTGTATTTCAATTCACAGTCAATACACTGAGGGATCAGATCACAAAAGTGTACTGAGCATGTGCTTTACAGCACGTAGGCTACAGTTGAAAGGGAACGTGAGAGCGAGCGAATGGCACTCCGGTTTCTGAGCAAGGAGAAGAGAAATTGCTGAGCTCATTGTCTCAAGAGAGACAGGGCGCTGCGAAGGGAATGTCCTGAAAATTGGGCATGGGCATGTGTGGACTGTTCACTTCAAAGCAGAAGCCCCAGGGTATCTTGCCACCCAAAGACCCAGGTCAACATTTATGCACTCATCTGAAGCACACATATTTGACTTCCTGAAGTGTTTGTAATAGCAGAAAGATATTAAAAGGTATTAAAATTAGAACATATTTGGTTAATATTACACCATTCACATTCAAAAATAATATTTTTCTACTGACAGCCATTACAAATTGACCATTTATCCTGATTTTTTTTTTGTAAGCAACATATGAATAAAAAATAACATTTAAAATCAATATTTATGAATTTGTTCGACACTTTTATCCAAATGCATTCAAGGTGTTTTCAGTTCATTTTTCTTTATCAGTTCCCTGTCAGTTGGATCCACGATCTTACCATCGCTAGTGCATTATGCTCTAAGGCGGCAATACATTTAAGTCTAAATTTACCTATACATTTCATATTAGCAAATTTATATGAAATGGGAAAAAAAACCATATATGACTTTAAATTAAACCAAGCACTTTGATTCTATAAGAGACTCTTACGGTGCAACCAAAACTCTCATTCGGTTTGATGGAGTTTTATCGGATCAATTGAGGTGTTTACAATCCAATTAAGCCATCAATCCGATTACTAACAGATTATTTGGGTGCATGTAAACATAACTCGTGTAAACCAGCCCGGACTAGCAAGAAAATTCATTAAATAAGACAGATGTTTCAAACAAAATGAAAAAATTCCATTCCGAAATACTGCGGCATTTAAGCCACTGGAAATTACACTATTCTCAGATGTCCTCCTCGCCATTGTACCAGTGCCACTGAATTTGACTCAACCAGACATCAATCCCTCATACAGCATGTCATCGAGCATTTTCATATTTCATATGGTAACATTCACACACTTTTATGGTTTTTGTGCAGCATGTGGCTCATCTGAGAGGAGGTCCAAGAATGTGGCTCTGTCATATTTCATGAGAAGGTTGTGTGCAAAAGCATAAAACACCATTTCCAGGAAAGACGCTCATTTGGTTAATTTAGAAACCGCTGCAATCTACGAGCCAGACAAAAACACTTGGAAGATTAATAGCAAAACATCATCAGTCCAGTGTTCTGTCGCAGAGGCATAACTCCTGCGCTTGGCCGCCATCTGTAATTATCACCCGCGCATGTATATATCACATGCCTCATCTAATCGCCACCGCCTACGACTGAAAGCGTGTTCCAGCTGCCGAATTAAACATGTCAAGAGTGTTTAAGAAAGGCATGTGTCATATATTGTACATTGACAGTCATTAAGAAAATATCTGTTTGTTCGATAAACCGCTGACCCCCCACCCCACCCCCCCACGATGGCTGTTAAGAGCTTGGCAATGTGACAAGACAAAATGGCACCTCATCATCGTCTCAAGAATCTTTTCTGGAACAAATTCGACATGAGCGAGAGCCACTATTTATTTTCTGCTAAATATTTGAGCCGAGATGTCTTTTATAGAGAGGTTGTATATTGAGATTATGCCTTTTTTTTATCCAGTGTGTTAAATTTATTCTCTTTCTCTTTCAGTTCACCTTTTGACAGCAGGCTTTGTGTACAGACTGTGGGAAAGTTTCCTTTCCTGATGAGGTCATCCCTTCAACCACCCCCCCACCCCACCAGATCTGTTTCACTCACTCACACACACACGCACAAACACACACACACACAGGAAGGAGGTATACAACAAGGTCTTGGCTTTTAGGCTGTTTGTGTAGGCACACATATGATTGCACGATGAATGTCACGTGAGGCTTTTGTGGTAATACTGAAGAGAGTGTCCACGATAAAGGATTAATCTAATTTGAAAAAAATTGTAAGTACTTCGAAATAAACCTTTTGTGTTCATTGTGAGATTTGAAAACCTTTATATACTTTTTAAGCAATGATTCAATTTAATGACTCTAAAAATGTCATATGGTGTAACCATAAAGCAAAACAAAAAGTAATAGCATTTTCCTTACACCTATAGAATACATGTGTACACATCTTAATCATTATTTTCAAAAACATTCTTAACATGTTTTTGAAGGTAATATATAGTATATTGTGTTGTTGTGTTACAAATATCATTAATTACTAAATAATAAATCTTACGTTTTTTGGGGGGTTGTACCACATGACAACTTAAAACCTGAACTAACCGAAAAAGGTCAAATTACCTGATATTTTAGGAAACTTACTGAACTTGACACACAGATGGTCAGCAGGATCCTCTCTATCAGGGGTCATTTCCTGTTTTATGGTTTTGTTTTATTTTTTGCAGATTGGCCAGACCACATGACTTGATGGACAAATATTAAGTTTTTCAAATATTAATAAGATGTTTTGCTAAAACATTATACACATATGATAGAAAAAGTAAATTCAGCATATGCATTGCATTTAATGTACTGCACGCACAAAAACCAATTTATTATATATATATATATATATATATATATATATATATATATATATATATATATAAAATTTATACACATATATAATATATATATATATAATTTATACACACCAGTATATAATATATATTTATATTTGTTTTTAGTGTCATCTATATACAAATTTTTTTGGTACATCAAGTTAAACTAAATAAAAATTAGATATGTTTTATTTAGCTAGATATCTCTGAAATAAAACATGTTTAAGTAGGCTAACTTTTTTATGGTTCTAGTTTTAGTTGAACTATTATAACCCTGCATCCAACCACGAACTGCACGTACCCCTGTCTATCATTTCATTCAAATACAAATTTTCAGTGACCTTTTGCACCCTTATCCCAAAAAATAATTAAGCTCAGGGTCAAAGTCTGCATCCATACAGAAAATACCACCCTAGAGCCACACTTCTGACACAGTCTCCCCTAATAATGTGCCTTTATGACCAAAGCTCACACTCCCAGTGTAATGTTGGAACTCAACGACAAGCGAAAACGTGCAAAACTAAACAAAAAACACAGAGCTCACAGTTGTGACCATGAGTCTGATGAAGAGGAATGGCTGACACACACACCTCTCCAGATGTACACACACACAGGTCTTTGTTTAAGAGATGTGTAATACACTCACAGCGCTTAATCAAACTCTCCCGACTGTGACTCTTTTCCAATGTGTGCGTTTACGCAAACATGTGGAGACATGTGGAGACCTGCGGGGTGTTGAGATGAATTGTGTGTGTGTGTGTGTGTGTGTCTGGAGAGTTGCATGACTGGCATTCCTCTCAATCATACTGAAGCCCATAGTGAGAAGGTTAAAGAAACAAAAAAGAAAGAGAACACACTCTCGGAGCTTGGTGTATTTGGGAAGGTGTGCCAGAAGGGGGCGCTCAGCTTAACTGACTCAGAAAACTCAGTGAAACTTTCTTTGTCTCATTCTTTCTTGTTTAATTTCCACATCCACCCCCTTGACCCAAGCCTGTATAAAGGGCAGTTTGTTTAATCAGTAATCACATCTGAACAAGTGAGACACTATCTTTATATCCAACCAGACCCAAATAAGCAAACCATTATACTAACCTCTCTCTCTCTCTCTCTCTCTCTCTCTCTCTCTCTCTCTCTCTCTCGGTGCATGCTGGGAGTGTTTGGGTTGTGCGTGAGGGTTTCACGGGGAGTGCAGGAGAATTTTTCGTATTTCTTTTTTCTATTGCACATTAATTAGAATGTATTAGAAGGGGAATACTTTTTGACTAGAGGAGCAAAGACTGTTTATTTGGAAACTTTTGTGGCGGCATCGAGATGGCGTCTCACCCCGCGGCCGCGGAGGTGCTGGCGTCACCTGTGTCGCTCCGTCAAGGCGTCAGGTGTGTGCCTGCACAAGGCGTGACGGTGGAAGATGTGTTACTGGTGGTTGGAGAACTAATCGGATTTGAAAACATTTCTTCGGCGTCGAGGATGAATAAGGCGGTAGTGGTGTTTGTAAAGAAGGAAGAACAGGCAAATCGGTTGATAAGCGATGGAATTGTGGTAGGTGGAGATTTTCTTACCGTTTCACCGCTGGTAACGCCGACGACCCGTATAACCGTGTCTAATGTCCCCCCTTTCATTCATAATGATGAAATTGAAAGGGCGTTGGCGAGATATGGAAAGTTTGCAAGTGGGATTAGAACGATTCCACTGAGGTGTAGAAACGAAGCTTTGAAGCACGTTATGTCGTTCAGGCGGCAAGTGTTTATGTTTTTGAATCAGCCAGAGCTGGATGTATCGTTTAGAGTTGGCCACGAGGGAAAAACCTATGTGGTTTACGCTAATACTGGTAGCATGAAGTGCTTTGAGTGTGGGGATATTGGGCATAAGAGGATGGCGTGCCCACATAAGGCCCAGGATAGGCAGGAGGAGGAGGTAGCTGAACATAGTGCTGCTGTTGAGGTTGTTCAGGAAAAAAATGACGATGTACAGAATAATACTGATGAAACAAATTTTGAGAAAGTACCAACTCAGATTACAGAGGGAAGGAAAGTTGTTAATGCTGATTTGATTGACAGTAATGATCAGAAAGATGATGTTGATGAAAACGAGGGTTCTATTGGACAAAATAATGCATCTAAAATGGGGGAAAGTAGTGTGATGACTGATGATGTCAACAAAGGAAAAATAAATGTTGCAATTGCTCAAATTGACGATTCGGAAGTATCTAACAGTGTTGAAATGTGTACTGATTCTGAAATGGGAGATGATGATATTTTCCCTGAAATTTCAGAATTTGGTTCACAAATCATGGAGGACACATACACACTGCAAGAAATAAATGACTTTCTTGATACAACTTTTGGAAAGACTGTGGAAGTCAAAGATTTCTTCCCAGACATAGGGAAATTTATAGTATCGGTGACTTTGTTACAAAGAAACGTTAGTCATGATGTTCTTAGCAAGCAGAAAAGATTTCGGCTAAGGAAGATCTTAACGAAGTTAAGAAAGAGTAGGGCAAACGCTTCACAAAATGATTAGAACACACAGGGTGTCGGCTATTCTTTGTCTTTTCACTCTGTTTCTGTCCTCTTTATATTTTTCCCTTTTTATGGAGTTTTTGAGAGCAGGCTCCTTAAATATAAATGGGGGTAGGGATGGAAATAAGTTAGCAATGGTGTCAGAATTATTTAGAATTAAGAAGGTGGATATTGTTTTTTTACAAGAGACACATTCCAATACAGAAAATGAGTCGGAATGGGATAGATGGTGGGAAGGAAAATGTGTGCTAAGCCATGGGACAAATTTGAGTTCTGGTGTGGCCATATTATTCTCAAAAAATATAAATGTAAATATTTTAGTTGTAGAAGAAGTTGTGAAGGGAAGAGTATTACTAATGCATATAGAATTTAAGGGAACTGTGTTTGTGCTTATAAATGTTTATGCACCAAATATTGGGCCTGAGCGAGTGGAGGTTTTTATGAAACTAAAAAATGCTGTCCAAAAAATTGGAGATCAGGTGTGTGTTATCATTGGAGGTGACTGGAACTGCACTGTGGATTTTATACTTGATAGGAATGGGGAAGAACCTCATAATGAGTCAAGTGTGGTATTATCAAAAATCATAAAAGAGCTTAATTTGATTGATATTTGGAGGAAAAGAAATATAGGGATTAGACAATATACATGGCTTAAAGCGTCTGAGAATAGAGTTAGTGGGGCAAGACTAGACAGATTTTATATTGATAAAACATGGAATAATAAGGTGATGAATGCTGTTATTTTACCTGTTGGGTTTTCAGATCACCACTTGGTTTTATTTGATTTAAACATGAAGACAATTACGAAGCCAAATTATTTTTGGCATTTTAATGTTAAATTATTACAAGATGCTTTATTTTGTGATAGTTTTAAATTATTCTGGAATAAATGGAAAATGCGGAAAGATTCTTTTGAAAACATGTGTCAGTGGTGGGATGTTGGCAAAGTAAATATAAGAATATTTTGCCAAAATTACAGTTCACATAATACATCAAGGGTGAAGTTTGCAGTAAAAAGTAGAGGTCGACCGATAGTGGATTTTACCGATAACGATAGCTAGGTTGGGCCATACTTGCCGATAACCGATTAATGAACCGATAGTTTTTAAAATTGATACTGGATAAAAACAAACATAACACTCCAAGTAAAACAGTGCTGAACTTTATTATAAAAATAAAAAAACTGTATTGAACCATGAAAACATGCTAAATGAAATAAATATATAAATGTGAATAAATATTTAAGTCAATAAAAGACATTCATTCAAACTGAAACAAAAAGTAATACTCTAAATAACAAATAAAACCAGTTACATTCAAAATGTAACTATTTAACTGTTCTTTTCAAGCCATTAATTAAAAAGTAACTAAATTTGTATTAAAGTGAAGATGAAAAAAATAAATAACCGAAATCGAATGCTTTTCTGATTCGTTTATGTTTCTGTCGGCTGTATGAACATATCATTTTGCTTACGTCTCTAGCTTTAAATATGCAACTTATCTGCATATGTAATGCATAAAAGTGACCAGCTGGATATGAACTAATGCAAATAGAGGTAACAATTGTGACATTAAACATTCGGGTCGGACTTACGTTTATGTTTGTCAGTGTTTTAACCGCTTGAGGTACTACTAATGTTAGCGTCCTCTCAGCCTCGAAGGCAAACAAACGCCTACTGTCTCTACTAATGCAGCATTTAGTCAACAAATTAATCACTTTATAATGATATGACAAAATGTACTGTATAGGCTACATACATTTGAGCTGTCGGTGCTTTAAACGCGCATCTGATGTCAGCGCTCTCCACGCAGCATGTGCTCTCCGCGCAGCACACAGAATCACGTGTCGAAATAAACAACACGAGGCACAAGTTTTTATTACACCTCTAGAGGCCGCTCTTGTACTGCATCGTGCCAGCAGACCCTTCTCAGCTCTTACACTGTGTACTGAATGACAGCGTGCGCTTCTCAGCCGCTCCAGCAATGGACGCAACCAGGAAAAACTATCGGTATATATTTTTGCCGATAACGATAGTTCCACCAGTCAACAATCGGTGCCGATTAATCGGCAAAACCGATGAATCGGTCGACCTCTAGTAAAAAGCTTGGAGAAAGACATTCAAAGAATTGAAAGTACTATTTTTAATAATGGAACTGGGCAGAGTGAGCTGTTGAATAAGAAAAAGAAAGAACTTGGCTCGTTATTACAGGAGCAAGTGAAAGGAGCAATTGTAAGGGCGAGAATCTGTTCCATTAAAGACATGGATGCTCCTACATCATTCTTTTTCAATCTTGAAAAGAAAAGCTCCCAACAAAAACAAATATATCATCTTCAACGGCCGGATGGGACTATAACGTCAGACCCGGTGGAAATAAAGACGCTGGCAGTTAACTTTTACAAAGAACTGTATGATGCTGAGGACTGTGAAGCTGAGAGTGCTTCTGATTTGCTGAGTGATTTACCTCAGGTGGAGGATGAGGGGAAAAAATCACTAGACAGTCAAATAACTTTTCAGGAGATTACAGAAGCAATGAAACAGTTATCTTCTGGACGTTCTCCGGGAATTGATGGACTGCCAGTTGAGTTTTACCAAGCTTTTTGGAATATATTAGGACAAGATCTGTATGAAGTACTCATTCAAAGCATCAAAAGTGGAACACTTCCTATAAGCTGCCGAAGAGCTGTACTGTCTTTGCTTCCAAAAAAAGGAAATCTAGGTCTTCTAAAGAATTGGAGACCAGTTTCTCTATTGTGTTTGGACTATAAAATACTGTCAAAGTGTTTAGCAAATAGGCTAAAGTGTTATTTAGAATTATTGGTTCAAAATGACCAGACGTATTGTATTCCCAAAAGGTCAATCATGGATAACCTCTTTTTATTAAGGGATGTAATTGATTTTAACCAATTTAATAATTTCAACCTGGGTATTCTTTGTTTGGACCAAGAGAAAGCATTCGATCGGGTTGACCATGTGTATCTTCTTAAGGTTTTAAAGCATTTTGGATTTGGAGAGAATTTTATATCTTATATTAAGTTGTTATATTCAAATGTTTTTGTGATGGTTAAAGCTGGTGGAGGATTGAGTGCACCAATACCGGTATCAAGGGGTATTAGGCAGGGTTGCCCGCTTTCTGGACAACTGTATAGCCTCGCTATTGAGCCTTTGTTGTGTAGGATAAGGAGAGATCTGAATGGAATTTTACTTCCTGGCATAAATAGTACTAGTAGGGTGTCATTATCTGCCTATGCGGACGATATTACAGTCTTTATCACAAGCCAAAATGAGGTTGACGTTTTAACGGGAATTATAAAAAAATATGAGAGGGCATCTTCAGCAAAAATGAACTGGGGAAAAAGTGAAGGGCTGATTATTGGTCAGTGGGGAGGGTTAGGACCTCCAATATTACCGGGTGGATTGCTGTGGGTAAGAGAAGGGTTAAAATTTTTAGGTGTTTTTTTAGGAAATGCAGCATTTAAAGGGAAAAATTGGGAGGGAATGCTGGAAAAGGTGAATGCTCGGTTGTCTAGATGGAAATGTCTATTACCACATTTGTCGTACAGGGGGAGAGTTCTGGTGGTAAACAACCTGGCTGCCTCTACCTTGTGGCATAGACTTGTGGTACTGGAGCCACCTGATGACTTGATCTGCAGGATACAAAGGACTTTTGTGAACTTCTTCTGGAGTGGAGAACACTGGATTCGCGCAGCAGCACTTTATCTTCCAGTTCAAGAAGGAGGCCAAGGTCTGGTGGACGTGAGGAGCAGAATCTGTGCTTTCAGAATCCAAGCAGCACAGAGACTTCTCTACCATAAGAACTTGGTTTGGTCTCAGACTGCGAAGGCGAGTCTTCAAAAAGCTGGGGGTCTTGGATTGGATAGACATTTATTTTTAATGAACCTGGAGAAGATAAACATGTCTGAGCTTTCACACTTTTACCGGACAATGTTGCATTCATGGAGAGCTGTTTTTAAAGTTGAAAGAGAGGTTGATGAACCTGGGAACTGGGTTCTGGAGGAACCATTGTTTTTTAATCCAATGACTCGAACAAGACTTTTGTCTTCTGTGAGTGTGAGTGCATGCTTACAGAGAAATGGAATTGTCAAGCTGGGACACCTCTTGAATGGAGATGGATGGAAGCCGCTGGAGGAACTTAAAGAAATGACTGGTTTAAGATCTTCACGCTTGACAGAAAAGTTGTTGGAGGAGATTGTCAATGTCTTACCAGGTAGTTACAGAGAGTACATTGGGAGAGGAGCTTTGATGGACATGACGAATGAACGGGAACTCCCAGGAATTAAAATCTCTCATCTCATAAAGACGGAAAATGAAGATGATGGTGTGGGGTCAATTCTATCTTTTAAAACCCCGCAGCTGGAACATTTTGAGTCTGCATCCAAAAAAGCAATATATTACTCTACAGTCAAAGTTTTGCACCAGGACTCTCTTAAAGGACAAAAAGCCTCGAAGTGGCCAGGTTTGTTGAAGCCAGACTTCCTCCTGAGGGACAGGTGGAGAGCCCTGTATAAGCCTCCCATAGAGAAGCGCACGGCTGATCTGCAGTGGAGGCTTATTCACGGGGCGATAGCTACGGACAGACACGTGGCGCACCTGAATCCGGCAGTGGGTGAACAGTGTAGGTTTTGTGGAATGGTAGAAAACTTGGAACATTTGTTTTTAAGATGTGATAGGTTGAAAGGTCTTTTTAGTCTTCTTGATAGATGGTTTCAAGCGTTTGATGAAACATTCTCAGAAGAAGTGTTTATTGGGGGTGTGATATACAGATTCTTAATCAGAAGGAAAGCGTGTTTGTTAAACTACTTGATCGGAACTGCAAAATTAGCAATTTGGAAGACGAGAAAGAATGAAGGGCTGAATCTTCTTAGTACTGATGCTGAATTAATGTTCAAGAACCTTGTAGCTGGAAGGTTAAATATAGAGTTTGTATATTATAATCTTATAAAGAATGAGGGGTGTTTTGATGATATTTGGTGTCTTAAAAATGTTTTGTGTGTAATTGATGAGGACCAGTTGGTTCTTAATTTTTAATTTATTTTATTTGATGAGTATTTGATGTTGTGAATAATGTTTTTATTATGTAAATAATAAAGTCTTGTTAAGCCTCTCTCTCTCTCTCTCTCTCTCTCTCTCCAGAGAATAGTGAGCTCATGCCACCAGCAGTCTACCACATGATGCTGAATCAGTGTCTTTGAAAGTGTCATGTTGTAATATTAAAGCTTTTCTTGCCCTACTACACATACAATGTCCTTGCTACCTGATAGAAGTGTCCTAATAAACCAGTGTTCAAACTAATTTCATCCCGTTTATGTGAGTTGTAACATACCTGTAAAAAAAGCTAGCCGCTAGCATTCTCATTCATCTCAATGGCAGTTGCTCGGCAGTGCAGGAAATACATAACGTGGATCCTGCCATCAATGCTTCATGAGGATTTTTTTTGAGCCAATCACCTCATTCCTAAATGTCATGTGACTGATCATGTTAAGAACTTTTTTTCTGCAGACAACACATACGTCTATTTCATCACTATATCATACCCTTTTGTTGTAAAAATAATAATAATAAATACTAGTTTAGTCAGAATACGCAGTTATGAATGACATTCAATGAGAAACTAACAATGACTAAACTTTGATTAAACTCGGAGAATTCAACACCACAAACATAACGATAATGACAGAGAAGAACAATAGTATTATAATTTTTATCCAGCTGATAATTTATAAAAAAATTGGCAGCCAATCAGAATAATCCATCTGACTTCAAAGAGCTTTAAGCAGCAGACACCATAAATGCAGTGAACGCTTATAATAAACAGAAAAATATTGTGCATTAGTGTGGATGCTAATATCATTATAGTTCTCATTCTTGGTGTGAACATGGCATCAGTAAAAAAAAAAAAGGTTAAGCCTTATGTCTGAATGCATACGTATCTATATAGTAGGTGAAAAACAGAATGTGAGCTAAGTATTATGTCAGAATTCATAGTATTCATAAAACAGTAGACGAAAAGTAGCCTAGCTGGATGACCTATACTACTTCAGGTCCAATTGGAATATTTACTATCCCATGAGGCCACTGAAGAGGTTTTGTGATGGGCGACGCAACAAGCTGGTAGGTCACAAGACAACATGACAGCTGTTGTAGATGTCCAAATTACTTTTACACACATTCATACTATAGCCTATACATAACATCTTTTAATGGTCGCAAAGTAAGTTCCAAACCAAAAGTAGTTCCTACTATGTAATACATGATTTTGGGGGCAGCTAACATGTTTGTAGCTCGATAGATAGCTATACAAAATATCACAATATAACACTTCATATAGCACAACCATTTTAAAGAAAACTACCTAACTCTTGAAGTTTGTTACAGCCATAATAAGGAAAGAAAATAAGTCAGTGTAACTAGCATTAGCATTTTTGTACATGTTTGTGGCTTAACCTGCAAGTGAACCAAGTAGCATGTCAACAGAACTCATGATAGATGTCCTTTCATGACAAACACTGTCTCAATTTAGTACCATACAATATCTTTATTGTATTCTGTGCATGTATAGAGTCCATAAAATAGTTTACAAATAAACCAAAAAGAGTTACAGTCCAAGAAAATAACAGTTTTTGTAATATTTATGTCTGATTCAGATTTATTCCAAGTGAAACTTTTAGCCCAAAATCCTCTTTGATCAAGCATTTACACACGTGTTCAGTAAAAAATAATATGTCAGAAGTACTGAGTTTACATGAGTAATGCTGCTTACCTCGAATACGGGTGATTTATCAAATAAGACGTTTTAACAATCATGCCGCATAGACGAGTAAGAGATGAATATACACAGAATATGAGTTATATGATAAATATTTCCAAATATATAAACAAAGTTAAGCCAACGTGCTTTTTAAGGAAACCACTTGTCATTGACAAATTATAACATTATAAACAAAAACACTGATAAACAACAAATGTACTGAATATTTTGAGCTATAAAAACATTAAAGTGGTATTTGATATACACAAATATATTTATAAAATCGAAAACATTGAAGTTTTGTAAATTGATATGCAAAATGTCCTTTGGTCTGCATCTTGTGGATGTACGTATGTGCCCAGACACAAATTAATCTAGTTTCACCTCCATCATTATTATTTACAAAAGAAACCAGGGACCTCCAAAATACTGCAAAAAAGTCTTCTAGGCAGCTAAAATAAGAATAATAATAAAAAACAACAACTATTAAGTCATTTTCCCCCTTAGGCCTTCAACTGCTTTGAGACTCTGTTTGTGTCAGTGCGAGAGCGAGTTAAAGAAGTGTGGCGCCCCCTACTGGACGTGTCACGTGATGCAACAGTACTGAATGGATTTAAAAGAAGTCCTGTGGAAAATGAAATCATCCTCAGAACGGTCATCAGGAATGTTATCCTGGGACTTGTGAAAGGGGTCGGCAATTAAGGTCCACCAATACATTTGTTCCTGGTCCCCGTGAAGTTTAGCGATGCCCCATTTTGTCCAAATAACAGGGAGAAGTTTCATCCATTACAATACTGATGTTTCATCTTGTCTCAACACCATCAGCAAGCGATACTAACACAGTTATCACATAACTGTAGCGGAACTGAATATGTTTTGGTCTTCTACATTTGAAGTCGAGGATGTTCTCTCAGTGTTGATGTGACTCTGTTCCATCTGCCAGAATCGCTGTGTATATTTTTTCTATTTGGTCTTCGGAGAGCCTATCATCACCTTGGACACAAAGTTGACAATGGCGCTGGCGGGCTGCTCGGGGTCGTGTTCGGCGAACAGGTGACACACATTCTCTGTGCTGCTTCCGCTTTTCCTCGCAATAAAGCCAAAGATCCTGTTACACACACACACACGCACAACAATGAATACATGTCCAATGAGCACATTTACTCAAATACACTAGCACTACTTCAAAACTAAGATTGGGACTCACTTTGCTGCTGTGCAGCCGTCTCGTGTCCATCTGTGAACAGATCAGTATAATGTCAGATAACCCCACAAAAATCCATTAAAAAAATTAATGTTGAATTGAATTAAATTAAATGAATTCAAATCGCTAAATAAACATACTAAACAATTTATAAAACAGCTTATAAATCATACTAAGTGAAGTTTTTGAAAACGTAAAAAATACAGTTTGTACAGTATAAAAATCATTATGTCTATGGAAAGTCCCCGTAAAACATGGAAGCACAACGTGTGTGTGTGTGTGTATGTGTTACATACTTCCTGTCCTGAGGATCCAGGGCACAGAATATCACTGTGTTGACAGCATAGTGTCTTCTGAAGAACAATCTGGAAACACAAAGTAATTAAAAAACTTAATTGTATATATGTATATACTACATGTATGGTCATTGGTCACCGTGATTTTGCCAAGTAGGATGTTCCAAGGTCAACATGTTTTGTTCCGAAAATTTACTCCCTAACCACATCCCTTTAGGGTTAGGGATGCATTTAAATTAAGCAAAAGTGACAGTAAAGGCATTTATAATATTACAAAATATTTATATTTCAAATAAATGCTGTTCTTTTGAACTTTCTATTCATAAAACAACAGTTATATTTTAAATTCTGATATTTCACAATATTACTGTTTTACTGTATTTTTGATCAAATAATTGCAGCCTTGGTGAGCGTAAGAGTCTTTCAAAAAAAAAAAAGTTACAAAAATTACAAAAACAAATTATACACAAAACAACAGCTGATTATGAGACATGGGACAAAACATTTCACACAGCATAACCTAGATTCGTTTTCAAAATAGCAATCATCTCTGAATAATGTTGAAGCCGAAATGTCACTAAATGTGCCATTTCATTTGATCTAAATTATGGCATTACATTATCACTAAATACACACCTGACCATGAAAAATGAATTGAGAAACAGAAACAGAAACATAAAGAGAGAGAGACTCACTTCCTCTGGTTGTCTGTGAGGGTGATTCCCTGTGCAGACACTTTAAAGTGAACAACAGTGGATGTGGTTGGTGGATCCATACTGAAAATCACAGTGGTGGCCTTCTGAACACCCTGAACTCCAGTCAGAGACTCCAGCTCCACACTGCCCAGGAACCACACGTTACACGCTGAACAACACACATACACATTAGCACATGAAACACAGTTCCTATACAGTGATCAAATTCTACATGCACACACATATATTCAGTTACTGTACCTGCTCCCTGTTTAAGTAGCTCTGCTGCAGAGTTTGTAGATGTTTGTGCTGGAGATTCATTTAACTCTTCTACAGGGTCTAAAAGAAAAAGGGCCTATCCAGTTAGTACACAAACACTAGAAGAAAGAAAAAAAAGCACATCCAGACACACTAATAACTTTACTTACCTCTGCCTGGGATGATAAGTCTGCACGGTAAAGCCAAGGGTGTGATTGAATGTTGACACACCAAAGCTGTGAGACTTCCTGTACATGCAGGAAACGGTTTTAATTAGTTTAGCTAAATGTTTTACAATAATATTTTTTCATACAACAACAATGCACTGTTTTGCAATTTTGCTTATTTGAAAGGATATGTACTACTGTTAAAATCTTTGGAGTCAAACGTTTTTTAAATGCTTTTAGGAGTCTGTTATGCTACAGTATATTGTGAAATATTATTACAGTCGACAACAGTTGTTTTCTATTTTAATATATTTTAAAATGCAATTTATTCCTGTGATGGCATAGCTGAATCATTGCAGCATCATTACTCCAGTCTTCAGTGTCACATGACCCTTCAGAAATCATTCTAATATGCTGATTTGATGCTCAAAACACATTTCGTATTATCATAAATGTTTAAATCAGTGGTTCCGTTTAATGTTTTTGTGGAAAGTGTGATATTTTTTGAGAATGTAAAAAAAATAAAAAAATACAAAGTTAAAAAAAGCAGCATTTATTTGAAAAATATTTTTTTTTAACAATATAGAAGTCGTTAATGTCACATTTGATCATTCTACTGCACAGAAGTATTAATTTCTTTCAAAATGAAAAACCTACTGATACACTGACCAAATGAGTGAAAAGAAAATGGAAACAAATAGTTGCATGACGCTCCTGATTACGGCCACTAGAGGGAGATCTTGACCATGCAAATTATAAGGCTTTAAATAGCAGCACTCAAGACATTCATGCAGACAATGACATCAACAGATACTTACCAAAGTAGGGTTCGTTGGGGCAGCCTTTTAACCGCACACCTTTCGGTGTGCACTCGATCAGGAAATGCCGCACAAGCTCATTGGACAGATCACCCACTGTGCAAAGAGACAGGAAATGATGCCATGTGTAAAATTATTTTTAATTATCAAAGCAATTACATGTATGTTGTAGTAGCAATAGGAAATGCACTGAAATGTGTCGTACAAACAGAGAAAGTAGCTCTGAAATGATCAGGGATCTTGTTATAAAGAGAATTTCAACTGCTTGTTTCTAACTTTGAGATCCTTCAGAAGGATCTATGGGAGCAGCAACAGCACAAGGACAGACTTTCCTGCATTTTACTCTAATCAGGAGTTTAGGAACAACAGTACGTATCCTACTTCCTCCTTAATACCTCATTCGGACTGGGCAGGCCAAGTTTCTGAACACCGAACAAGCGTAACTGATGTTGAGGATATAGACAGACGTTGAGAAATCAGAGTTAGTTTGGTACAATAAACTATCTCAAAATGCCATTGCTCATTATACGAAAAAACAATTAAAAAACAGCATCATAATACTGTATGAAACCCCCTCTTACAAAGACATCTAGAACTATGACAATCAGATGGAGATGGACAGTGTGTGTGTGTGTGTGTGTGTGTGTGTGTGTGTGTGTGTGTGTGTGTGTCTTCCTTCCTCTGATTGAGAGACACACCATGTTTACAGAGGGTCTCTGGATATGAACGCTCCAGCTGTGTTCACACTCATTCAGCTGTTCCTCACACAATAGTGTTGGGACGTCCAGCTCTTTCAGGGTCTTAAAGTCTATCAAATATTTCCCTGCGGTTCATTCAAGGAGTTGCCCTGTACATTCAGGCCGTTTAAAACCTGGTATTAAGATGCGTTTTGGTCGATTGGATCACAAGTAGACGAGGGAGACACATTCCTGTTTACACCTGGTGTTTTAATTCGACTCTTTTGTCCACTTTCGACCACTTGTCCTGATTTCTTCAAGGGGAGGGACTATGGGCGGGTAAATGGTGAGAGAACATTGTGCTTTACATTTTTCATCTTCAAACCAAACTTTGTTCCCCAAATGACAAAGTTTAAATCCCATCTGGCTAGCGCACTTCACATAATGTTTAAAGTAGGCGGTCACTTGTGGATGTTTGAACACATTCAACCACATGAGCGTTTACACTACGAAAGCAATCCGGTCGAATGCGTTTTCGACTAGCTCTGGAAGTGGTCGAGAGTGGACAAGCTCAAAACTTTTTAGACCAAGTTTACAACTGTAATTAGCGTCGTCCACTTGTGATACAATCGACCAAAA
Organism: Phoxinus phoxinus; assembly: GCF_949152265.1. Taxonomy (NCBI): domain Eukaryota; kingdom Metazoa; phylum Chordata; class Actinopteri; order Cypriniformes; family Leuciscidae; genus Phoxinus; species Phoxinus phoxinus. The sequence continues at coordinate 25,400,327 of NC_136891.1, forward strand.
CGCATCTCAATACCAGTTGAAAACAGAGCCTGAGAATCTATGGTGTTATGGAAATTTTACATTTAGATGGGTACAACTTTTATTAACGATGAAGATTCATTTTTACTCATAAGCATTTAAAAGAATATAATCAAAGGCACATTATTAAAGATATAAAACTAAGTTTTTATAAATGTATGAGTTAGAACAAGGCTTGCAGGAACAATATGTTCTAAGAAGAACTAAGTAGCAAGTGACCTTTGTACTCCAAGTGTGAAGACTATGTGTGTGTGTGCAGCTTTGATCGAACTAAAGATAGACAAGATGTGTGAACAAGAGCAGCAGCTAAGAACAGGAAACTTTTGCAGACATGACGTTGCTCAGACCAGTTAGAATTTGGGTTGGACATGAGATAATGAGCTAAGACATCTCCCTTTAAGGTAACAAAGGATTTTTTACACAGGGTGTGTTAGGGTATATAACCTTGGCGAAAGGGACTAGCCTTCGCCTTCTCATGTCAGATGCTCTCTGTGTGAGAATGCCATAGACCTTCTCATATCAGACGCTGTCTGTATGTTGAACGTCTTATTTCTTGCAAGAAATAAAATACTTTGTTTAATCTTTTGAGAATCGACTTTGTCTCCTTCATCCAGGTTTGAATATTGATAAATTTCCACAACAAATGGCGACGAGGATGGGATTGCAAAACCGATGATCGTCGTGAGGGGAACAGTTGACTGGCCATCCCGAGAGAACACTCTACGGCTCGAAATCCTCAAGTTTAAGGGAAGAGAATTGTTCAACTCCTCACGACGACCTAGGTGGACGCAATTAAAGAACTCACAGACAGTGAGACTCACAAGACGGTGAGAGGAAATTTCTTATGTAACAAATAAGACAAATTTGGTTGATTGATATTTGCGTATTGAATATTTTTTCCTAAAGAGTCACGTTTGGGATAGACCTGATAGCAAGTTCCCAAACAGGTCTGGGATAAGACCACAAAACGTATTAAAATTTCCCTAAAGAGCCAGGGTTTTGAGAATAGGCCTGGAAATAATTTCTCAAACACCAGACAGAAGCACTGGTCTGGGAAAGACCTATATTGACGAATAAAGGCAATTTGGAAAGACCTGCATCGACGGATGAAGGCAGGGCGTGGGGTGGCTGCGCCAGGGAAAAGTTAATACGTAGAGGAGAGCGTGGGTGGCTGCGCGAGGAAAATTGATAGATAAATATAAAGTAATAAAAGAATAAATAAAAATACGCAAATATAAATTAACAAAACAAAATTAAGTATTATAGGGAAATTGAACAAACAAAATTGTAAAAGTAAAAATGGGTAATGAAAATTCAAAAAGGAAAGATGAAGAACATGTTGATTTCTCGAAAGGTTCATGCAAAATGCAATATGGGTTAATGGGGGTTTAAGTGTGTCACATTTGACTAAGACTAAAGCAAATTGGTCGACTCACGTTGTCAAGAAGAAAGACAAGACACATAGCAATCTTGAAAATGACGGATCTGACATTGTTTCTTCTTCTCCCTATTATGGCGATTTTTGTTTTGTTTTGTTTTTGTTTTGTGAGAATAAGAGAGGAGGACAGGACGCATCCGGCTCATCTTCCAACTCCTCGCAATCCTAACCAGATTCCAGCCGCCGCAGAAGGACGGGGTCAAGCAGTTCCTAACGCACCACACAAAGAACCATGCCACCACTCTGCAACCCTCCAGAAAATGAAAGTAAAGACTTTGTTCTTGGATGGATTGGACAGTGATAGTTCAAAAGCAATTCAAAAGAGCTGTGTCGGATGGCAACTGGCCTCCACAGTAGAAATGAGACAACACGCAAGACATCATGAAAGTGCAGCGGAAAATCAACACAGCCAAGAAAGACAAAGACCTCATGTTGGCCCTGGTGACAATGCAAGGTGTGTATATGGGCAACAACAACTCCAACCATCACCAAATGAACCAGAGAGGCAATGGCAGAGGAAGAGGAGAGGACGTGGTCGGGGAAAAGGACGAAACAGTCAACCATTTCAACAACAACGCAAAGAGCCCTATGACAAATGTTTTAATTGTGGACGAAAAGGACATTGGCGTGATGAATGCCCACACGGCAAAGGCGGGAATCAGGCGGATTGAAAGGAGGAGGAGGGGTGAGCGACGGGGTTCCTGTCTCTCCAACTGATGAGTATAATTTACCTTTATTTTCTGATTTCTGCTCTATGCAATGAAGACTTGCTTGCTAGGGTTTTCTATAAGACTCATATTTCTTTACCCTTGATAGAAATGAATGTTAATGACGCATCTTTGCTATTTCTGCTTTGACACGGGAGCTTCCAATTTTGTAATTAAAGCCACAGAGTTTGAAAAACCAATTCCACTCTCTGGTAAGACGACTTCTTACAGAGGTGCAACTGGTCATGTGGCCATAGAACCATATTCGAAAACCCTTGAGTGTTCAATTGAAGGGGAAAAATAGAATAAAAAATTAAGCATTGTTTTTTAATTACTAAGTTATGCCCAGTGAATTTAATGCGAAGGGATTTACTTTGTAAGTAGGGTGTTTTTGTTTACTGTGGTGATCAGGGCTTATCAGCTGACATGAGAATGACGCATGAAACTGAAAGCACAGAGGATTTTTCTCTGTTTGTATATGAATGGCAAATTTCTGACACATGTCTGACCACAAAGCGGCTCATGACAGAGTGTTGCCATCTTCTGAATCTATGAGAGACTCAGATTTACATTGCACTTCTCATGTAAGCACTGATCATGATGATGAATATGCGCAGCGATGATTTAATGTTGACATAGAAATTGTGACGACTGACTATGTGTATTGGACTGACCAATGGTGTGTTTTGAATGTGAAATTGACTGACAAACAGACAGTGTTTTATGACATGGAAAATGCACAAGCCTCATATCGCTGGCCAAACCAGTGAAGGCTGAATGGCGTGACGCGGGTCCCTTCATGGCCAGGTGCCATGAACTGACCGACTGGGTCATAATAGATAAAAAAAAAAGAATGATCTGCCAAAATGAAGGTACCAAAAACAGCCATGTCATAGGACACTGAGAGGTTTGAGAGCAGTCACAGTGTTGGATGAGGAAGTGAAACTGAACAGACTAAGTTTAACACAACTCCCTGTCATAACAGACGGGTTGGAGAGAGTTTCCAAAATGTTTATGGGCTACTGATAAAAAATGATGTAGGTCCGGTTGCAGATTGTGAGCCGATTCAAATAAAGCCTAAATCTGAAAATAGGCAAAATAAAATGCAGTATCCACTAAAAAGGAAGTGGCAGTTTGTAAGTGCCAGGCTCATACTTCAGGTAGTGATGACGTTTCTAAGGAAAACAGGGTGTCAGAGTTTAGCAGCGAAGGCTGTAGCTCGACTTCCTGTTCGGATAACCATAGCAATACGGCTGAATGAGGAACTAGGTGACAGAAGCGATGAAACAACACGCTTCTGCCAATGATAAAGAGAAATGGAAGAAGGCAGGCCGTGAATATAAAAATGGACAATGGGGCCCCAGAAACAAAGGGAGATGTTTACTATTATGCAAAATAACTGATTTACCAAAGTTTTTTCCACAGTGGCAGCAGATTTTTGCAGCAGATGTTTGATTTGTGGTATTAACAATGTGGGCAGGGGTCAGGCAATGAGACAGGGGGGCATCCCAGGCCGCAGAGACCATTCTCAAATGTAATGCTCGATTATATTGAATTATCAAAATCTGACAAAAAGAGATACTGCATAGTGGCAGTCGACATGTTTTCAGAATGGGTAGAAGCCATGCCAACAACAAAGGCAGATTAAAAAAGGAATGGCAAAACTATTCCTACAAGAAATTATCCCACCATGGGAATTTCAAATCCTGAAAAATTATTAAGTGACAAAAGTTCACATTTTGTAAACAGTGCAATTTTAGTTTGAAGCATTCCTGGGTACATCCGGAATCAGGAGGAACTAACTTACATGAGAATGAGAAAGATGGACTGGGAGGCACAAAATCCTCAAACATTGCCTGACACCACTCTGTGTAAAAATGACATGTTGCAATATTGTGTTGAACGGGATAAGGTGTTCTGTGATATCTCAAAACAGGTCCAAGCAGCAGTTCCAGAGCCAGCTGAGACGGCCCTGCACAGCATCCGAGGAGAGTTCGTGTTGATAAAGGATCTGAGACGAAAGCATTGGAAGGCGAAAAGGTGGCAGGGGCCATTCCAGGTTTTGCTGACAACTCACACTGCGGTGAAAGTCGAGGAGAGGACTTCCGTGGATCCATGGGACCCACTGTCGAAAAGTGCCAGCTCCTAGAAGAAGAATCCCATTCACAGCTAACGAGGGCCAAACAGAGATCAGACTAACCAGAGACGTGTCATCCCGTAGGTTACCAATTTGAAAACCACCGTCACTGGAGAGCAGACGAATCAATAGTAAGAGACGATTGTGCAATTTCAGGAGTGGTCAGAACTGTATCAAGGACTTTGTGGAACTTTAACGGCGTGGGCATTGAAATAACCTGTCTGATCATATCAACTAGACCTGCCCTGAGACCAAAAATACATCGAGAAACGGGACTGATATCGTTCAAACAAGAACATTTTCTCGCCTGACAAGGTTGTAATGTGTGGCAATAGGTCACTAAATCTTATCCTCTTAATTAGTGTGGCTGTAAGCCTAGCACGAGATGATAGCATATAGAGGTGAAAATGACAAAGGGAAAATGGGGTAAGACCATGTATTTTGTAAGGATCCATGTCAATGGCAATATGTGTACGGAGGTAATCAGGATGCTATCAGAGAGGGTCTATTGACCAAGGCGGGGTATGTCTCACTTCAGGGTCGTTACATTAGAATGATGCCAGAGTTTTTGGAATTAGAAGAAATCACTGAAAATTTAGGAGAATTAATAGGGTTAATTCCATGTACGATGTAGAAATTACTGAATGTGAAAATTCTGTAGAAATCAAATCAATATCTTCAAAGAAAGTCAAAAGTCAGAACCCATCAGAACACAGCACTAGAGACTTTGACAATGTATGGGCAGTGAAACCACAATTAGGCGATGTATGTTTATGTAAATTAGGGACCCAACAAGGGGCAATAATGGCTGGTACAGCACACTGTAAAACTACGATAATCATGAATAATAACAAATGTATAACATCTAATGGTACAAATATCACATGTCCAGGTGACGACGATGACCTCGGAGAGACAACAGCTTGAACAGTATGTGCACACCCTTCCTAAGAAATGGATGGGGTGCTGTTATCCAGGACTTTTAGATGTAGGAGGTTTATTCGAAAATATGCAAAATGTTAGGAACCTCTTGTTGTTTTAATTTGACTGACGTCTTTCAAAAGTATCAGACATAATAGAACACATGAAAATGGCCGTAGCCACTCCAGATGAAATGTCATCTTCACTAGATAATTGGTTCTTGGGCCTGCAGGGGTGGACGAAATTGTTAATAAGTACCATTATGCCAATCGGATGTTTGATTTTGATTTTTCTTTTGATGATTCCATGTTTAATGAATTGTATTTCTAGAATCACGGCTAAGGCAGTGACTGTAACAATGATGAGTATGAGAATGAGTCCAGGGGAATACACAACAGTGATAAGTAGAGCACCAGAGGTGAAGTTAAGGTGTTAGTGGCTGATGATGATGAGGATTATGAGAACAAGAGCGAACATGAGTTTGACTAGGAAATTAAGTAACCATGGAAAAATTTACCTGTTGTGAATTACTATGATTATGGAAGAGTAAATGTAAAATTGTGTGTATGTTCTTTGAATGAACATATGGGGGATTGTTATGGAAATTTTACATTTAGATGGGTACAACTTTTATTAACGATGAAGATTCATTTTTACTCATAAGCATTTAAAAGAATATAATCAAAGGCACATTATTAAAGATATAAAACTAAGTTTTTATAAATGTATGAGTTAGAACAAGGCTTGCAGGAACAATATGTTCTAAGAAGAACTAAGTAGCAAGTGACCTTTGTACTCCAAGTGTGAAGACTATGTGTGTGTGTGCAGCTTTGATCGAACTAAAGATAGACAAGATGTGTGAACAAGAGCAGCAGCTAAGAACAGGAAACTTTTGCAGACATGACGTTGCTCAGACCAGTTAGAATTTGGGTTGGACATGAGATAATGAGCTAAGACATCTCCCTTTAAGGTAACAAAGGATTTTTTACACAGGGTGTGTTAGGGTATATAACCTTGGCGAAAGGGACTAGCCTTCGCCTTCTCATGTCAGATGCTCTCTGTGTGAGAATGCCATAGACCTTCTCATATCAGACGCTGTCTGTATGTTGAACGTCTTATTTCTTGCAAGAAATAAAATACTTTGTTTAATCTTTTGAGAATCGACTTTGTCTCCTTCATCCAGGTTTGAATATTGATAAATTTCCACAACAATGGACAGTTCATATTTACCTGTTTTACACAGATAAAGTGTTTAAAGTTAGCATGAAACAGGAGTTGTGATTGGCTTTTCTTCCCTATTGTCACATATATCAGCGTGAAACAGTTTATCAAACAAGAAAAAATGTAGGGCGGGACTTGATTTAGTCAATAGATCATTGGATGATTGTGGTTTGCTATTGCTGTGATGTCATGTGAGTGACAAGTTTTCCTGCCCGAAAAACACGTAGTCAAAGAGAAGAGATGTCATTGCAAGAGATTGTCATTTTATTTAAGATGCACATGAATTTAAAAAAAATTGTGATGTGCAGGATAAATCAGTTATAATACATATTGCAATAAAAAGAGAATTGTCAAACCAGGAACCGGGGTCAGATATTCTCCACACCAAGTACTTGTTAAAGGGGTGTGGTATAATGCACTTTTCACAAGATGCAAAATAAGTATTTGATGTCCCCAGAGTGTGTATGTGAAGTTTTAGCTCAAACTACCCAACAGATATCTTTATATAGCATGTTAAAATCATCACTTTTTAAGGGTGAGCAAAAACGCACCGTTTTTGTGTGTGTCCCTTTAAATGCAAATGAGCTGCTGCTCCCAGCAAAGAAGGCAGAGCTTCCACAACTCATGTCCTTTTACCTCACATGCACTGAAAAGTTCAAAAACGTTTAGCCTTTTATGTTCAAACCAGAGTCAGACAATGATGGAGAGACTCAAGAAGTGACAACATGTAGAATGCAACAGGAAATTTCTAAATGGTTAGTTGATGAATTTATGTAGCTTATGTGGAGTTAACTATCTTCTAGTCATTGATTAGCATATTCTGTCTTGATAATCGATAATTCATGTTCCGGGGGCGGGGTTTACGTAAATTTAAGGGTTGGTGATGTCACTAACCCCAGAGGAATGTCGTGTAGTCCATACCAGCCGTTTGTTGTAGTCGTTAAAAAGCAATTTCTTTAAAAAGAAAATATCTCCCTTTGCTTTGAACTTTGAGCGTCGTAACTTTGCAGATGTTGTTTATGCTCAAACAGCAACATTACACACTAACTAAAGTTAGAAAAGTGAAACCATAATCAACCCCTATAAGATACATACAATATGGTTTTAAAACTTGTATAGTTTATGGGCAGATTTTGCGTTTGTTCAGTCAATTGCGTCATCGTTCAGCTTAAGTCGTCATAAAAAGAAATGTGCAGCATTCTCTTACTTTTCTTGCTTTGCTGTAGAACAGAAGGTGGGGGCGTGGCCACCTTCATGGCCAATCCGTAAGCTCCTCTGAACGAGTGACTGTCTCTGATGATGAAGGAGCCCGGCTCTTTATCCTTGAGAATGCCAATAGCTACAGCAAAAAAACAAACAAAACAAATAAAACACAGATGCATTATTCAGTCATATTAGAAGCAAAGAGGATGTAACGCTTATAAACCAGGACACTGCAGTGATGGAAGCTACTTTGAGATCCACATTAAGAGACTTTGAGAGTAATCAATTGATCAATTTACATATAACACCCTAAAAAACAGAAAACTCCAATTCTTTCACAGAAGACATTGTGATATGACACATTTGACTAAATATTATATTGTTTAAAAAAAAAACAGTCAGAAATATTTTTGTCAAAAATCAATATTTATAATGCTGCAAAAAGCAAATGCTGCGTTTACATCTGTGCAAGGAGTCGAATGAATTGGTGAATGTTTTACTATTTCATTTTTTAATAAATTAACCATCTGAACCAATTGATTTACTAGAAGGAATTAAAAAGGAATTTCCATTGCTTAATATGATTGAAAACATCTGTCAGACTTTCAGTCTGCATAAGAAAAGTGGCAAGTAAAAACAAGGCTGTCAGGGACAGAAGTAACTTCAGTGTTCATATCATTCAGCAAACAAACGTTGAAAATCATCTTTCTACACATTGTCAGTGGTCAACTCTAGACAACGTAAGAAGTGATCTATGCCCTTAAGAGTGTATGCAATATTAAACAGATTGTACTTACACCATCGTTCAAAAGCTTGGTGCTGTTTGGTAATTTTTGGTTTATTCAGCAAGGATGCATTAAATTGATCAAAAGTAGTAATAATTTTTTTCTTGAGCAGCAAATCATTATATTAGAATAATTTCTCAAGGATCATGTGACACTGAAGACTGGAGTAATGATGGTGAAAATCCATCTTAAAATTGCATACTATAATATATATTTAAATAGAAAACAGATTTACTGTATTTTTGATCACATACTGTAAATGCAGTGAGCATAAGAGACTACTTTCAAACTTGTGAATGGTAATGCATATGCCTCAGTCTCAATTTTGTTCAACTCATATTTAACATGACTTCTACCTTCAACTAAGTCCTACTGACTGATCATCTAATATTGTTACCTTGGTCTCTCGAGATATCCGGCTTGTACCAGAACTTTGATGTATCCTGAACAAACTTCACGTTTTCCGGTTTACTGGCCATGAAATCTGCAAATAAGAATATCACCACATTATATTTTAAAGCTGAATCTGGCGGTGTGTGTGCGCTTGCAGACAGCCACGCCACTCACCTGGACTCGGTGTAGATCTGGTGGGCGAGGAGTTGTGACTGGCATAGGACGTGCTGACTGTACTCCTGCTGAGCGGGAAACTCAACATGGTCTCCGAGCCCTCCGTCCCATGTCTCTTCAGGGGCAGGTGTGGAGGTAGAGCCACATCCAGACCCAGAGCCTCAAGACCCTCCACAGCCTCCAGCAGGCTGCTCTCCAGTCCTCCCACATCCAGAGAGAAGGTCAGGCTGCGGGCAGGTCCCCGAGGGGAGCTGTGGGAGTTGGGTGCCGAGAGGGTGAGAGGTGGGGAGGGTTGGGGTGTGTAGTGACTCAAGGGGGTGCTGGATCCCCCTTCTAACCAGCAATGAGCTGGAGTTGGGCTGCAAGGAGAAGAGAACACGGCACAGGGTTATCTTTTACATATCATGTACATAGACACTACCGTGTGTTTATGTACTGTTAACAGGGCTTGACATTAACACCCGCCAAATGCGGGTGAATTTCAGTGGTGGCGTGTAACGCAGTCACTTCTACTAGCCACTTTAGCGGGTTGATTTTTATATAATATGCATTTATCAATTGTAGTCTTTTAAAAAGGCATCTGAAATAATAAACTATCTAGTGTTGTTAAAAATATTAATTCTTCAATACATATCGATACTGAAATATCTGAAACTCTTCGGCAGGATACACAATATCAGGTGCGCGTTCTCGCTTGCTAATCTCTTCGACAGCGAGTTGACACACAAACCCGTGTCCCTTTACTCACTTGTTTAATTTGCTCCGTATGAATATTGTTGGTGTTACAGGGCTTGAATTTCAGCAAGGGATTGCACGTGTTTAGCATAATTTTACTCATTACCGCAGATTTTGTGCTCACACCCAAAGTGCGTGCACATAAAGACAAGTATATTGGCTATATAAAACAGTATAATGGGTTTGTGTGTTAGGTCTTCAAGTGACAGTAGCCTAATATACCGGTTGCCAATGAGACAAGATAATGAGATAATGTAAAAAATATCTACAGTAGTCAACGTTTGAAGTGGATCAAAAAAGTTCATCAAAGCTGTCCTAAGACAAGAACGGGTATTGTTCAAAATGCAAGTATAACTTTGATGAAAGGTTTTGATCCACTTCAAATGTTGACTACTGTATATGGCAGTTTTTTTTAACCTATGGTATCGATGAAAAATTGTGGCCAGTGAAAATGCTGAATAGCTAGTAACTTTTGAAAACCACTAGCCACAGTGGCTGGTGAGCAAAAAAGTTAAAGCTGCCGTCGGCAAGTCTGGCAGATTGAGTGGATTTAGACAAAATTTTGAATGTTTACAACTCGTTTGCCCCTCCCCCACTACCAACAAGCACCCGCCCATCGTCAGTGCGTGTGTACCTGATTTTCTGTGAACGCGTCCGTCTCTTCAGCATCGATCAACACCATAGACTCGGAGGTAGGCTGCCCTGGCTAATCTATCCATAGATAGCAATAACCGAGGAATTGGAAGCTTGTTATTAGATTTTCTCTCTGCCATCACGCTTCGTACAATCTTCAGGCGAACTTCAGGCGTGTCGTGTGCATGTGATATTGTAACGTCCGCGTCTGCGCGAGGGAGGGGGATCTGTGATTTGTGCACGACCTGTGATTGACAGTCAGATCTCACACACCCCTGCGCTGATTAGACCCGATGATCCGGGAGCGGTAGATTTTTGCAAAACAAAATAACACGCTCCAGGTGGAGTTAGAAGCTTGGGTTTTTTTCTAAAACCACCTTATTTATGTTGTTCTGTCGGATTATAGTGTCAATTTCACTGAATTTGATCAAAAAAATGTTGCCGACGGCAGCTTTAATGTCAAGCACTGATTGTTAAATATAGACTAGATGCACAATAATGTGACCAAACATGCAACAGAAATGTCAGAATTTACTTTGATTGTGTAACAGAAGTTTTGATTTGGCTGTTACAAAATGTAGCAATAATACAATTCTGACTGATACTGATTGGCCAAGTATGTGTTTGTTTGTTTGTGTGTGGGAGTACACTACATTATAATGGTGTGATCTGTGATGGTACAGTATGCAAAATGGGATGGTTTTTAAGATGGTTTAAGATTACATTTAACAGCATGAATACATTTCGAGCATTTTAATATAATAACTTTGAGTGAGTAATCCAAACGTGAAATTGGGGAAATGAACATGCACAATTAAATATCCAATAACCAATATTGTACTGATGCATCCCTATTGGTTCCTGTTGTTGATTGACAGTCATTACCTGTCTGTGTTGACCAATGGGCTGGGGGTGGAGATAGAGTGCATAGATCCAAACATCCTCTGACAGGAGGCGGGACTTCCTGTGACATCAGAGTGGAAGAGCTCTCCATCGGATGACATAGATGTGTGCGTCATGCTGTCGACGTATCCTCTTGACTCTTAAAAAAATACAATAAAAATAAAGGTTTTTTTAAGACCTGAACACAATTCCAAGACTAAGAGTGCACACGCACCCACACACCCACACACACACACACGGTTTTCATGTTTTCCTCTTACACTAACCATCACATTGTATTGCCATCTTTCTGTCCCCATAACATTGGGTATACTTGAAACTCACACCTTCACCAAGTTTCTTCTAGAAGATTCCATTCCATATGAACAATGTCTTATTGCACGCCCACAAAATATTTGAAGACCTGCGCTGTGCGACCTGCTACTAGTTGCCAAATCCAGGTAATAAATCAAGTGGTATTATTGGATAGAGCATTGCATGGGAGCTGGGATTGTGGGTTTGGCAGAAGCCCATACACACGCATTCTTCAGATTGTGCACATAACAAACCACAGGGGAGGGACCCTGAAGGAATTTCTCTGTTTGTCTCCTGCTCCCTCCCTCTCTGTCTGGAAACTGGCTGGATATAATCAAATTAAGTCTGTGGTAAATCCTCTTTGACCTTACCTGTAGTTAAATATGAACAAAAAATAATAATGATAATGTATACTTTCAAGAAGCAGTTAGCAGAATCAAAATTAAGAGACTATAGGCAGATGAAATAGAGCATAGTTTCATCTGTAATATTGACGCTCAACATGAATACCTGTGCATTCATATTTTTTTTTAACCATTGTTCCCAGAGAAATGACTAGATTTAGGAGGTATGTGTTCAAAACTTCATCACATTGTTGTTCACCACAACAATCACAAGTTAGAAAATGAAGTGTATTTTCAATATGAAATTTTCAGCTATCATGGAATTTCATTTTATTTCTCTTTTTGAAAATTTAAGTCTAGCATTTCCTGGAAAGAAACATAATTAACGTTTTTTTTGTTACCAGATATCAAAATAAAAATATTAAAAAACAACAACCATTATACAAATGATAATTTATTGTTGCTAAAAAAAGAAGAAGAAAAAAAAAAAAAGTAAAATTGTAAAATTGGGCCAGTAAAATTGGGTTTGCAGAAAAAAATCCTTATTGGAGGGTCTTATTTTTTAATTTCTAGATTCAAGAAAACAACAAATCTACAGTAGTCAACATTTGAAGTGGATCAAAAAAGTGAATCAAAGTTTTCCTAAGACGAGGTTTTGATCCACTTCAAACGTTGACTACTGTATTTCAATTTTACAGACTCATAAAATGATCTTCAAAGATGTTGGTAAAAAAGACGAGCAGTTCATGAGATGGAAAACTAAAAAAAAATGGCAGAGCGTATTGGTCCTTGAGGTAATACTTTATGTAACTCCAACAGAGAAGCAGAGCTGATGTTTTGCAAATTGACTCAACAGTCCCAAGCAAGTATCCATTCCATAATTACACAAAATGCCGTTAGCTACAGACTTTTATGTTGGATTCCCCATGAATATTTTCTTTCAACAGACATATACTAATCAAACATTTACCGAAGCATCATGCTAGCTTCTTCTTCAGCCATGACCACACCCCTAACCACATCATACGACAGGTTGTCAAGGAGATGCTGTCTTTGAAAATGTAACCAAGAATACATAAACACATAAACAAATACACAAACAACATCTGGAGGCAGAGGAGTCTAAAGCGTTCCCAAAATAGACATTGTGACCCACCGCGAAAACCCTAAAAACTCATTCCCAAGACGCAGGAATTCCAAAATTACTTCCCAGAGATTCATCTGGTCTGCTTGTCCCTGATGGAAACTGGTCACCAGCACATGTGTTCTAGATGCAGGTGGTCAGCATGGGATGCTGGTTTTCTGGTGTCCCACCAGGCTTCATAACAAGCTTAACCAGCAAGGCTTCCTTTATCAATCAACTTCAGCTGGAAGAACCATTTCCACCAGCCTCCTAGTTAACTTTTCTGATTGAAAAAGCATAGTTCACCAGCAAGATCAGCACAAAACCGGCCTGGACTTGCATGAAAAGTACAGAAAATGGATTCAAATGAAGCAGAAAGGCATCCCAGAATGACTCTCCCGAAAGCGGACGACATGATCAACAGATGTCAGGGTCACATGAGGATTGCACCATCCGGTGGGCCAAGAGGTCAATGATCTGTTGAACTACACCGGTCCTTCAAAGAGAAGAGAAAAGAAGATCTGGATGACCCTTCCAGAGAGAAGAAAGAGGTCTGAGGGTCTAAAATGACGCAGCACTGAATTTAATACATCAGACGTCCCTGTTCGGCATTGGAAAGATAACGGAGACCAGCTCAGTACTCTGGGATGAAAGGAGAGGGTACAACATGTCATCACAAAACAGTTTTAAAGAGCCAAAAAGTGTCTCATTAAATATTAGATGCAGTATTATTTTAAGCTATTTTCTTTAATATTATTATTTTTAATGTAATTATTAACATAATAAATTAATTTAATATTAATGCTGTGTTTTATTTTATAATGTAATTATTTTAGGCAATATTTAATATTAGATGCTTTAGCATTTTTGATATTATATATTTTTGATTAAATTATTTAAGGGACGCGTTTCACAGATGCTATAATTGGTCACCATTTCTTTAAAGTTTTCACTATTTTTGCAGTTCACTTAATTAGTAATGCAATGTGACAAATTAATGAAAACTCATACAAAACATTTTCACTACCTCCAAATGAATGAAGAGTACAAGAGAGAGAGAGAGAGTAAAAAAAAAAAAGTATCATCAGACTGTTTAACATTAAATGCAGTCATATCAGCATCTTACAGTTGGGAGTTGGGAATTTGGCTGGCAAATGAAAGAGAAGGGCGATAAAAGTGTGTCTAAGCGTGTTTATGTGTATGTCTGTTCTTTCAGGATTAAATCTCCCGCATGCCAGTGAGACAAAGGACGACTTCAGTTTTACGGACTTAACAAACTCGCCATTCAAAGGAGGAATGCACACACACACACACAGCACACACAGCACACACAGCACACACAGCACACACAACACACACCACACACCACACACACCACACACACCACACACACCACACACACCACACACACCACACACACCACACACACCACACACACACACACACACACACACACACACACACACACACACACACACACACACACACACACACAGTTGAAAAATGTCCAGCTGTTTTGATCAAAGCTGCAAAGCTGAACTAGATAGAGAATGTGTGGAGGAAAAAAAAGAGAAGAGAATCAAACACAGGAGAATTAAATACTTTCCAGTCAAAGGCATTATTTCAGCTCTATGATACACGGTCTTAAACATGTCTGTAGTAAGATTTAGCTCTTATTTGTGCTTTATATGTGACACCTGGGCTTCCTGCCTTCATGACCACATGCGCACGATTGCTTTGCTGTATTAAAGACTCGTCCACTATAGACATTCTGCACAACAGCGTCAAAACACACAGACCAAAAATAACACTTTTTCACTGCGTAGGTATTCAGGACATTAAAATAGCTAAGGAGGGTTTCAGTCCATTTGTGGTCTTAATGTGGCAATATACACACTCAACACATGCAATCAAATAAACGGCTGGAGGATTGAACTAACAGCCATTCATCTGTGACTCTGTGAAAAGTATTCAGAGATCTGCTGAACTTGTGTGAATCCAAATTGATCATTTCATAAATCATGTCAAGTAATGTCAAGACATGACATTAATCTTTTGTTTTCTGAAATCATGCATTTATATGAATGTTCATTTTTAAATATTCACTGTACAAAAAAAAGGTTGCTGCCTTAAATCTTTATATAATCAACTTATATATGTTTAAGTCAAACATTATGTTGCCAAATTATTGATCTCACAACTTTTTACAGTGTTGTTATTATTTTATAATATAAACAAAATAAAGTTTTATATAACAAAAATAAAT
This sequence comes from Phoxinus phoxinus, assembly GCF_949152265.1. NCBI lineage: Eukaryota > Metazoa > Chordata > Actinopteri > Cypriniformes > Leuciscidae > Phoxinus > Phoxinus phoxinus. The sequence continues at coordinate 25,415,622 of NC_136891.1, forward strand.
GTTATATAACATATTGGTTTTAATATTGAATTATTATTTTAATGTATATGAATAATTTTACATTGCAATTAAGGTAAAGTATTTAATAGTATTTGCTGTATTATTTTTACATATTTTCTGCTTATTTTTATAATAAGCTAAAATAAAGGAAAAGAATATTGCTATTTAAATATTAAAATTCAATATTTTTGTAATAATTTAAGGTTAAGTATTTTAGATTCTGTCTTTTACATTTTTTATTTAATTATGTAATGGAGGTGTCATATCTATAACTGGCCACCTTTTCTTTTAGTTTCTTCACTATTTTTATCCCCTTTTTTATTACATTTGTAACTTTTGTAACATAAGCACACTTTACTGATTATGCTGCGGTTTATGCAGTATTTGAAATGTTTTGTTGCTCCATTCAGTGTTGCCATGTAAGCCTTTTTTCCTAATCTTTGTCAAATTGTGTCATATCCGAGTAAAAGAACAGTAATAAACAAACCAAAATGTTTGCTTTAGATAATTTGGTTGGATGCTTTTCATTGTCAGGCTCTAATTAAATGAATTTCAGTTCAAACTGACCCGATTACGCAACACATTCTTTCCTCGTCCACATTCATTTGGACACAGGCCCACACAAAACTGTCTTTTGTCCAGAGACAGAGAGAAGAATAGCGTCCACTGTCTCCACTCCATCTCCATCAAAGTGCTCACACACACATCCACTCACGACAAGAGCACCACATCCATCTCTTTTTGTTTTAGTACCTCCCACGGTTGCTTGATAAATCTGCTAGGCCTGATGAGAAAGTGGCAAAGCTTAACATCACCAATCTGAGGTAAATTACAGGACAAGTCAAGTGTAAATGAGCTTTAGAAAAGAGTGAAAGCAAGATGTTTTCCACAAAACACCCCACTGGTAAAGTAGTGCTCTGCTGTTTGTGAGAAAGCACGAGGAATGCCAAACACTGACAGAACCAACAAAATATAGGGTCGTCCCAGCACAAATATTGGGGCTTTAAATGTGTTTGCCTTTATCAGTAAAGTTTTTGCACTGCAAATAACCAATTAAGGTCTTCAGACACAGTGTCCAAGGGCCAGCTGAATCAAAAAACACACACAAACACATTAAATTGCATTTTTGTAATCAGAATCTCTGTCTCGTTGTCCAGTAGAAATACCTAAACATCCACATAAGAAGATCAATTCAAGTTCATTTGGTCATTTCACTGGTTATTTTTACCCAGGTGCTGGGTATTGGCAGATGTCTTTCATTTGTTAAGCATACACTTTTGATTGCATTTAATACTATATGATGAAACGAGAAATCTGCTTTGCTTGATAAAGACACTTTCTCTGAAAACAATTCTTCATGTCATAAATACAATTTCCATAAAAGAGGATATTTACATGTTTTTACTATAAATCAAGACTGATATATTAATAAACAATGATTTTCAGTGAACTAAAGATATAATAAAAAATAGAGAAGAGATAGGAAGAGAAGAGAAAGTCTACTCCATAGTGAGGGGGATGTTCACACATAGACTTCATGCTGACAAGAAGACAATTCAAGTCTGCCAGAGATGGATACAGCAAATGGCTAAGGTATTAGCATATAAACACACAGGCAAATGCTCACACACACACACACACACACACACACACACACACACACACACACACACACACACACTCACACTCACACTCACACTCACACTCACACTCACACTCACACTCACACTCACACACTCACACACTCACACACTCACACACTCACACTCACACACTCACACTCACACTCACACTCTCACTCTCACTCTCACACTCACACTCACACTCACACTCACACTCACACTCACACTCACACTCACACTCACACTCACACTCACACTCACACTCACACTCACACTCACTAGGTGAGTCAGAAAGTTGGGTAAAAATTACAAAATCTTTTCCTGCATACCTAGAGAAGCAGTCATGCTGAAGTGTTCCTCATAAGAGACTCATCCACAGAAGATTAGCTGGACTTGCCGGTCACTCCTGCACGCTTACTTTGTTTCCCAGTGTCACTCTTTCATGGCCCCAGTCTGTACCGTTGCCTGCTTTGTCACTTATTCCACCTCACATTCTCTCCCTCTCTCTCTCTCTCTCTGTTTCCCGGCACAAACACTGAATCATGGGCTGCACGTCACACAGTTGCTGTTCTGTCCAACTCTGTCCCCTTCCTCTCTCTCTCTTTCTCTCTACTCATTTGCGTCTAGCCTGAATGAAGTCATTGAGATTTTGGAATTCTGTTAAACCCCAGATGGAAAACTACTTCACGTCATTCTTCCAGCACGACTGGTTGACTGACTCCAGCCTTGAGGAGGGAAGGGGGAGGGCTGAAGGAAAGGAAGAGGGAGGGAGGGAGGGAGGACGACTGCCCCCAACTGGCATGAGGCAGCAAGGCAGTGAAAGACCCCCATGGCTTCATTAGCATATGAGTTCATGAGTGCTCTCCTGCCTTTGATAGGCCATTGAAGCATTGTTCTCCGCAGACTCTCACAGTCTGTTTCACCTAACCAAACGGCAGCGCTGGGGTCAGGGGTGAGGACGTCCTTTTATGGACTCCCTTATGTTCAACAGCGCACAACATCTGCTTCTATGCAAAACAGTCATTTTCCTCATCTGTATTTTGGGCTTGTTTTGGAATAAAAACATGCAAGCTTATCTTTACATGACAAAGACTACTTATATTATGACTTTGTTCCTTTGGCAGAAAATGTTACATGTTTAAATGTCAATCAAATTTAATTGAATGAGGTCTGTGCTTCAAAAAAAAAAATGGGGGGGGGGGGGGTATGGGGGGGGGGTCCTAGATTTCATACACTACTGATCAAAAGTTCGGCTCAGTAAGAATTATTCATCAAGGATGCATTAAATCGATCAAAATTCACTGTGAAGATGTTTACATTCTTACAAAAGATTTATATTTTAAATAAATGCATTTTTTTTTAAATGAACTCTCTATTTATCTAATATTGAAAAAAAAAGAATTCTGTTTTGGGGTATTTTTAATGCAGCTTTGGTGAGCATAAGAGATTTTTTTCAAAGACACTTAAAAACTTTTTTAACAGTAGTATATCTAAAAATAAATAAATAACATTTTCAAACAGCTCACAAGAACACATAAAGGGGAAAAAAGACAAAATTAGACAAATTTCACAGCTAAATTTAACTTTATGGGCCAACGCAAGTATCAAACACGAAACGCAAGTAACTTTGTGGGCGGATCCCGGCGCTGTTGCTATTATACCGGCGGGATAAATTACTCTTGCGCCCCGACACAAATCTAAAATGGGTTGGTCTGAAGTAGCTTCATTATTCATAGGTGTGGTTTGGGCGTAACGTGAAATAAACCAATCAGAGCGTCCTCTCACATTCCCTTTAAGAGCAGGCGCGCATGTCCCATGGCGGATTGCTATTATAATGGCGGATTTGCCAGGCGCACACAGGGAGCGGTTCACAGCCAAGGAGACCGACGTTCTCGTCAGGGCCGTAAAAGACAGAGAAATTACATTGTATGAGGATGGGAGAAACCCACCCAAATTAGCTTCGGTTAAACAGGCGTATAATATGTGTAAGCTTAGATTTATGCCAATTTTTTTCACATCTTCATGGACACAACAATGATTTCCCTCGTGTGTTAATATATTTCCTTGTAATAATGTATGATTTGCAAAAATGAAAACTGCTGCGTCTGTTTAGATTAGAGAATCAAAGTGTATGAGCGTTGTTCACACGCTACATTATGGCCAAGCACGCACCCTTAAAATAGCATATGACTAACGCGCAACGCGCCACTGTCTTTAGACTAGGTTTTTCCTGGTCAGTGGCGGAATTGTTTTCTAAAACTGCAAAATAGCACCAGGGAGCGTTTGCGCCAGAACACGCCTCCTCTTTTCGCCGAACCGCCCCCGCGAACGCAAGTTCATTCCCTAATTTACCGACATGCGTCTGTGGAGGGAAAAGTCCGCTGTGCGCGGGTGCAAAATAGGAATAATACATGCATCGGTGTACAAAGTCAATTGCGCTGGGTGCAAAATAGGGCCCTATATCTAAATTCAATTGCTAAGGAAATTATTCATATTTAGATTTCTGTAATGAAAAAATACGTTTCCTGTTTCCCCTTTATCAGACTGTAGCATACCTAATGTGACCTCAGCCACTGTAGCACATAAATACATTTAAAGGGGCAGTGCTTTTTCCTTCCTTCCCCCTCAAAATCTGTGTAAATATTTGCATTTGTCTGTCAGTGAGAGTTTGGCTGTGAGAGCTTCTATTTTCTCCTGTTTATTTAGACACTACAACATAGATGGACTGAAGTTACATAACCTTTAAATCTTCCTACATCAGGAAATTAAAATATACAACATCCTCTGTCCTCTGGGCCAACTTGCTGAAGGCCGGATGTGCTAAACATTGTATAATGAAACTAATTAATTTTATTATCACTGTTTAGTATTTTACATGAAAATAATAAAAACATTAAGGAATCTTGTTGACCAAAATTGGACTATTAGACAGTACTCTGACTTAAAGATTATATTTATTTTATTGTAAAAACATTTAATGACTTCAGTTTGTAGCTGAGAATGTCCATCTATCAATGTTATTTATACAGTAAAAAGTAAAAATGTATAGTATAAAAAGGGGCAACAAAAATACGCAAATAAAATAGTATTTTTGGATCTGTGATGCATGTTGTAATATAATGTGACATAATGTGGTCTCCATTGCTCTTGCAATCTATCTTTATTCCCATGGTTTCCTGTGCCTCCTCATTAAGATTTAATCAGGCAATAGTATTTCCCTCATTAAAAGTCACATAACTGACTGATGGACTGATTTTTTTATGACTGATATTTGAATCTTTGTCTGGGTTTATGTGAAAATAATGATGTTTTCGACTATGCTTAATATTTATCTTTGTGTTTTTTTACATAAGTTTAACAAATATGGAGTTGACTGGTAAAAAAAAAGCTTCCTTTCATTTTTATGTTTATGCTACGGTATATCTTAACTGAGTCCACATTTCGCCATCAGACGCTTGGCTCAAGTATTTGACATTATTTTTATTTTTTTTGCACTTATTAGTTGCTCGACAAAGGGCAGTCGTTTCACAGTGAAAAAAGAAACGGATGAGACAGAACAACAAGCTACTGGAGATCGCAAAAACAATACACGATTAAGTATTGTGTGAGGGTGTTAAGAGATAGCAGTAACATTTTTATCTCTAACTTCTGAAAATAAATCATGTAAACAATAGACAAGGATGAAACTTTCTAGTGTACGTGTTGAGAGCATCTGTGTTTGTGCACAATATGAAATGGAATGTACTTTAAAAGGCTGTGTGTTTACATGTATGCACACTGTAAGCTTTTGCGTCAAAACTGAAGCATAATTTGGGGTTAATTCTAAGCACCCAGTTCCAAGTTCCCAAAGCACTGAATGGCCAGGTTTACAGGAAGTATGCATCCTGACCCAGAGGGCCACATCCTGTAGCAGAGTTATTTTGAGCAGCACAGATTTTGTGACAGCAGCAAGATAAACTTTGCTACAGGGGACCGTTTTTAAATGTCAAATTTGTGCAAAATACAGTTGAAGTCTCTCCTTGAATGGATTGACCAAAGACATACACAAAACGATATGCGCACACATTCTCATACTCTCATGTGGATGCAGACATCATTTTGCTAAAGTAAAAGGAAGTAGCATAAGGATGTAGCCACTATGGTAGCTGATTACCTTGCCATATTGGAGAGCTCATGTAGTGTCTACTGGTTTGAGAACCGGGTCTTGAAGGGATGAAGTCATGTGCACTCTTCACTGTGAGGAGAAAGTGACAGTTAAGCACATTAAGCCACCGTGTTGTGCCACAGGGTTCTATCCTTGGACCAATTTTATTTTCATTGTATATTTATGTCCATTCAGCTCAATTTTTCACAAATACAACATTTTGTATGTTGATGATACACAACTATACATTTCACTCCATCCAAGTGGGTCTCAATTATGTTCACAAGTACAAAGCCTGGTTGCCAGTCATTTTCTCCATCTTAACCCTAATAAGACAGAGTGTGTTGTTTTTGGATCTCTTTCAGCCACTAAGGAGACTAAGCCTCTATTTCGTCAAGCGTTTCTGATCGTGTTAAGAACCTGGGTGTTATTCTAGACTCTTGCATTAGTACCTCATAAGCAGGTTACCAGTGTTGTTAAGGCTGGCTTCTACCGACTTATCTCCTAATTGAAATCGATTCCTACTACTACAGACACGGATACCGTAATTCATGCATTTGTCTCATCACATATTGTTTAATTAGGTATTTCTCAGTGCCAATTAACCCATCCTGACCTTCTGGTTTTTCAACAAAATGCAAAATTAGATGGTGCTCTTTGTTTATAAAACTAGATTCAAATCAAAAGGGTGATATGGCTTTTTCTGTTGTTGATCCCTGTTTATGGAATTATTTTCGATTGCATATTACATTTTATCCAACAGTGGATGTTTTTAAATTGCGTTTGGATGCGTATTTTTTTAGTATGGCTTCTAACAGGTTTTAACGTGTCTGTGTATGTGAATGTTTATATTGTTTAACTTATCTGCTGGAAAGGGCTGATTATTGTATGATTATGTCAGATGATTTGATATATTCCATAGTAATGTATATGGTATAACGTATGCTATGATGTCTTTAAAAAGACTATACTAAAAAGATGACATGAGCAGAGGGTAATAAGACTGTGAAAGGCTGCATATGCCTCACAATTTCAAACTCACATAACAAACATTAAACACTGTGTCAGACTTACAATATGGAGTGGGGGGTGTCACAGGAAATGCCGGTGTGGGCGGAACTTGATTAAGACCCACCCACAGTGGGCTGTCAACCTCTGGAGGGTGGTCACCAAAGTCAACAGTGTCAGTGTGATATAGACCTCTCTGGAACAGACAAAAACACACAAGGCATTGTTGTAGGAATGTTCCGGGTTCAATACAAGTTTAACTTGTATTTTAGTTGACTGGGCAGAAGTTTTTACAGGGGTGGTGAGCGATTGAATTGCACTAGTTTTGAGGCTATACACTTATGAAGTAATTGTGCAGGTATAAATATGTGTATATTTATACCGGAGATGGTGTGTCAAAGACGAATCTCTGGATGTTCTGGATTTGATCACCACCCGGACTCCGCAGCACAGAGTATTCAGAGACATCACTGAGCTGTTTCTGTCTCCAACCTGGACCGAGAGAGAGACAAAGAAAGAGTCATTTAGTAGGCATTCACAACTGATTTTCACTGAATGGCAGTTCACATTTGACTGTGACCAGTCATTCAGAAATCTCACTCTTATTCATTATTTTCTAACAACATCTAACAAAGTTAATGCGTTTCATACAGCATGGCCTAAAATAGAATGTTCTTATACAATGCTTGTTTTGATAAGATCCATGAGGAGAAGCCATTTACGTCAGGGCTGTAAGAAAATACATTCCACAATAAATAAACATGAAATGTATAAAATTTTATAAATACAAATAAATAGATATTAAATAAGCAAATAATCATTAAATAAGTATTAAACTCATATTAAATAAATATTAAAATAAAATAAATACATTTAAATAAACAAGTAAATGCATACATACATGAGACTTTTAGTATTCAAAATAAACTGTTGTATACAGTATAGGTGGTTAAATTTGACTACCAGTAAACAAATATGCAAACCGGAAGCATTTAATGCAATTTATGATGGAAATTGTTTGATCACATAACAGTATGACCAAAACTTGTTTTAGTTTCTGTATTTTGCTTTAATAGCAGCACCAAATGAAAAAGATGTATGAAAAAGAAAACGAATGAATCATCTTCTCTAGAATTGTTTGAAATCCAGAGTGAATCTTGAGCTTCAGTGGAAGCAAAAAAATCTGACTGTCTGTACAAAGACTCATATTATCAATAACACGAATTTGATTATTTGATAAGTGACAATCCAGAGAGTCTTTAAAAAAGTCCTATTCATTTTACATAACATTTCTTGGTTATCTAAACTTTTTAATCCTAAACTTTGATTATTTTCAGGTAAAAAAAAAAAAAAAAAAACTACTACTTTGGATCCCAGTTTTTTTATAATGACTATAAAACATGGTAATAATTGATTACAAATGGCCAACAGTGCAGGCTCTGTTGACTATCACTTTAAAAATCTTCAAGACTCAGCGATGGGGAAAGACAACATGTTTTGTGTGTCAGGAGACGGTCACTTCAAACGCATTCCTCAGCCCTTACACATGTGTATTCAAACACACACACAGACACACACACACACCACAGGGCATATATCTTGTGACATACTATAGTAATAATAACACTCCGCATAGATATCTGTTCAACAGGATGAATTCACCATTCAACTAAAGGACTCTACTCCAGGTGCCAGAGCTGCTCTGACATGGGTTGATCCTGCTAAAAGGATCTTCTAAAAGAATAGACAGGAGACACATGCAAGGCAGGGGACACACTTCAAAAGCAACAAGACCCGTTCAGTCTGCTGAGGTCAAAGAAGCTAGAGTATTGAGTTCATGTGGAGACTGCATCACAGATGTGTTTGGTAAAGAGCAGCAGTCAATATAACATTATTAGGAAGTCACTAAATAGTTGTCAACGGCAGTGTTAATACACCACTAGAAATATGATTATGTCAAATTTTACACAAAAAGGCAGCAAAAAGGTAGACCTGGATGTTTATACATTCAAACACAGTCACACTTACACACACGCGCACACATACTCACTGAAATGAAAGGCAGGACTTTATTTTCTTTAGAAAACCTGTCAGGAGCTGCACATAGAGAACCATTGTATGTTACTTGTGTGCATTTATTAACATAATTTAGGCCCCTGCCAATAGAAACCTCAATGGAAACATCAGCTCAAAGTCACTAGACTGCAGGCTCAGAAATGAACCAGTGAACAAGACAAAAATGCCACTGAAAGCTACAAAAATGCATATATATAATTGAAATGTGATGGTAATATATATGCTTATAAACATACACACTAGGCCTACCTTAAGTTGTTTTTGACAGAATTTGAAAGTAAGTTATGCTCACCAAGGCTGTGTTTATTTGATTAAAATTACAATGAAAACAGTAATATTGTATAATATTACAAATGAAAGTTTTCAGCATCATTACTCCAGTCTTCAGTGTCACATGATCCTTCAGAAATCATTCTATTATAGGCTGATCTGATGACCAAAAAACATTTCTTATTATTACCAATGTTGAAAACAACTGCTCCTTAACTATTTTTTTTTTCAGGATTCTTTTTCACACTGTTATTTTGAATGTTCAAAATAGCAGCATTATTTTAGATAAAAAAATATATTTTGTAACATTTTAAATGTGCTTACTGTCACTTTTGATCAATTGAATGACAAACACCTTACTGATCCCCTTCGTTTTAACTGTAGCTTAAATATAATAAACACCATATTGTTGGAAGCACTATGAAATCTTTTTTTTTTACAGTTACTTTTATATTGAATTAATTTTACAACCATAACCACAATGAAATGATGAGCAATTAATTTAATTAAAAGTATTTGATGTAAACTGACAGCATGCTATGGGTTTTAGGTGTAGAAAAAACAACAACAACAACATATATATATATATATATATAAAATGAACACTGTGTCTACACCGGACGTTGAAAGTGACTGTTGGTGGATTGCTGGTCAGTTGAAATCAGTAAATAGATTTAGCATTGGTGAATGTATTAGGATTTGCTCTTACCTGATAAGTGGGATTTGGCCCTTCCACCTAAGTGCGTCTTTCCATTGGTGTGAAGCGAGACTGTGCGGGTCATGTGACTCCTTGCCTGTGTGGGGATTGGCTCAAAGTCAGGGTCAAGGTCCAGGATCAGCTGATTGAGCTGTTCGATTGATTGATCTATATCCAAAGCCAGTGTTGCAAACTCATCGTCCTTCTCAGGCTCTGCCTGCGCCTCTGGAAAGCCGTTGTCTGGTAGTGAAGGTTTGCTTGCACCTCTTTGGAGATCCGTCTCCTCCTTGTGTTCCAGTCTGTTTGATGGAGTGTGTGTGTAAGAGGTGGACTGCGACACCGACTGCTGCTGTTTCACCCACATATGTGTCTGATATTCAGCAGGTACTGATGAGTGTGTGAGTGTGTTTGAGGAACTCACATTATCTCTAAATATGGCAGGAGGAGCTCCAGTTTGACAATGATCTGATTGGACAGAGTTCTGACATTCACCTGAAGACAAACCAGACAGTTCCTTTGAAGATAGAGTGTCTTTAGAGTCTGAAACAGCGGCAATGGCATCATTAGGGGTAGTGATGTCGTCGTCATCATCTATAATGTCCGTCTCCCGCTCTATGAACATAGCTTTACCGTTTAAATGACTGGAATGATCAAATGCAGCTTGACTGGCTGTAGGGTCATGTCTCGGGATGCCTACAGAAGGTTGTTCCTCCTCCATTCTGAGCCCAGGATTACCTCTGTGGAGCTGAGTATGCTCCTCAGAGCTGTAGCTGATCGTGAGCCCGGAGGCTTGTCCTCCAGTCCACTGGGAGGAGCTGGAGAGTCCAGAGTCGCTGCTCAGAGAATGGTCGCCTTCATTTGGCTTGGCTGTGGAAGAAAGAACGAAAAGAATCAGGACAATAAAGTGGGAATCAGGGAGGGATGACATAAATTTGTAGGCCAACCCGGAAGTTAGCATCACACTGGTTCCCTCGACAAAAACCCAAATAGGGTTATTCCTTATTGCAAAAAATAAGTTTTTTCAACAAAAGTTTAATACTTACACGTTTTGTCCATCAAGATAATTTTCACACATAAACAGCTTTTGTTCATTTTGATGTCTAAATACAATCGCATGAAGTAAAAATCTAAATGTAGCTTCTAAACTAACTACACCACGGTCACATGACCTGAACATCACCACCAATAAGCTTCCGACAAATTCTTTCAGTTTTTATCGAAGGAATAAAATCCTAAAATAAATCTGTTCAGCATATAGCGATTGTGTCTCTTCATTAAATTTGGACTAAACCACTCAATTCCTATGGATTACTTTTACGATCTCTTTATGAACTTTTTAAAGTGTCAAAGTTAGGGCTGCACGATTAATCGGAATTAAACCGCACGGGATTTGGCAAATGCTGCGATTATTTTATGCGCAGCTTGTCAGTGCAGCAAGGCTCTGTGATCAGTAGTAAATGCTGCTCCATCTGAAAGCCAGAGGGCGCTCTCACGCAGAAACTCCACATGCCCCGCAGAAGTAGATAATGCACATCATTCTATGAAATCCCTTTGAGCTTCTTGCTATCAGTAGCTGAATTAACAGAAGATTGAAACGCTTTGATTGATTAAACATGACTCATAAACGCATGACTACGACAGTTAGTCTGACTTCTTCTTGGGGATTTTCATGATGATAAAGTATATATATACTTCAATGCTAATCGACATAGCCTTTATCACTGTATAGAATACTATGAAATAATATGTTGTGTGCCTTATTCTGTATAAGAAGCCACATCATCTCACAGAAGGATGTTTTCAAACATTCAACTGACATTATGAATTGAGTTGGGAGTAAAAACATGTTATTAAATGTTGTCTATTGTTGTCTATCATAAATACTTCTCATGTTTGGAAAGATTTGATGCGTGTTGCTTTTTCAAATGCACGACTCAAACTCACAATGGAGCAGAATTTCTACTGAACACAGAGCCGTGCTTCACTGACAAGCTGCGCATTAAATATAAATCACGATGACAGGATTTTCATTTTTGGGTGAACTAACACTTTAAGTAATTTATGTATCTACGTGTATCACTCTCTGGCCTATATAACTTTATACCTATATAAATGTATACCCATTTGAGTGGATGAAACATCATGCAAAAGCAAAAGATTTCGGCAACAGATGCGATTGTAGAGATTTTCGCAGTTGGCATCTCTGATATGTGAATGCATTTCATTTTAAACATGTTTATCAGAAGTACTTATCTTCACCCACTCTTCCTCCATTTATCCCTGTGTGTCATAGTCTGGGATACGGTGGTGATGTTAACACGTCTCTTGCGAGAGTCAGACACTTTAGTCATCACACAAATACACAGGTCTAGATGTCTTTGTGTGGTCGTTGTGTGTGTTCTAGCAAAGACACATCAGTCAGCCAGCGGCAGCTGAACACAGATCCCGGCAGATAGCATCGTGTGTCAAGCCACACTCACACACACTCGCATTGATCATGACTGATAACACATATCTACCGTTCAACATGAAGCCAGCAGGCAGCATCACACATGCAGGCTGTGCAAATGCACGTAAACACCGACATTTAGCATCACGCAACACGCTATGATCAATTTTGACATTTGGGAGCTGCAGGAAATGAAGTATTTTTATAGGCCAAAACCAGGAAACGAGTTTATATTGTAGCACTACCGGTTGCATCGTCCTGAACTCAATGAGTTTTTGGTCAAATGCCTGAAATAAGGTCTGTGGTGTACACACGCTCAAGACATTTTCATGTTTTATTCTACGACATAACATATTTCATAACACCCCCTTGTGATTTGTTAAAGCTTTTAGTTGTCTTGAAAAAGGTGATTGCTAGCAAGTGGCTAAATGGGACTGAAGAGGTTGTCGGAGAATTGAAACGTCATCATAACGAACAGATGTGTAAACGCACTTACTCACTAGTCCCCTTTCACAGCCTCATAGTGTTTATAATCACATTTTTGCAAAAGATTCTAGCTCAAACGTTCATGGTAAAAGTGTTTTTAAATAAGACAGAAAGAGTTGTTTTACTTCTGCTGATTGTATGTAGGCTTCAAAATCCATGAAATGTTTCATTTGTGAAGATTACATGAACAAAACATTTAAGTCATAAACAACAAACTTGTGTTCACAGAGCTTATTTTAAGTCCTAAAATATAAGTTCATAATTTGTTATAATGCACTGAATGTGTACATATTTTTTTACATATGTTTTCTGCAATTATACAGTTGACCCTACCCCTTAACCAACCTTTTAACCTAAACATACGACCAAACCTGTCCCGTTTCATACCTGTACCCCACCTCAATAGCAGCAAAAGTGTTTTGCAATACAACATGAACACATTAAGAACACTGTACCTAAGTATATAGTTAAACACACCTAGACAGATCAGAAAATGGCAAAACTGGTCAGTATGTAAACTGGTGAAAAACAGACTCTTTTTAACTAAACCAGTAAAGCTTCTCTAGTCTCAAGAGGCTGAAATCCAAATACCAAGCATGCATGATAAAACGCCACAGCTGGCAACTCTCTCACACACACGCACACACACAACAACTGTGATTCAATAGTCACCATACTATCATACACACTTTATCATAATCTAAAATAAATATATACTAGACCACTTGATCAAAACTAACAGGCTCAAAGCCTCAAACGGACCAATGCATTAACGACATACTTGACTTTGACTTTCAATTTGACTTTGAATCTAACAAAAAGTCCTTTCTTGGTCATATTTCTTAATAGTCTGCCCATGTTTCAGCAAAGCGCTTTTGGACTACATCAAAAGCAAAACGGGAAACTCTCAAAAGTACTTCAAAGGTGACTTATGCGCCAACTTTTCCTGACAAAATGAAGCACAACTGCATTCATTTGTCACAAGAGCTTTCAACAGCTCACAAAACAAATCAACCGTTTTGCTGTTGAAAGTGTATCCCACCACCTCGCACCGCTTCAAAAACGCACGGAGCGGGACAGCCCTAATGCTTTCCAGAAACATCCTCTCGAATCAGACCCCAAAGGTATCGGAGAGGACAACAGATGACTTCGACCATAGAAACGATAACAAAGAGCAAGAGAAAGAGACATCTGATAGAGTCACAAGTGAAAAGAGAGATCATACAATACACAAAAAAGAAAAAAAATATTCCTTGAATGAATAAAGAAAGGGGGGGAAAGGCAAGCAGTCCTGACCGTGTTTATCCTGCACGCGACTGTTCCCATTTTGTCCTGCATGCTCTCTCTTTCTGTCCTTCTCTCCTCATGCAGTTTTAAACAGACAGGCAGCTTGCATTCTTTCCAATAAGGTGATAACAGCTCCCCTGGGTCTCCTTTTCTTTCCTCTTCTACTTTTTCTTTCTCTCAGTCAATCTTTTTCCTCCCTTTCCCCCGTTTTCCCTCCTCCCTTTTCTCTTACAGTGCTGCTCGCTCTCCCCGTCTCTCTCTCTGTCTCTCTCTCTCTCTCTCCACCTCCACACACAGGTAACCCCTTTCAGGTGCCCCTCATGGGTGTACGGGAAAATCCTGGCTTGGGAAGCATTATTCCGCTTGAACCAGCCAATGCTCCTCGGAATACAGCTGTACACACACACACACACACATATATGCTTGTTGTAGAGCGCGCATGGACGCTCCGAGGACCTTGAGCCCTCCAAATATGGAGTGGGGAATGTAAACACAAGGGCGGAGTTATGAGTGGGTGGAGAGATAGAGCGCAAAGAGACACACAGAGCGAAAGAGAGCGAGATAAGAGAGGTATTGATGTACTAAAGAACAAGAGCGCCAGGTAAAAAGAAACACAAAATGATGAAAGAAAGATTGAAAGAAAGCAAAAGAAAGATAACAGGAGAGAGAGAAAAAAACAGTATGAAACTTTGGGCGACTGGCAGTAGCATTCCTTCAGACTGTTTGTTGCTGCGACTGGCAATAATTACAGACACACAAGTGTGTGTTTGTGAGCGTGTGTAATTCTATATTTGAGCTTATGTATTCTAAATTGTAAAGGCTGTTTGTGCACCAACCATGAGGCATCTCTAAATTACACGGCTGCTTGGGACGGAATCACACAACCAGATGTGCATCAAGACTCAGTCCCATATGACACACACATGCACACACACATTTAGCTGTTGGGATTTTTATTTTTTTGCAGTTGTGAAAAGAAGCTCCACGCCTTTAAATATCCGGCCCTGGAATTTCCGATTCTTGTGCAAAGGGCCACCATAACAAGTGTAACTTATGGTAATAGTTCTCTGATCACTGAACTTTAACTGGACAAGGAGAACAAAGTTCATTTTCATAAATGTAATCACTCACCATGTTCCGCTCCCAGAAGCGGATTTACTTCAGTGTAGGGGAAGATGGGGTAAGATGTGCCAGCAACCCCACATTTTTTAATGTTAATCTATACAGTACTCATCAAAAGTTTTTTTTTTAAAGAAAAGTAAGGATGCATTAAATTTACCAAAAGCTGTTTAACTTTGAAAATCTGAAAAAAAATCATTATTATTATTATATTATATATATTTAATATTATTTTAATATTATATTATTATAATAAAAATATTAAGCAACACAACTGTTCAACGTTGATAATAATAAGAAATCTGTTTTGAGCACCAAATCATCATATTAGAGTGATTTCTGAAGGATCATGTTACACTGAAGACTGGAGTAATGATGCATCAGATAATTTTTTTTTTTTTTTTTTAATATATTAAGATGTAATAGAGTTATTTTAAACTGCAATATGTTACAAAATTATGAACTGTGTTCATTTTGTGTCTTTAAAAAACATTAAAAGTTTACCATATTGTTCCCATTATTTTAAGCCTTAAATGTTTCTTTATTTTTGAGGAAGAGGAAGATTTTTACAAGCTAAATACTGCTTTCAATTATATACTATATCACACTTTACATTCGTAGAAATTCAACATATTTTCTTCTCTGCCTCATTTATCTTTGTGTAGAAGACAACTAAACTAAAACCGGTAGTAAATGTTATCCCACTCTTAACATTTACAGTAATTACAAACCCTCAAAGGGAAACAGCCAAGGCAATGGAGCACTGTGGTGGTACTACGGTAACTGGCAGGTCATTATGGTCTGGAGGCCTCAGACCAAACAAGATTAGATTGGGGTCAAATACAAGAATTTTTACTATTATTGTATAGGAGGTTAAGCTTTTCCACCCACCCTGAACAGTCCCGCACAGTCTCATATGTTCCAATTAACCTCAGCAAACAGTGCCCAGGCTTAATAACGGCATTAGAGTTAAAGCGTGTTTCCTGTAGCAGACCGTTACTTGACAATTACTAGACCATTACAGAGACTTCATGTCTCGGGAAAACTATTCTTTGCATCCTGGAATAAACACGGCTTACATGTGCATTCATGCTTTTGTTTTCCTCTACTAAAAATAAATATCCACAATCCCATGGTTTCACCACCGAAGTCCCCCAAGAGGCCTATGAAGTACTATGAAAACACGTTCCGAATTAGTGAATCCAAAGCCAGATTTAGTACGCTTGTTGTATGTTAATAAAGACAAAGTGTATATGGACTTGTCTATTTGAAACATGCCTACACAACACTCCAAAAACCAAAATAGATATGTGTAAAAAAGAAAAGAAAAGAAAGATAAACTAACTGTGAGTCATGGTAATTCATAACATGCGATTCATAAGGAAAGAAAAAAGAGAGATTTGAAAAACTTAGTGTACAACAAATTATTGTAGACTAGTGATAATCGTCTAATATTTGGGCTTTTTGACCAATATTCATAATCACTTTACCAATAAGCAGAACTTTTCCCTTGTGGTTTTCCTAAACGGACCAACAGTTTGAGGGAATATTTTTTTTTCAATCATTTTAGCAATTTAGCACACATCTCGTTTGCTATATATATATGTTTTCAATTTTTGCAGTTTTATACATTGTTTTGTGCTTCTTCATTACTGTTTTACTGTTTCAATACTTCTGAAAAGCTATTAAATTACCAATAGAATATTGTAACTTCATAAAGCATTTTATATTTCAATACATTTGCTGAATTAAACTACCTTTCAAAAGTTTGGGGTCATTAAGACTTTTTAATGATTTTGAGAAGTCTCTTATGCTCACCACAGCAGCATTTATTCGATCAAAAATACAGTAAAATCAGTAATCTTGTTAAATATTCGGACAATTTAAAATAACTGTCTTCTATTTGAATATACAGTACATTAAAACATCGTTTATTTCTGTGATGCAAATCGGAATTTTCAGCATCATTACTCCAGTCTTCAGTGTCACATGATCCTTCATTCAGTATATCATTTTAATATGCCAATTTAGTGCTCAAGAAACATTTCTTATAATTATCAATGTTAAAAACAGTACTTTTGTGGAAACCGTGATGCTTTTTTTCAGGATTCTTTGATAAATAGAAAGTTCAAAATAACATTTATTTGAAAGAGAAATCTTTTGTAAAATTATAAATGTTTTTAATGTTACGTTTGAACAATTGAATGCATTCTTGCTGAATAAAAGTATTCTTGACCCCAAACTTTTGAACATCTGTGACAACATGCCTTGCTTCTTCCCTGTATATACACATTTATAGTTTGCTAGATATCAGAATCAGCTATTGGAAAACTCTAGACATTATGAATAACTTAATAGGTGTTTCCAGTGTTACCTGTTGCTGTAAAATTTTCACTGAAGTCCCATTGAGTCTGAAGTGAATCCAGAGGGTCATTTTCAATGACAACGGCTGAACTGTTCCTCCAGTAGCCACAGTCTTGAAGAAACACAGTGTGATAATTTATAAATAAATGTATTAGTACCTAAACCAGCCAAATTGACCCTTCGCAAAGAAGTTTGATTGACAGGCGATCTAACCAATCATAATCCACCATTTTTGTCCGACAAAGCAGTCAGGAGAGTTAGTAGATTAACATGGGAGGATTTGAACTTGAAAAACGCAGTGTACTGACGTCTTTCCACGGTTAAAACAACATTCCTTCTTATGTTCATTCATGTTTATTTGATGCTATAAATGAACCAGAAGAGATGATCGGTTCACGAGCAGCTTTAACTGAGGCTCTACATCGATCTGTCAGACACATTAAAGAGCCACAAAACGGTATTTATTGTTTACATTTCTTTAAAAGATGACCAAATATGAATGTTGAGACTTTGTTTCATATTAAAAGTAACCTGGTTTGTGTCTGTCAGTGCGTTGTCAGTGTCCTCTCTGCTCCGCGGTGTATTTTTCACAGCGTGAGAACATGGTGTGTAGAGTGAGAGTGGCGTGGCTTGTCGGACATAGCAACAGTAACTAAAGGGGGTGGGTCTTTGCGAACGGTCAATTGGATCATACAAATTCACAAAGACCTATAAAACATCTTCCATTGCAGAAAAATGTAAAGCTACCTGAAGCAAAGGATGGATCTTTCTCCGCAATTTCTGAAAAAAGCACCTCCACCACACCGTCCTCTGGGAATCTTGGGTCTTGAATGGACACAAAAAGCAAATGATGACTTAAAAGGGATGGAAAAAACTACTCCGCACAGCAATGTGGGAACATCAACACACATGAGTTCAATGACAGATGATGTGTGTATCCGTGACTTGTAAGCACGCTCGCCACAGCCATGTGACCGTTTTCTCTTCTGTCCATCTACATTACGGTTGTCTTGATTGTGTAAGGTTTCCCATTGTGTAAGGACCAAAATTGCAGAAGTGTTTGTGTAAAGAGTTGTCTGTCTGTTTCTCAGATCTCCTTGAGCCACCATGCGTCTTGCCTGTCATTATTTACCAAAAACATTCGGCTCGCTCACATGCTCAATCACGCACACTCACACACACTAGGAAACACCAACCTGCATTCAAAATAATGAAGTACAAACATATGTTGGCCCCAACCCGTATGGAATACAAATACAGCTGCTAGACCTTTTCTCAGAGCCAACATTGAACTAACTATGAACATTTTCCAACAACATTTGTCAACCAGATTACAAATACTCTCAGTAATCAATTTGAACAAAGTATCTATTATTTTATCAGTCCCACTTTAGATAAAGTGTCTTTATCTACCATGTACGAACATAAAAAATAACAATTTGATAGAACGCACTTATTGCTTACATGTTTTTACAAAACCTGCATGTAATTACAGCTCTATTTAACGTCTGTTATTACATCTATAATTACACTGTTGACCTTTGCCTTACCCTTTAACCAACCTTTAACCTTAAACATACCACCAAACCCGTATCCTACCTCAATAGCAGCAAAAGTGTTTTGCAATACAACATGAACACAATAATTACATTGTACCTAATATAAAGCATGACCTTTTTGCCTTTTGACTGACAATTTTTGTGCTACATACAAGATAAACGTCATTTGGTTTGTTATTTTGCTAATGCAAATACTTTCTTAGATTTTTATCTTCAAATATTTTTGGGCCAGCTTTGTGTGCCAAAAACAATTTGGGTACCTTTGCTGGCATGATCAAGGTCTTGTTTCTGCAAGGAAAGTTGGTCTCCAGACAGAGCGCCGGTGTGAAACTGCACACGAAACACTGTCTCATTAGTCCTCACGGAAACATTTTTATGATAACACGCAATCTGCAGAGAAAGAAGAAATGAAGATGATACAGTATGCAGTTTTCATAAGATTAGTGTTAAAAAAAAAACATGTTTTGGAGGACTTATAAGCCTTTTGAACTAGTGAGGACAAAGTAAATGTCCTCACTAAGTGGTTATCATAATATTTCACTATATAAGTGAGGACATTTGGCCCTCACAAGTATAGCCAAAAGGCTTTTTTTAGGGGATCTGGATCTAGTGTTTTGCACTTGTTTCTGTAGTTTAGGAATAGGGGTCAGGTTAGGTCAGTGGTTCTCAAACTTTTTTGGTCACGCCCCCCTTTAAACCTCTAACTACAAAATAATTTCTCAAAAATGATAAACACCTTGAAAGATGTTTTAAATTGAAAAAGGTGTAATGAAAAACACCTGCAATAGTTTCACTTTGTAATGTCATTGAAAAATATAACAGTAAGAGAGAATAATAGATCAGAACATAACTTGTAATTCAAATAAATAAATACAAATTAATATATTTAAATATATATACTAAATATATAATCAGTGGCTGTAGCAGCTTGTTATGCAATTCGCTGAAGGGGTGCTTTTCTTTCTTTTTTTCAGACGGTGACAAGTTAAAAAAGAAAGATTCAGTGTAATTGCCGTTCAGTGCCGCTTTATAAAGGCACAGGGCGCCAACCCCTGTTCACGCTCTTGAGGGAAATGGATTAATACACATACTTGATGTTTTTTTTTTAAATGTCAAAATGCAGAAAGTTTTCTGTGATGGGTAGGGTTAGTGTAAGGGGATATAATATACAGTTTGTAAAGTATAAAAATAATTGTCTATGGACAATTCATGTCCATAAAATATGAAAACACAACGAGTGAGTGAGTGAGTGAGTGAGTGAGTGAGTGAGTGAGTGAGTGAGTGAGTGAGTGAGTGAGTGAGTGAGTGAGTGAGTGAGTGAGTGAGTGAGTGAGTGAGTGAGTGAGTGAGTGAGTGAGTGAGTGGTCTCACCATGAAATCACCATTGATCATCTGTGGGGGTTCCAGAATAAAGCACACACTGTCCGTCTGACCTACGGCAACCTGACTGAGAGTTATACACAAGCACTAAATATACACATATTCTAAATAGAATCACATGGATGAACATGATGATACACAATACACACAGCATTTAAAAAATATTAGGGCTGTCAAAAGATTAATAGTGATTAATCACATCCAAAATAAAAGTTTGTGTTTACATAATATATGCGTGTATACTGTGTAGAATTATTATGTATAAATACACACACATTCATGTATATATTTAAGGAATAATTGCATTTATAGGTATACTGTATATACATTTATATAATTTATATTATATATAAATATTTTATATATAAATATAACCAATTTGTCTTACATATATACATGATTGTGTGTGTTTTTATATATATAAATAATTATACACAGTACACACAAATATATTATGTAAACACAAACTTTTATTTAGGATGCGATTAATCGTGATTAATCTTTTGACAGCCCTAAAAAAATATACTTTTTAATATTGTATTTATATATAATATCCAGTGTCTTACTGCACTCCTGATGTGTATATTGTCTGCGTGCCATGATACACTCTGATAAACAGCTGACACACTGAAAACAAACAAACCCAGACAAAAAAATGTATTACACTTGTTTAATAGTTCAAGTTAGGTAAAAAATTTTTTAACATTTTAAGTTAAAAAAAATACTTTTTCAAAAAACTGCTTAAAATAGTATTAATGTTAATAAACAACATTCAATAAACAACATTCATTTCCAAAAAAGTTCTGAAAAGTCTGTCATCATTTACACACATTTGCTGAATTCACTCCAAACCTTTAAGAAGATATTTTTAAGATATTTTTGTTAATGATCTTGTTTTAAATATATTTTGTGTTCGACAGAAGAAAGAACGTCACGCAGGTTTGGAACAACATGAGTGAGTAAATGATGACAGAATTTTCCTTTTTGGGTGAACTAATAATCAAGATTACTGATGTATTTTTCTGAAGAGAAGAATTTTAGAAGAATTTGAACTCTATTAAGTTTCATGAGAAATATTTAAGATATTAAATATTATTTGGAAACTAAAAACACTATTTCACTTATAACTTAAATGACTGGATGTAAGATATTGGCGTTTTCCTAACCTGTAGGGTGGAAGTCAGGAATGGGATGGATATGAACGCGGTGGATGAAGAGAGGGGAAGGGTTTATGTGGATCTGGTGAGCAAGCAGCCTGCCAAACACCTGCACATACCTGAACCATCCACAAACACCTCAGTCACTCATACTGACACCAGACAATAATAAATCAAGCCTCACAACACCACAACAACTTCAGATGTTGAAAATAAAACTGCAAAAAAGCATCAGCCTGGTCTTAATTGGCAATTATCAGCATTTAAAAACAAAAGGATTTAGGCGGAAGAAAGAATGCATGAATATTTTAAAGGGTTATTTCACCCAAAAATGAGAACTCTGCCATTAATTACTCACCTTCATGTCTTTCCAAACCTGTAAGACTTTCATTCATCTTCGGTTACAAATGAAGGTATTTTAATGAAATCTGAGAGCTTTCTGTCCCTCCATTGACAGCTACGCAACTATTACTTCCAAGCCCCAGAAAGGTAGTAAAGACATTATTAACTAAGCATATACAAGTAATCCATGTGACTCCAGTGGTTTAACCTCAATTTTATAAAGCGATGGGAGTGCTTTGCGCAAAAAAAACATGATTTACCACTGTATTTACACAATATTAATCGCCAACGTGTTCACGAGAGCACCACGGCACATGCGAGTTGTGTTGACGTGTTGTAGATTAATATTTTGTAAATACAGTGATAAATTGTGTGCAGTTTTTTTGCCCAAGGCACTCGTGTCGCTTCATAAAATTGAGGTTAAACGACTGGAATCACATGGGTTACTTTAATGATGTCTTTCGTTCTAGGGCTTGAAAGTGGTAGTTGCGTAGCTGTCAATGGAGGGACGGAAAGCTCTCAGATCTCATCAAAAAGATCTTCATTTGTGTTC
The DNA here is from genome assembly GCF_949152265.1 of Phoxinus phoxinus. Lineage (NCBI taxonomy): Eukaryota > Metazoa > Chordata > Actinopteri > Cypriniformes > Leuciscidae > Phoxinus > Phoxinus phoxinus. The sequence continues at coordinate 25,438,135 of NC_136891.1, forward strand.
TGAAAATGAATGAAAGTCTTACGGGTTTGGAACCACATGAGGGTGAGTAATTAATGACAGAATTTTCCTTTTTGGGTGAACTAACCCTTTAAACCAAACAAGATGAAGGTGTGAAAAGTGTTACTGATCCTGAAACCTGAAGAAAAGAAAAAAACATTTCTTAACATGATTTACTGCTATTCTGGGTGTGCCATATTATCAAAGAGAATACATAGCTTCTTTACAGCGTTGCCAAAAACATCTTCTCTGTGTTGTTCCAGCAACAGATCAGAGCTGAATATTTATGTTGCGATTTTTAAAGCTTTACAATCACTCATTTTACTGAAAAGTGTTTCTAGAGTCAATAGAGATGGGTGAGCATAAGGCAAGGGAAATGAAAATACACTAAAATACAGGGAAAGGAGTTTAGAGTAAAAACTCTTCCTCAGTTTGCACGTGCGTGAGGGGTGATGACGGGTGCTGGCTTTTAGGATGATGTATATATATTTTTTTTTTTAAAAAGACAGTACCAAAGTGTAAATTAAGATGTTTCAGAGAAAAGGGAAGTGGGGATAATGTCAGGACGTCCAGACTGCATAGGGGGATTTCCTCTCGTCTCGTGTGTGACCCTGAACCACTGTCCAGAGTGAAACCTTCACTCATGACAGACCGAGTGTCCAAAACCAACACCTCAGTATGTTTTAAGAAGACAAGCAACAGATTTCATTTGTAACACTTCTTCACAATGGAAATGCGTATAAAGTAGGGGGAGAAGATGGATCATGTGGTAAGCATGTGTCAAAAGCAAGTGCAATATTTTCCACATGACCATATATGTCAATATTTAAGCCATTAAGTCAATATTTCAATGTTTTTGAAAGAAGTCTCTTATATGCTCACCAAGTATCAAAAATACAGTAATATTGGGAAAAATTATTGCAATTATTCTATTTGAATACATTTTAAAAAATAAATTTATTCCTGTGATGACCAAGCTGAATTTTCAGTATCATTACTCCAGTCTTCAGTGTCACATGATCCTTCAGAAATCACTCTAGTATAATTATTTGGGTTACACTTTATCTTAAGGTGTCCATGTTACAGTGTAATTATACATTTAAGTACTGAGTAATAATAGTTAACTACATGTACTTACTATATAGGGTTAGGATTAGGGCATGGTTAAAGTTATACAGTAAAAAAAGTTGCTGACTTAAATTAAGTAAAATCAACTTGGATGTTTAAGTAATTTCAACTTAAATTACATTAAACTGACTTAAAATGAGTTGAATCTTGTATAAATTATAAAAAAGTAGAAAATTGCTTAACTTAAACTTTGATGAGTTAAAGCAATGCAATGTAAAAGCACGTTGTCAACGAATAGATCATATAATTTTTTTACTGCATCTTTGTGCATTGCACAATTGTCCAATTTAACAATTGTACAAATGCACAATTTATAGTAATTACTATAGTAACTACATGCAACATGTAACAAGTAGTAACCCTGATTTGAATGATCAGACATAGAATTTCATAATTAGAATAATCCGAAATCACGCTAATAAGAAAATGTCCTCATTCTTTACATTTTTGAAAACAGTTGTGCAACTTTTTATATATTTTTGTGGAAACCTTAACAAATTTTTCAAGATCAAAAGATCAGCATTTATTTTAAATATAAATCTTTTGTAACATTTAATGCATCCTTGCAAAATAAAATAAAGTATTCAATTCTAATTTAAAATAAAATAATAATTTTACTGATCACAAACAATAATTTGGCAAATTATGAATTATTAAATTAAGAATGTTTCCCAATATAGTAGCAGTAGGGTTAAGTGTATCAAATGGTTCTTGTTCATTTATTTTTATACCCAACTCTCCCCTTCTGTGTACTGGAATAGGGGGGAAAAATAAAGTTAATGCATAAACAAATGAGCCTTGCCTTTTCTGAGATGGAGTCATGATGTCAACCATTTTATCACTGCAGAACTTCTTCATGGAGTAGAGATCTAATGCATGTTCCTCACTAGGTAAAAGAGAACATGAAACAGGTCACACATCAATGTACAAACCTATAAAATATATTTTTTTAGCCATTTGTGCAATCAATTAACATACAGTAGATGCCACAAAATGCCTTTCAAAATAAATTCACAACACTTTCATATTTTTAAACATTAAATATTGACTGATGCGAAAGGGAGCTATTATGATACACTTCTGCTTTTTGACAGTATTCTAAGTCTAACAATCAGCCTCTATAGAGAGGGCTCTTATTAAAGGTCTTCAAGGGAGTGACAGTCCTCCCAAAAAAGAAAGTTCTGTCACGTTGTTCTAATTTAAACCCATATGACTTTGGTTCCTCCTTTGAACACGAAATAGAAACTACGAAGAATGGTTGCTCTTAAAATCCTTCCCCACCAGTGAGTTTTTAACTTGAGAACCTCTGCGACTGGATAACTGACCAAATCATTCAGACTGGATTTGTGAACTGGTTCAACCAATTCATTGAAAAGATCCAAATCATAACAATGATTTGGTAAAAAAACTGGACATTGCTCATGAAAGCAATTCCAAAAAAGCGCAGATGGGAGTGGAAAGTTCTGCACGTGATCTACTGATGACACAAATTAAAGAACACAGACAGATCATTTCCATAATGACCAACACAATCTACCAAGAGCAACGCAAATTAGAGTCTGGTTTAAGACATGCTTTTTGGGCAGTAAATGACGGCGCGAACAACAGTAAATTGACGAGCGCAAACCTTAGTAAATCACCTTGCATGATCCATTTAAATAGTCTCCTCCCATACATTTTGCATCTTGAAGGGAAACTCCTACAAATGCAATAAGGTCAGCTGCAAAAATGCTGTGTCTTTAGTAAATCCTGACAGTAGTTTTTTTTTTTTACGCCAAAAGAGGGTAAGCTATTAGTAAATCTGGCCCATAGGCTATAATCCATATAGACTACTTTTTATTGTGCATTTGAGTGTTTTTCAAAGCTTGAAAGCTCCAGTGGCCATTTATTATAATCACACAGAAAATCAAACAGGTTTGGAACGACATGACGGTGAGTAAATCCTAATAGTAACAATTGTCATTTTTGTGGTGAACTATCCCTTTAAGCAGCTTGTCTGAGAAGGCAATAGTCTTAAATATATTTTGACTTGTTAACAAAGGATATGAATTAAGATGTACCTGGTGGAAACATTAGATAGTTGGATGTAAGAGGATATTACCACACCCACCCTGTCTTTGCTGCCCTATATGAAAGAGACAGGAAAAAGTTAACCAAGTGTGACATTCCTAAAGGACGCACAAATAATGGACTTTTAACCTGAGAATAAAGTGCAGATAACTTCTATCTCACTTTGCAGTGCAGCAGCAGCACATTTTCAGGATGTGCGCTAAGCCAGCTGTTCATGTTTTTGCACAGAGAACACAGCAGATGGAGTGATGGCGCGTGACACTCCGGCCAGCCCAAATCCACCACCTAACAGTCAGAGATGTGAGCCAACAGTTATACATATACTACCGTTCAAATGTTTGGGGTCAGTTTGAGTTTTCAACGCTGATGAGAAGAAATTTCTTCAGCAGCGAATCAGCATATTAGAGTGATTTCTGAAGGATCATGTGACTCTGAAGACAGGAGTAATGATGCTGAAAATTCAGCTTTGATCACAGAAATAAATTACATTTAAAAAAATATTTAAATAGAACATTTATTTTAAATTGTAAGTTTAAAAGTTATTTGTTTAAAATAAGTTTCAGCCTTGGTGAGCATAAAAACTTGACCCCAAAGTTTTGAATGGCAGTGCACTTTCCATGACACCACATCTGTAACATCAGTCACATGACACATTTTAACTTTACCCTGCGATTCATCCTGCTGAGATCATCACTGTGTTCGGATAAGTTGATGACCTGCGTGCAGGAAAATAAAGATTTTGTTCCACGTGTCCCCAAGAGTAACACTCAGTCAACAGACACACAGAGACATGTGATGCGTTTGCTTTTCTCACCATGTATTGATCAGCATGCTTGGACTGCAGCATCTGCGTGATGCTGCGCAGGTTGTGCTGGTACGTCTGCTCTGCGCAGGATTGGTGGAATGTGACGCCAATGATGCGCTCCGTAACGTAGTTCAGGTCAAATTCATATCCCTCCGCCATCACAGTGGTGTTCCCTCATATGAGGAGATCTGCAGAGAGGATGAGACTGGATTCAGTTCATTAATGTGCAGGACTCTTTACAATTTTGGCATGTAGGGATGAGCAAATCTGCAAGGATCCATGGAAGAACGGCACTGGTTGGAAAGACAGGGAAAATACAGTAGCGGTTGAGCTTTGTCAAGCCCACGCAGAGCTTTTTGCATAATTTAATTTCCATTAAAATCTTCATTTTAAAATGTAACTAATATATGGAAATCTGTAGGTTCTGAGAGTTGGACAATGAAGGTGAAAAGCCTGGTTTTAAACCACAATAATTTATTAGTATGGTGTAGAGCCGTCTTTTTCAACCAATACAGTATCAATTCATCTTGGGTTTTTGGAAACTGATATTAGTTTTTTTCAATGTTCTTATTAAAAAGTTCAAAAGAACAGTAAATATATTTTTGTAACAATTTAAATGGCTTTTTTTTATCTAAATGTCTGTCACTTTTAATGACACTTTAATTTAATCCATCCTTGCAGAATAAAAGTAAAAAGAAGAAAAGAAGAGTAAAGAAAATGTTACGGGCCCCAAATGAACGGTAGAGTACAGAACGGACATTTGAAAAGTAGCATTTAAAAATACATGCATAAATGAAACTGAAACCAGTCTGAATAAGCAACCACAGTTCCCTCATTGAGGACTAAGAGTCATGAGATAAAAATCAATCTTTTGCTTAGACACATTCTCTCTTTTACACCAAGGATGCTTCCTCTATTCTTTTCATTCAGTATCTTTCTTCCTCTAGAAAAAGAAAAGACCAGCTTGGCTCATATTACTACTTCACTTCAGGCTACAATATATTGGATCAGTGTCAGAAATAATGCTTTTATAAAGTCCAAATTAATAAAAAAAAAGAAGACCTCTAACACATAAAACTACACAGCTTCCAATACATAAACACATGACAGCCAGCGAGTCTCTTACATTACATTTGTCTGACCCCTGTCATGTGATGGTGGAGAGGCTAAACAGATCCACTGAACTGAAGTGAGACTCAAAATTAGCCAATCAGAACACACTTCTTTTGAGTTGACCTGACAAAAAGTGCACACACCTATTGACAACACAGAGACAAAAAGGGCTTCACAATGATTTCAATTCTCGCTTCCATTTATGTCTCAGTATAAATGCCTACTTCCGAACATTCTCCACTTCTAGCAAAGTTTTTTTTTTGTCAATTTACTGCCAAATGGAGAATAATATAACTTTAGATTGTGTATAAAGGCTTACACGACTGATCTGCTCACCTTGTTCCCTGTTCACACCAGATTAGATTTCTTAAAGTTCATCCACCTTCCCTTTCAGCACTGCACACCTACACCATGTGTGCCATGCGGACGTTCGACTGGTCACTTATCTACAGTATGTTTAATCCGCAACCTGTTTAACCTTCAACCTCGAACTAGATCCGTTAAGAAAAAGAAGCAAAACACAAATTATCGCTCACCTGAGTGCTGTCTTCATTGAAATACTATATATAGAAACCAGCTGAAAGAACTCACCCTTCTGTCTGGCTGAAATCTCCTCTCAGAAAACGTCTGCGAAATACGGAAAGAGAAAAGAAAGGTAGCAAAAGGCTTTGTCTGGTCCGTGACTGAGCTCACATGTACTTTGGCCGTTGTTACGCATGTGCGTGTGTTCACCCGTTGTCAGCACTTGTTGTGTAGCAAGCATGAGTAAAGAAACTCTACCAAGGGAACACACCTCCCTATTACAAAGAAAAAGCCCTGAGTCACACAATGGACATATGATGTAGTAATACTGGGCACTTCTTTTTTCTTTGCGTGTTGGAAAGGCCAGACCTGATACAAAACAAGTAAAATACTAAATTTATCATAGTGATCCATTGATTTCTAAATAATTTAAATGATGTGAGCCCACATATGTTTTTTTCCATGCTTTGACTGTAACTGGGTCATAATGGTTAAATATTACCAGCATGTGCATTCTACATTCCTGCTTTATCTAGAGCTGCGATATTATGCCTGTCAATCACACACAGCTCCAAGAGTGTGACCGCTAAACAGAGGAAACACACATTTATTTTGAGGTTCTTCCTGTTATTGCTTATAAATATATCTACTATATAATTTCAAACAACTGTATATCCATAAGGAATCTTCAAAATATTTGTTTAATAACATCAAGAAAAAGATTACATTTGTCGCAGTGAAAGAAAAAAAAAGATTGCTTCATAAATGTTAAAGTCATTTTAAGCTGTAATGCTATTCAAGGACAAGTAAATGTGAGGTCAGACTTAGAGGCCAGAATTGCACGTCTATCTGCTGCCCCCTATTGGACAATCAGCCATATATGATTAATTTAGTTCAGCCAAAATCATTTATTTAGACACATTATTCCAAATGAATCATTCCATCATTTGTTTTGAGTTTCTTTCTTCTGGGGAACATAAAAGAAGATATTTTGAGAAATGTCTAAGCTTTTTTTTATCCTACAATGGAAGTCAATAGTAACCAAACGAACCATTGTCGATTCTTCAAAATATCTTCTTTTGTGAACGTTATACAGGTTTGTGAGTAAATTATGACAGAATTTTCATTTTTTGGGTGAACCATCCCCTTAAAAATATTCAGCATAACTCAATATTCAATGCCAAATTTGAAATTTCATATTCAAAAATGACATAATTCTACTAATATCTAATAAAATTTAACTTTTTCATTAAAACAGTATATATACATTTTTGTATTCACTTATTTTTACAATTTGTTTTATTCATGAGGTTAAATGCCACAGATTCATTTTTATTTTAAGCAGGATTTATTCAATATTTACTGAAATATTTACTAAAACACAACTTATTCCACTAATAAAAACAGGTTTCTCACAGTCAAAAATTTTAGAAAATGTAAAAAAAATAAAAGATATTAAACCCGGTTTATGTACATCCAGTCGAGAAGGTTTCAGTCCACATTTCTGCAGCACAACTCAGACATAGAGGTCAGAATTCACAGTTCTTTCTTGGGGACCTCTGCTTTCTTCTCTTCGTTCGGCATTGTATTGGTCACGCTCCTTAAAGTAACTTCTGACTTCCTGGATTGTTTTTCCCGTTAAAAAGGTGCCAGCACCATACAGAACTGCGGTTATGATTCCAAACAGTGCGACGGATGCATCCCCCCCATTTACGCTACAGTTCATCCAGGTATATCCGTTACGAGCATACAGTCGTTCACGTTGAAGGCACATGTCGGTTGAGTTCACATAGATCACGAAATGCAGGTACAAACCTATAGCAATCACGTAAGCCACTGCACCAATGATCTGGAATGCAAACTGTCCAATCAGGATCTTCCGTGGAAGCCTGTGGGGGGGTTTGTTGCCGGACACAACGAACAGGAGTGAAAGAACGCCAAACGTGAGGCTGAAGGCGACGCCTCCATAGACTAGAGGTGATCTCATTTGGCTGAACTGCATGTCAAGTTCACGCACCTTCTGAAGCTCCGTCCCCTCAAAAGGAATCATGGCGTCGATAAAGTTTCCGCCACTCATACTCATCGCAGACATTCCCATCTGGGACATGTGAGCAGCCACCACGCAGACGAGCACCAACGCATTGGTCAGGATGGAACATAACAACACGATACCTGAAACACACACAGAAACACATGCAACCACATAAGAAACTGCAATCTTGCAATCTTTAGAGCAGGGGTTTTCTAACTTGTTAATGCCTAAAACCCCCAAATATGATGATCATCTGGTGAGGGACCCTCTTCCGAAAAATGAAATGCAGCTATATGTTTTCAAGTACACAGACATGTTTACACTGTGTGAGAAAAATAGTAAAAGCAGAATCATAAAAATGGTTGCTAACTTGCTAAATTAAATCATTTGCTTCTGCTAAAGCCATCAGCCCACATTACTTCAGCTTATTATTTTTTAAATAATTATTTAGCAGTGAAAAACTACAGTACCCATGATGCTGTACAGAAAAATACACCAATCAGAGTTGAAAAAAAGCATCACGCCAAAATAGTTCTTTAGCTCTGAGCACTCTCATCAAGTACTACAAATTTAAATGTTTCTGTATGTGTACGCACACACACACACACGCTAAATATAAAAGCAACATTTGTAGTTTTAGTCATGAGTAGTTTTATATTCCTCCATAGGTTTTATTTTATTTTATGCTGTTTGCAATGCTTGATGGGATTGTAGTTCTTTCCCTCACTAAAGCCGTTTTTTTTTTTTTTTTTGCTTCAAATCAAAGTTTGTAGTGTGGTGTTTCACCTCGTCACTGATTGGCTATGTTCATGGCTTAAAACTCTTTAGTGACGACTTTTTTAAAATCCTTGTGGTAAAAATCAATGGAAAAAATACTTCCGGAAACCGGCGCTGCTGAAAAAGAGGGCCAGACGCTCTTGCACTCTAACGCCCGTTTCACACATACTCCGTTTGCGGTGCGTGTTGCAGTGTGTGTGCGGTACTGGAGCAGCACGCGCTATAGTGCTTTCACATATGCTGCGTTTGCAGAGCGCTACTGAATGAATTCAGATATAGGCTACAACTACATATTCTGATGTTCATTTACATTTAATAAATTCGCATGACATGAAGGTTGAATGTGACGATAAACAAAATAAATAAAAAGGGAAACACAGTACATATTCGTGTTTAAATAGAACAACATGCAGCAATAATATATATTTATATTCTCGTTTAAAACCAATAATCATATAAATAACTTTTTGTATTCATTAGTCAACTAAAGGCCTATAAACATCGCACGTGAAACAAACATTTTAAAACTTAGGCTACCATCGACACCAATAGCCGAGGAAATTGCTTCCCATGCCCTTTCTTTGGCATTTAAATCTTTATACAACATATTCTGTGGATCATACAGAATTGTGAATTTTTCCACCTCCACAATGAGACGATTGTCATCCATGTCACTGTCACCTTGTTTTTGAGTAACTTTTCTCTCCACCAGCCTCTCACGTGATTGTCTGCTGTGATGCTAGTGCCCCCCTCCCCTCCCCCATATCATGTATTTCTTGACGGGGAAAAGTCATATCTGATCGCATTTTGCAACTCTTGGGACTATACTGATTTTATTTATTTTTTTATCCTGTAATTTAGTAAATGTAGAACACATTAACTGTAATTATGAGTATATGATCAAATTATTACAGTTTCTTGTCAATCTATGTTTATTTCAATGTGAACATGCTGCAGTGCGGTGCAGCACAGCAGAAAATAGACTCTGTGCGTAAACGATTGCTACACTGCTGTATATGCACCGCAACTGGAACGGATTGCCGGACCACATCCGTGTGCAGTGTGAAAGCTCTAACCTGTTAACATGGGTACGAAAAAAATACGCACCGCAAACGGAGTATGTGTGAAATGGGCGTAAAGGTCACCAGCTTACAAAATATCAAAATATTTTTTATATTTAAAAAACATATAATAAAAAAAATATATATATATATATAAATATAACAAAAGAATATAACTTAATAAAATGTTATATTTATAATATTAACAACATAATTTTATAACAATCTGACACAATGTTAGAGTTCACATAAACAGAGATATGCTATACCCGATTTATGCGTTTGTTTAAACAAGAGTGAGGATAAAATGTTGCATACGTCTGCTAGGTGGAAAACAGTAAACGTTTGAAAGATTAGCATCAACAAGCTTTAAAAAAAGCTAAACCGGTTAGACCAGCTGAGATGAGGTAAGGAGTGAATGCATAGTGTCATGTCAGAAGGTGTGGCTTGAGCTAGAGTAAAACCAGACCTGTGTGAGATCATGTTTGAAACCCAAATTCAGAGAATTACTTGAAACAGGTTTAGACTCTTTGACGCAGTTTTTTAGATGCATTGGTTGCATTCCAACGTACAGAAGTTACACACTGCAACATTTGTCTCCCACCCATTGATAGTTCTGTCCGTCTGTGAATGCCTACCTGTCCTGGAACAGATGTGAGCGCACTTTGACTCCCGGCGCTGCTCTGGAGGAGCGCTCCTCACAGATCTCTGAGCATTTCTGGGGTAGAACGGGGGCTGGCTGGAAGACCTGGGTCAGACATAGCATACATGCTTTAAAACAATGGCTTGTAATGACGTACAATATACAAAGCAAAAAATGACTTCCTTTTCTCTGGTGAATATTTGTGTGTTGTTTGTTTGAACAGTTAGTGTGTCATCTCACCTCTCACTGCCTGATCGCCGGTCATTAGGACCATCCCGTCGGCTGCGGGGATCTCTGTCTCTATTATCACCATTTCTCTCTCTCTGTGCACGCTGGTTTCTGGACGGCTGGCTCATTGCTTCATGAGGGAAAGATGCTTTGGTGTATTATATGTTTATAGCAGAGGTTTTCAAATGTTAAAAAACCAGGGGACCCCGGCCAGACTTTGAGGGAATCGAGTTATCCCAATATAAAAAGGGATAATACTTTTCGTTAATGACATACACATGCATTATTTATGTATTTATTAAGTATATGTCTATACGTTTTTATAGCCTATGAATGATTTATCCGCCACAGACTCACCAACATCCAGGGGTTCGTGCACTTTGGATTTATAGAGTAAAATTTCTATTTTATATCATTAACAAAAAGGGATAGGCCTACATTTTTCAGTGGACTGTATTTAAAAAAAATATTAGACTGACAATCATATTATAATCACAACGAAAATTACCGTAACCATGGTTTTACGACAAATAAAACCAAAAACATGGTTAATATCTACACTAACCGTTGTTTTGTTTAACGATGACATTTGTAGTAAAACTGTGATGGTTATACAAACAGTAATCAATCCGCAAAAAAAACATGGTTACTACAAATGTAGGCTACTTAGTGTTAAAAGAACCCCTTACGAAAATTAACCAGTTTCAACTCTCTGCCTCAGCGTCAGTATCGATATTTCACCTGTCTTTTGTTTCGGTTGACATCAGCAAGAACAACATTACACTTTCGTTTTTTCTTAACAAATATACCAAACAATGTTTGTAAACACCGCAGAAAGATAACTTACTTGCTTAAAAGGCACCGATCACATTTGTTTTGTTTTCCAAATCAAAACTCCACTTCCCATAGACACGAGACCGAAACCCGTCAATGAAATCTCGCGATTATTACCTGTAGAATGGGTGGGGTTGAGCAGGTGATACACATGCAGACGCGGCTACTCTGAAACGCACTGTCAAAGCTCGTTAACGTTATCTGTGTGGTCGCTTATTCGATCTGTCCTAAAAGATCCAATCCGTGATAACGGGAGCAAGGGTCACGGCAGACCGCCGTCTGAGATCATAGGTTGTGTGTCGGCAACAGAAGTAGCTTGGAACCTACGCAAGTGAAGACGAATCCATGGGGTTTGATTCATCCCATCGACTCGATTCTTTTGAATCAGTTCACTAAAAAGATTCATTCACTGAGTTGATCAGTGAGGGTGCACAGTACACTGACAAGTTTCAAAACGGGGCACGGTTCCCATGATTTTTTTTTAATATTTGCTAATGTGAAACCTGTCATGACTCATGATGACCCGGCTGCGGACCGGGTTACCGAACCCGAAACTACCTGTGGTCTCCGTTTTGTTTGTACTGACTCGAACTGTGGCGCGATCTCAAGATCACCTCATCATTACGCGAGTGAATGGTGATAAGTGAGTGTCTTTTTGTTATGAATGAGTCACTAATCATTGACAAATTATTCTTTAAAAAAAGAAGAAGCTTTTTTTTAGAATGTCAATCGCAACGAACGACATACCAACTCGTAGCTACACACTGAGGAGACGTTCATCCAGCTGCTTCAACTGCAAGAGGGCGTGTTAGTTCAGCAGGTCCAAGCATTTAAATACTGAAGACAGACAGGAACGAACACAGACGCTTCAATAGAGTCTGCAATGCGAAGAAAGACTTGATCACTTAACAGATTCGTTCAAAACGCTGCATCTGCATCACAAGAACGATAGGCTGAGTCCGAAATAGCATGCTCTCTTGAATAGGCCTACTTAATTTTGAATAAGTATAGCCTACTTCACGACCGCTAAAAAAGCATGTTCTATACCCAGATAGCAAGATGTCTATTAAATATGTTAATTTGGAAATCATCTGCTGTGTAAAAACACAACATCTTAAAGACTTCTTCTAAATTGTTTATATGACATATCTAACTGAAACGTTGACGTATTGCAGATGAGCAAACACTCTAAAAAATACATCTAGCAGACTTCATATAGACCTCTCCAAGATGTAGGCTACTATCAGGGTATGAATCAGTGAGTGTAGTATAAATGTAATCTGGACGGACTACATCCGCCATGTTGTCATGTGAAGGCTGCATCCTACCGAGACTGTGTCCCTTTAGTTCAGTCCTTCATTCGTAAGACTTGTAGTCTAATCTCCTCCGCATTAAACGATAAAATGACACGGTCTAGTAAGTGCGCGTGGCTACATCATAAATATTTCCGCCCCCGCAGTCACGTCACGAAAATACTATTTTAACTTAATTTTGGAAAAATACTTTGTATTACATATCTTTACATTAACTGGCTTTCTATTGATGCAATGCAGTGAATGACAAGCGTCTGTGGTCTCCCAGTGTCTTACATTATTGACAATTTAGTGTTAAGTGATTAATGTACAGCAAAACAAAAGATAACATCTATAATTGTACTGTTAAAAAATTCATAATAATTGCAGACGAGCTCAGTACCGACTCGTTTTCCGTCAGTTTATTTTCATGAATTTAAATGTGTGCAAAGTGGGTGATTTAAGGCCACGAAGGATACATCCGATGCATCCTTCAAAAACAGGCCGAAAGAAGGACGCGAAACGAAGGCTGCCTTCCAAGGATCCTTCAAATTGAGATGGCCTTCAGCGACGTTTGATGACGTGGCAGCCGAGACGTGACACCTTCCGTTTGAGAAGCACCCAGTGTCGCATCCTAAATACTCGCCCGTGGCCTCATGAGATAGTAAAGTGTCCATTTTATGCACACTTCATAATCTCGCCAGAAGTAGTAGGTAATTCGGTTACTTTTTACCTACTCTTTTATGAGTACGGAATTCAGACATACTTCTTTTGTCACATACTGTTTTTTACCTATATAGTAGGAAAGTGCGATTTCGGATGCAGCAATAAACACAGCTTGAAATGGGTTGTTGCCTAAGGCCTTCCTTCTGGAATGTCGTAATAAAATAACATTAGGTCATTTATATGCGCATTATGCAACTGTGTCAGTGTCAACTGTAAATATCCAGCAATACGAAATAAACTCAATGAATAAGTCATTGTCAGATTAATACACTGTAAAGTCTTTATGGGTTCCTATTAAGAATGCATGTAAATGTCTCGGATTCACTGACTTTGTCAAATACAGTATAAAAGAATGAATTAATTCTGTGGGGGTGGTTACAAAAAGACTGTGTGTGATTTGGTATTTCGGACCACATTCATCTGCTCTGCCATTGTTTTGGTTCAAGCAAGCGGTGCACTTTAAAGAGATGAACGGCTTACATGTATTGTCCTCAGTGTCCAGTGACTTTGGATCTTTAAAAAGAAGACACTTTTATCAAATTCATCTTTATGTTCAACAGATAGTTGTAAGCAGATAGGTCTCTGTTGTAATCAGAGGCTCTGGATAGGTTCAATCCTCCTAATTAACATAATTGATTGGCAGGCCTGTGGTTCCACCTGGTTTCCAAGACAGACGTTTGATTGTGTTTTATGTTTGTGTGTTTGGTTTTTCATCTTGAATTCTAAGTGATTCGATATTGTAGTTTTTTGTAATGTGGATGCTGACACGGGTGATGTAGAAATGGATTCTGGGGTTGAGGACCTTGAGCTGAGAGAGTCGCAGAGGGAGTATCTGGACTTTTTGGATGATGATGTGAAGTATTTTATTCTGTGTCTTTCTGTTTTATTGACCTGTTTTTTTTTTTGTGCAAACACTAAATCATTTTGTCATTTACAGCAAGACCAGGGTATTTATCATGAGAAGGTCAGGAGTATGGTGTCTGAGGGCCAGTGTCGCCTCATTGTTAACATTAATGACCTGCGACGAAAAAGTGAAAAAAGAGCTAAAGAGTGAGCATTATTTAAAAAATTAATTTCTCATATCTCACCCTTTTCTCATATCATGAAGTACTTTGACTATGAATTGATCCCTGAATCTTCTGACACTGATCTGATTAATCAATAGATTACTGAAGAATGCTTTTGCTGAGCTGGTGGCGTTCCAGAAAGCCCTAAAGGACCTTGTGGCTTCAATAGACGCCACTTACGCGAAGCAGTTTGAAGAGTTCCACGTTGGTTTTGAGGGCAGCTTCGGGAACAAACATGTGTCTCCACGTACCCTAAGTGCACGCTTTCTAGGAAATCTTGTGTGTGTGGAAGGAATCGTGACCAAGTGTGAGTAGGATTTACTTAATTTTACAAATCATTATTGTTAGATTTAACTATTCTTTTCAAATAGTTAAAAACACAATTGTGTTCTGAATTTCAGACTCTGATTTTTAGATTGACGTGTTTAGGTCAGAGCTATTAGATTCGCACTTAGATCTATAGTGATGTGGATGTGTATTTTTTCACCTCATGGTCATGCATTATATTAAGTTGAGCACAAGGGCCCGGTTTCAGAGACATGGTTAAGATTAAGCCAGGGTTAGGCCTTAGTTCAATTACATTTAAGTGGCTTTTACAAATGTGCCTCAGAAAAAAAAAAACATTACTGGTGTGCATCTTGAGACAAAACAATGGCATTGACATATTTTGAGATTATATAAGTGCAAGTTGCTTTCAGTTAAAACCACTCAAACATGCATTTCAGTCTTGGACTACTCTTAAGAAAAGTGGTTCTAAACAGTACCAAATTAGGGTTCTTCGGCTTGTAACAATAGCAGAATCCGTTTTGGTGCTAAACAGAACCCTTTTTATAAGTTTCCATAAATAACCATGCTTTGAAAGTGCTATATAGGACCTTGATGGTGTTCTAAATAACCTTTTCAATTATATTTATTTTCATTAATATTAGTATATTCATATTATTAATATTACTAATTTACTATCATTTTTTGTAAATGTATTAATATTATTATTTATTATTATTATTTAACCCTCTATCTGCCAAGTCTTATATATATTGGTGCTTCTAATTGGGTTTTACATCAAAATAAAAATAAAACAGCATGTTGTGTCAATTATGTACTTTTATTTTTTTTTATTGGATGGAAGATTGTCAAAAATGACAGTGCTCTAACAACAGAGGTTAGCTGAATGCATTAATAAATAACAATTGACATTGAACACCAAATTATGAAGACCAAGTTCCAGTGAAATATCTTCACAATCCCCTATGATGTCTTTATGTCCTTATATGTGCATTCTGGGCAGTTTCTCTCTGCAGATGATGGTTATGATGCGTGATAGCATCTGAAATGCACAATTGAGTTTAGAGTCACATTGTGTCTCTTCCGTTTGATTATGTAAAAACAATTATGTCCATGAAGGCTAAAATTAGCAAAAATGGACAGTGAGCCCTTTACCATGTTAAAAGGAAAAAGTGAGATAAACTCATGGTATAGCTTTAATGTTTTTTTGTGACTGGGTATTTTTGGATCATAAATTCCATATCTCTGTGGAGAAGAGAACACTTACATGTTCTGTTTTACTAAAAAGAGAAAAATACATGATTGTTAGGAAATGATTGTTACAATTTTTAAAGTTATAATTTTTGGACATTTTAAGAAATAAATAATTTACCCGTTGAGAGTATGTTGACGGTCTGTGTAGTAACTGTAGTTGTATAGCTGAACTACAGAAAACAGTAATGAGGTGGCTTTGACAGTTACAGATTTGAAAAACAAAAAGGCGGGAATAAAGAACCCTAAACTAACACAAAGAGCCATTTCAGCATATAAAGGGTTCTTCAGGAAGATATACGGTACTAAAGAACTGTTACTACGTGTTTGTTTAGTGTAGGCTTAAGCCTTTCTTGTGAAACCAGGTGAAGTTGTCTTTTCTAATTTGTATTTTCATGTGATCTCTAGGTTCCTTGGTCAGGCCCAAGATTATGCGTAGTGTCCATTATTGTCCAGCCACCAAGAAAACCCTGGAACGAAAATACACTGATCTTACCTCATTGGATGCTTTTCCTTCCAGTGCCATCTATCCAACCAAAGTAAGTTATATTTTGTATATTCTATTTAACCTTTAACTTTTTTTGTTTTGTTGTTATTTTATTTAACTACTTATTAATATAATCTATTAAACCATTTATGAAACTTTACACAATGTAGAAAGTTGTGTTCCTGGATCAACATCTTTAGTTAGCTCCTGTAATCCATTCTTATCATTGAAACATGGATGTTTATTCAGGAGCTAGTTGACCAAATCACGGTAAATGATCATGCCATGATAACCACTAATTTAGTACCGGTATTGTGATGACACGAATCAAAATAAATCTTGCATTTGTAGGATGAAGAAAACAATCCTCTGGAGACGGAGTTTGGGCTGTGCTGCTATAAGGACCACCAGACGCTGACCATTCAGGAGATGCCTGAGAAAGCCCCTGCGGGACAGCTGCCACGATCTGTCGACATCATCGCCAATGATGACCTCGTTGACCGGGTGAAACCAGGTGACCGTGTGCAGATTGTAGGGGTCTACCGTTGCTTGCCTGCGAAACAGGGTGGCTTCACCTCTGGGACCTTCAGGTGTGTGTATATTTGAACTTGTGATCAGGTTGGAAGGTCATGTCCTCAGATGAACCTCTTGATTCTTTGCAGAACAATCATGTTGGCTAACAATGTGAAGCTTATGAGTAAAGAGATTGTGCCGACGTTCTCTGCAGATGATGTTGGCAAGATCAAGAAGTTTTGCAAAGCTCATTCTAAAGTAAGAGAGACCCATATGTGATTTATTCTAAACTTGGCTGCAATTCTCAAATTAGACCATAGAGTTGATGGTTTCTACAAAGTGCTTAGGCTTGCCATGTTTTTGTGAAACGCAGCCCTGATCGGTTTCATCTTTGCTGTGCAAGGTAAAATTATTGTTATGTTTCAGGATGTCTTTGAGCAACTGAGTCATTCTTTGGCTCCTAGTATCCATGGCCATGAGTACATAAAGAAAGCTATTCTGTGTCTACTGTTGGGAGGCAATGAGACCAACCTGGAGAATGGGACACGCATCAGAGGAGACATCAATATTCTGCTCATAGGTTTGTGATGTTTATGGTTTTGTGAAAATGTATAACAGAAAAAAAGTTGTCATACCTCAGCTCCAAGAATATTGAAGTTTATTACCAGATTCTCACAAAGGTGACGTTTCTGATGAAGAGCCTGTGTGCTCGAAATGCCACCTTTGTCAGAGTCTGTTAATAAACGTCTATTTTTTGGAGCTAAGGTGTGCTGACTTATTTATAAGTTAACATTATAAGTTATTTTTGGACGAGCACACACTTTGAGCAATCTGCCAGTGATATGCTTTTTTTGTGTGTTTTGTGAAAATGTATAAAATTATATTTATCTAGTTAAAAGTCTAGACTTGTGCAGCGTTTATTTTAAATGAGTTTCTGGTGCTATATCGAGTGTTATTTTATTATATATATATATATTTCAATATTTATTATAAATTTAATCTTTAAGAGTCATCTATTTATACAAATGTATTATATTTATATAATTGTACTTATGTGAATTTATTTGTATGAATTTGTTTTTAATCTATTTATGTAAAACAATTCTAAATTCAATCTATTTAAGTTTAGTAGATTAAGTTTAATCTACAAAAATGTAATCCATTTATATACATCCATTTTATTATTTATGAATTTTATTGACATTTAATCCTATATAGTTTTTAAATAAAATCTCTTATACATTTAATCAATACATTGTTTTATTATATATTATTTAATTGTATTTTAATTTAATTTATGGAATAAATTATTCATAAATAATACATTTATATAAATATATTACATTTGTATAAATGCATTAAACCTAGATTAAATGTATAATATTTAATTTATATGAATATATAATTAAATAAATGCACTTAAATAACCACCATAAAGCTCCTAATGTCAAGTATCTATTAATCATGTTAAGAAACACTGGAGTCAACACTGTATATATTTATATAAATGAAACCTTTATTATGTAAATAGATTAAACTTTTATATTGAATTCATGAATTTTATTTGCTTCTATAAAAACTTTGTATTTATTTTCAAGTAATTTCTGGCTCCATAAGTGCAGTGTTTTTCATTTGACTGTTTTCAGGTGATCCTTCAGTAGCAAAGTCTCAGTTGCTGCGCTATGTTTTGTTCACGGCACCAAGGGCGATTCCCACCACTGGACGAGGCTCATCCGGGGTGGGTCTGACGGCAGCGGTCACAACTGATCAAGAGACGGGTAACGCTTTTAACATTTGTTGACAAGTACACATGTGTTGTTCACCCAAAAAAGCAGACATTAAGTGAAGTCAAATCATTTCACTCATTGTGTATAGTGGAAATGCCCCGGAGTAGTCATTTTCTATTCCTGCAAGTATTCCACTTTTTCAGGATTTAATTGTCAAAATCATAAATTCAAATCTGACAATGGCATCTTAAAATTGGCATTATGAAGCTAAAAACTTTAAAGTGCGTTTTATCTGGCTAATCCAGGTGAGCGTCGTTTGGAGGCCGGAGCCATGGTTCTTGCTGACAGAGGTGTGGTGTGCATTGATGAATTTGATAAGATGTCTGACATGGACCGGACAGCCATCCATGAGGTGATGGAGCAGGGAAGGGTCACCATTTCCAAAGCTGGTATTCAGGCCAGGCTAAATGCTCGCTGCAGCGTGTTAGCTGCTGCTAACCCAGTATATGGAAGGGTAAATATGACTATTGGTTAAAATACATGGCGGTAGTTGCTTTGCTTTAGTTTCTAATAATCCTACTTTGTTCTTCACACAGTATGACCAGTATAAAACCCCAATGGAGAACATCGGGCTCCAGGATTCCTTGCTTTCCAGATTTGATCTGCTCTTCATTGTTCTGGATCAGATGGATGCAGATAGCGATCGGGAGATCTCGGAGCATGTGCTGCGGATGCATCGGTACAGAACGCCGGGAGAGCCGGAGGGAACGGGTGAGGCTCACGGGCGTAGCTTGAGGGGGGGCAGACTCGCCTGGAGAATGAATAGAAATTACCTTACTTTCTAAAGAAATATGAAGTAAACATTTGGTAATACGTAAATGTTTCTCCAAATGTCACAAATAAACGACAAGGGGCATGATTGAATATTTGTGTGTCGTTATTTGATTCGAAATAAAATAAACCTGTTTGATTCAATGTTATGGTTTTAACGAAAACTGAAACTAATTAAAGCATTTCAAATATGCTAAAATAGAATAACATAGCCTATGAATTATTTCTAGAATTCTTGCCTTTAAAACTGAAATAAAAATGCACCCATACACTTTTACCACCAATGTTATCTGGCGTCAGAACACACACACACACACACACACACACACACAAACACACACGTATACACACACATACACACGTATGCAAACACGCATTATGAAAATATAGCATTTTAAATGCTATTTTTTCATATCATGTGTTTCCACATGTGTGTTTGCATATATATATATATATATATATATATATGAATATGAGAGGGAGAAAGAAAATATAATAATGTAAAATAAAACTTTTTTTCATATGTACTTGTGTATGTAAATAGAGAGAGTATAAAAAATATGTAAAATAAATGTCATTATATACTGTATACGTGCATCTAATGAGAGCAATATATTATGTAAAATATTGTATGTACACGTGTATAGACAGTCAAATATTTAATTTTCTTTCATTTACATTATTTCTCTCTACAGGCACGCACGCACACATACATTACATTGTATTACATTTATTGTTTGAGATCTACACTCTTCAGTTCATCTTTAGGCGCTTTAGTCAGCTGTTGCTCTCATTCTGTCATGTCTATACCAACAGCAATGCCACTGGGAAGTACAGTAGATGTATTCGCCACGGAAGACCCAAACATCACAGAAGCAGCCGAGCAGGAGCTACAGATCTATGAGAAAAAAGACAACGTCCTGCATGGCCACAGGAAGAAAAAGTACATGTTTCTTTACACGTTTCCTTAGAAAGCTGTGTAACATTGTCAGTCTACCATAATCCATTGTGTTTTTGTGGTGCTCATCATCATTTTTGAAAGGGAGAAGATTGTTACCATGGAGTTCATCAGGAAGTACATCCATGTTGCGAAGCAGGTGAAGCCCGTCCTCACACAGGAGGCGTCGGACTACATAGCAGAGGAGTATTCCAGACTCCGGAGCCATGACCATGTCAACAGTGACTCGGCCAGGGTCTGTAGAGCATCACATCACACAACAACGTTTTGTACATGCATGGATGTTTATATTAGGCAGCATACTACTGTTACTCTGGAATTGCTTGGTTTGGTGTAGACCAACTGTGTCCATTCCCACAGACGATGCCTGTGACTGCTCGAGCTCTGGAGACCATGATTCGATTGTCCACAGCCCACGCCAAGGCCCGCATGAGTAAAACCATCGATCTGGGAGATGCAGAAGCTGCACTTGAACTCATGCAGTTCGCATATTTCAAAAAGGTACGTGACTGTTCACATCTAGAACTGATAGTAGTTCGTTGTCATTTGTGCTTAATGCAATTTGGTATTACTTTTTTAGATTCTGGAGAAGGATAAGAAGAGGAAGGTACCCGAGGACTCGGAGATGGACGTCTCTCAGAGCCAAGAGACGGAGAGTCAAAGGAACCTCAGGTCAGTGTGAATGGGAGGTTGACGTTGCAGTAAAAGTGTTTTAGGAGCAGGTGTGAGCTGACTCTGTCTACAGGAAGCGTTCTCGCATCTCTAAAGATGATGATGTGGAAATGACTCAAGAAGGAGAAGACTCTGACCCTTATGATTTCACCGAAGAGGAAAACAGTAGGTCAACTGATTCAGTTTGACTTTCTTAGTTCGCTTTGCTAGAAACCAATGCAGGTTCTTGTGACTGGTTTTGTGGTCCAGGGTCACATTTAGTACAACAATTGAACAAGTCGCACGGGTATGTTTGTGGCAATAGCCAACAATACATTGTATGGGTCAAAATTATAGATTTTTCTTTTATGCCAAAAATCATTAGGATATTAAATAAAGATCATGTTCCATGAAGATATATTGTAAATTTCCTAACGTAAATGTATAAAAAGTTAATTTTTGTGAGGTGAATGCAGCAGAATCGCGAACATAAATGGACAACTTTAAAGGTGATTTTTCTTAATGTTTAGTTTTTTTCTCCAGATTTTCAGATAGTTGTATCTCGGCCAAATATTGTCCTATCCTAACAAACCATACATCAATAGAAAGCTTATTTATTCAACTTTCATATGATGTATACGTCTCAACTAAAATTGACCCTTGTGACTGGTTTTGTGGTCCAGGGTCACAAATGTCAAGGCTATTCAATTTTTTTTCTCTACACTGAATTTAACCCTATAAAGCCTATACTGTATCATATCTGTTACGTAAAATTATAAGACTTCCAAGCTTTCAACATGATAAAAATGTTGAAAACAAAAACTGTTCTACATGCCTCTGATTGATAGTATAAAAAAATTATAAAGTAAAAGGCCTTTAGTCTAATTCTAATTACACTCCCTTCATAGACAGTCTTTTTGAGCTTCAAAACTAAACGTAAAGAATAACTCTTATTTTGCTAGCAATACTTTAAGGTGAATATTTGCTGGACTCAAGCAACTTGGGTTTACTTGATTATCCATATACATTTTTAGAAAAATGTCATCGTATATTTGTAGATCTCTCAAACGTCATTGTATTGAATTGCCCTAAACAATAAAAACTACAGATCTTTAATCATATAACAAAGCATTTAGATATCATCTAAGACATTATTTAGGATATATAGAAGGATAACTGAAATGTTTTATGCAATTAGTCTACTGTTGTTTGTGCAAGTATACTGTTATAAATATTTTATTGATTTGCATTACAATCAATCATAAATTCATCTTTCTTTTTGGCCATACAATATCCGCAACAGTACCAAATTTCGCAGATTTTTGTTCAGTTTGTCCCAGACTTTCATATGTCAGGCTTTGCAGGGTTATTATTTTGAATATATTGAGGCATTATATATTTGAAATTGGCCCAAATGTGATGATGATGTTGATGATGATGTTAATGACGACAGCTCAGCCGAGTCAGAAGAGCAAGCCAGTGTCTCAGAGGAGCAGTCAGAGGAAGAAGGTTGACATCAGTCAGGACAGGTACAACAGTCTTCTTCAATTTCACATGTCAGATTCTTGCCTATGCCAATAATGTGAATGTATTGTTTTTTATTCACACATTATTCTTCCACTACTAGTTTCCACTACATTGATACGATTATTCTCCACCAGATTACACTTGGAATCTCTCATTCTCTCCCCCAAATCCACTGTGGAAAACTGTAAAAATTATAGTTTATATGGGTGTTCCTACAATTTTGCTTTTTAAATAAAGTATGAAAAATATTTTCTGCTCCTTGACATTGATCTCTGTCCAACATGAAGACGTTAATAATAAATTATAATTGGGTTGGTTCCTCCCCTTTTTTCTTTTTCCTCTTTTTTTTTTTTTTTTTTTGATCAATTCAACTATTTGGACATTAGATATGGAGACTGTTTTTTGACATTCATGTGACCTTTTGCAACATTTTTAGATTGAAAGTCTTCAAGGCGGCTCTACTGAAGGCCTTTAAGGTGACCCGGACTCAGTCTGTGACAGTGCCTGATCTCCTGACTCACATTAACAAAGACCAGGATGAGGAGTTTGACCAGAACGAGATTAACCTTCTGCTGGAGCGCATGCAGGATGACAACCAGGTCATGCTCTCAGAGGATGTGGTGTTTCTCATCTGAAGGATTGCCAATAGACCGCTGCAGCTTTTGCAAATTCAGAAATGTAGATAACATTGCAGATATTTATATGCCAGCACTTTGTAACAAATGACTAATAAATTGTGTGAGCATTAATGGTTGTGCTTTTTTGATTGCATTTTATTCCATTCTTTTTATGTATTTTTTTTCTCTTTTTTATTTTAGGTTTTTGAGTTTTATGCATTTTAAAGGCAAGTTATTATTCCATAGATCAAGGAATTTTTTTTTTTTTCTCCGTTGAGGCTTCATGATATATTCTGAATTCATGATGTCCTTAGGGCCTGCCTTTTAGTCCACTGTCCACTGTGGACATTTGGGGTTCTGTAAGAGAAAATTCAGTATAATAGGAGTTAATGCATTTAATAGTTCAGTTATCAGGTGTGGAATGAGAGAACTGAATTGGGTAAATGGACACTCACAACCGTCTGTCCTCTCTGGCTCAATCTCTCTTTCCATCTGTCGTCTTCTCCTTTGCACGTAGAACAATACACTCGCAACAAGACCAAGGAACATGGCAACACCCACAAAAACGCTTACTGCCACCGTTGTTGTAGAGCTTCTACTGGAGTCCTCAATCTGTAATCGCTGATCTCTGAATTCCGGTCTCCAAAACTCTCTCGACTGAGGCTCCAAAAGTCCAGTCACATCTATTGACGAAGTTACACATTCAACTTCTGTCATATTTCATAGGAATTTCACAGGAATGGAATACCAAATTGCTGCTCACAAACCTTCAAGGGAGAGGAGGAAGATGACATCATCTCCTTTAATGAAGCTCCGACTCTTCAGCCGATCATGTGTGATGTAATTGCTGGTACCATAACCGGGTCCCCGGTAGAATGAACTGCCGTCTGTGTCAGTGACGCGACTGCCTACTTTTCGTGGGTCATCCCAGAAATACTCCACATTACCCATGGCTGCATAAAAGAGAGAATATACTATTTATAAAACGTCTTTTGTCATTTATCTCTAAGGCTACGTCTACGTTAATCCAGATAGATGTTTTTCTTTATGTTTTGGATGGATATTATGGATGTTTTTGTCATGTGATGCATTATTTTACCCACAGTACATAGTAGATATGGTTATACTGGACCCCTGCCACATTATTACCCCCCTAGTATTGGTAGGTTTAGGATTGTGGGAGAGGGGTTAGGATTAGGAGAGGGGTTAGGATTAGGGGTGGGGTTAGATTAGGCAATCAGGTAGTGACCATATTTGGACATTGGCTGCTTCACTTTTCTACAATTTCTACTAGAGTGAAGGTGTCGTCCATATTTTTTACAGTCTATGAGAAACTCATGGAAAATGTTTGAAAACGCTAGTGTGGATGGAGAGTATTTGGAAATGAATACGCAGTTTACAAACATCCAAATTAATGTATACTAAATAATCTGGAACAACGTACTGTATCTGTTGAAGCATTTATGGCTCATTAAAATGCCTAGTATCGGCTGCTTTCTTTCCTCCCTAACTCTGTTTATATCTTACAGTCAGTGGAGGTCTTGGTTGGATCAGTAGTGATCATCCTCATGTTGTTCATGCGGTGTTGGATGTCTGGATTCTGGTCCATCATCTCCATGGATGCTTGTCGCCATGGACACGGCCATTGGAGATTGTCATCATAAGGTCCGGAGGTCAAGTGGAGGTAAATTGCCATTTTATCTGGGCTATTCTTCAAGCCATTAATGTACAAACCAATCTGAAATGAGTAACCATCTGGGGTTAGGAAGCGGGGGCTGTAGGTTTTGGCGCCGATAGCAGTTGTAGCCAGAAGAGTGGTAAAATCTCGAATACGCCAAGTGAACTGAGGACACTGGGTCTCTGAGAGGTTGATGTCGTCCAGAGAAAGACCACCCTTTGATGCATCTCTTCCTTTAACTCCTTCAAACACCACTCTGAATTTATCAGAGACATCTAGTGTCACATGGTATAGTTCCCAGGAGTCTTTAAGTCCACCTAAATAGCACAAGTATACATTACCCATAGCATAAAAATTTATCCTTAAAGGAATACTCCACTTTTTTTGGAAATAGGCTCATTTTCCAACTGCCCTAGAGTTAGACAGTTGAGTTTTACCGTTTTCAAATCCATTCAGCCGATCTCCGAGTCTGGTGATACACTTTTAGCATAGCTTAGAATAGATAATTGAATCTGATTAGACCGTTAACATCTCTCTCAAAAAAATGTCCAAAGAATTTCGATATTTTTCCTATTTAAAACTTGACTCTTCTGTAGTTACATCGTGTATTAAGACCGACAGAAAATTATGACTAGGAACTATACTCTCATTCCTGCATAATAATAATCAAGGATCTGTGCTGCCATACCAGCAGGCGTAATGATAGTACGCAGCGCCTGAAAATAGTCCCCAGCTTGGTAACTTCCAACGTGACCGACACTAAGTTTGTAATATCATTGCATATTGGCCTATAAAATCACAACTTTTAATTTTCCGTCGGTCTTAGTGGGCTACACGATGTAACTACAGAAGAGTCAAGTTTTTTGAGAGAGATGCTTACGGTCTAATCAGTTTCAATGATCTATGCTAAAAGTGCTACAGCCAGACCCGGAGATCGGCTGAATGGATTCGAAAAGGTAAAACTCAACTGTCTAACTCTAGGGGAGTTGGAAAATGAGCCTATTTCCAAAATAAGTGGAGCGTTCCTTTAAGGTATGGTCACTAAATTTCGCAGAAGTCACTTTCAAATCAAGCAGCTTTCTGTTGGTCAGTGCGTCAAATTCATGTAACCAACTTGGACACGAGCGATAAATTTGTGGGGAACTTTGTCGCCCCCACACAAAACTCCCAAACTTGTAGATCCCGATTGGAACGACTAGATTTCACCGCAACGATAAATGTGACTGCACTTTTAAGGCGTGGTCACTTTAGTCAAATTTAAAAATGTCCACTGTCAATAGTGAGAGATGTGCTAAAGCGCAGAATGTGATTTCACCAAGTACAACAGGTTCTTGGATCAACAGCTTTGTTGATCCTGGAACAACATTCCTGTCCAAAAATGTATTCCTTATGTATTCCTACCCATAAGTTATCCCTAAAATCAGAGGGAAATTATAGGTGAATAACACTGATGTATAAGCACCTAACCCTGGTTTTAACCCTAAACTTGACACAAACTGTAAACTCTCCTTCAAATCTGATTGTTTGATTGGAATGTTGTTCCAGGATCAACAAAGACGTTGATCCAGGAACATGTTGTACTTGGTAAAATCAGGTTTTGCTATAAAGCAGCTCACACAGAAGTCTCTTTCAAGCCAAGCAGCTTTCTGTTGGTCAATACGTTGAATTTACGTGGCCAACTTGAACACTGCGTGCATGGGGAACTTTTTTGCACTCACACGAAATTCCCAATCAACCAGATTCCTTTTGGAACGACTGGATTTTGTCTGCGAATTTTCTCTGAGCAACGGTAGGCTACATGTGACTCCAACTTTCACAGTAAATAATTATTGATTTGGGATTTTAAATAATTGGATTTATTACCACTGATCTTCTTAATGAGTCTCAGGTCTCCTTTGGGATTTTCAGCGGTGTATTCGCGCACCCAGATGTTTAGCTGGTCATCGGCGCCCCCACTGCTGTAATGATAGAACTGCAGGCATTGGGAGCGTCTTTTGGGATAAAACAGGCGACTTTCCAAGTAAGCCATGTTTCCTTGGGTACCCGTGGCTGTGCTGAAATGCATGAAGAACCCAACCCCTGTAAAAGCATAAATTTTATCAGATAATAAGATACTAAGCCAATCTTGTCACTTTCTCACACCTCTTTGAACCTTAGGATGGAGATAATTTTGCATGTGATATAGCAACCCTTGACAAGAAGAGTCTAGATAAGGTCAAATAATGAGATCTCCTTATTGTGTCGGTAAAATATGTTTATCATGAAGACCAAAGTGCCACCATAATAATATCATAAAAGAGTAATCACTGCAGGATTATGGACTTTGAATTATTAAACTTTTTACACAGTGGTGGTATACCAGTGAACAGACAACATTTAATAAACAAATATGGTTTCCACATGATACTGTCCCATTTAAGAGAATCTTTGGCCTAACTAGGTATGATATGATAAGACAAATTTTTCACGCATCGTTAATCAGATAGGCTATATATATATATATATATATATATATATATATATATATATATATATATATATATATATATATAAAATATATAAGATATATATAAAATATATAAGATATATATAAAATATATATATATATATATATTTTAAATATCTTACAATAATGTACATTCCTAACATTATACTTTGTTTAATAATCTTGAAAAAAAGATGCAAATAGGTCAACTGACATTTTTTAAATATTTTTAAATAAATTGTGCGAAAATATTTGCTATGTGAGTGTTATTCACGTGAAACCCCAGCTAACAAAAATATAATTTTTTTGTTGTTGTTGCTAACATTCCCATTAAGTAATGAAAACGTTGTTTCTGAATCTTCACTGAACATTCAAAAGTTCATGTGATGAACACTTTACTATCCCATGAGGCCACAGGAGAGGATTTATGAATAGCAGTGAAGCGACGTAAATGATCGCCAAGTAAGTTTCAACTATAAACTTAGAAAACTAGTACCAACTAGACATTATGCGATTTTTGACGCAACTAATCACAACCAATAAGAAAATATTAACAATAATAATTTGAGGTTATGTTATGGGGATTTTGGACCAATGAGATTTCACAATGGGCGGGGATGCATGCTAGCTCTGTTAGCATCTGTTAGCTCACTCATGAAGTTTCGTCACCAACAGTTCTGTGGCTAAAAAAAAAAGGAACATTTTCAATGCAAAACAATGTCGGGTTGAATCCTGCTTTTTGTGTTTAGGGGTGTCCATACCTTGACATTGACCCAGAGTGGTGTAGTCCGTCTTTGGACCGCCCTCTACAGTTTGTACACGAGCCCACTTGGCATTTCCACCATCTCCCTGGATCATACCACAGATGTTCGGTTCCTCAAAGTGGCAAGAGTCCAGAAAACTCGAGGTTGTAGCTGGAAGAATTTTGAAAGATATTTTAGAAGGAGATTAGTGAGAGAAGCCAAGTATTAGTTGAGCAAGTAGTCTTTATCTAACCAGTCAGACTAATTGAATTATATTTATAAAAAATAATGGATTATTTAACCAATCAAGGTCAACCAGTCTCCCACAGAGAGTGTTATAAATTATAATCCTAAACTTACTACAATTGTATAGCCTGTTTAGCTTGAGCAGGTCGCTATCACTGAACTCCATGCGTTGACCAATCACATCCAAGAATTCTGGTATCTTGGTAACGATGGTTGGCTCTTGGCCTTTGTTGAAGGACGTCTTACTGTAGTGCATGACCGAAGCGTAATCATAGGGCACACCGAGAGAGCTTGACACAGTTTCATCATATAAATTGAAGTTGTGCTCTTTACCTAAGTGAGAATTAAACCAGGAAACAGTTGCATGTAATAGAATATATAAAGTAAAGAGTTTGGCATGATAGAATGATATCACTAAAAATCGATTTATTATTCAATGGCATGAAACATGTTTATGAATTCAGTTATTACCCTCTTCAATCTGGTCCCACACTATGGTGACGTAGTCGTCTCTGTCAGTTCTGGATTGCTCGTGCCACAAACCCAGCGCATGCAGAAACTCATGCTCCACTGTTCCTAAACTGTCACAGTTTGCACCAATCGACAAGTCCTGTTTCCCCATCTGTCGATTCCCCACCTTCGAGTAACATCTGGAACAGAGAAAAATCCTGAATTTCACGTTGTTGCAAAAGTAAACACCCCTTCGGATTCAGTCAGTGCAAGGGGGAAAGAAAAAGTCCCTCGTACTGTTGCAGCTTGCACATGCCTGTAATGTTTTAAAATGCTATTACTGGCATAAAATATTAGGTAACACTTTATTTCGAAGGTCGACTTTAGACGTTTACTGGCCTGTCTTTGCATGTACATGTCAACTACCCGTCATTAGAATTAGTAGACTGTTTGCTTAATATCTGCTAACACTTTTTGTTGCAAAGTTGCATAAAGTGGACCATCAAAATAGTGTTACCAAATATTATTTGGTACTTTTTAAATTGTTACATTTTTAATTACTTAAATCCAAAAAAGTATATGTATAAAAAGGATTTTGTATTGCAAAAATGTCAGAGCACAATATGTTACATCCATTAATATGAACGTGGATAGAGTTGGAGTTTAATGTTTGAAGTTTCCTCACCCGCTGCCTTTAAACACAAAAATGTAGTTTGGCTCTCCACCCCAGGGTTTGAAGTCAATACAGGTCTTGAGTCTGTATTGCTCAAATGCTTTCAGTATCACGCCTTTGGCATTGATCTCTGTTGAAAATGACATAAGAACGAGTGAAAGAGCATGTAAAAGAGAGAAAGACAGTGAGCGAGAGATTTTAAAATATTAAGTTAAAGTGAATAAATGTCAGATAAAGATCAAAGCAATAATTCAACTGAACCGAATCAATAATTTTATAGATTCATCTACCAAGGCTGCTGTCAAGAAAGTACGGCACAGTGGTAGGCCAGCGATACTGTTCACCCAGAATAGTGTTTCTGCCTTCTCCCTGTTAAACACAAACCAAACATGGATTTAGCTTCATTTACACATCCCTGTTATTTCATAGGCAAGTTATTCGTATATATATATATATATATATGGCTTTTGAAAAATGAGAACATTTACACATGTCCATATTTTATTTACAAACCTCATAGAAAATGAACGACAACAACAACGTCAAATAATATTGAGTTTGACATTCTGAGGTTTAAGCATTTTCTGAAGGTTAAGCATCTACTAAAATTATTTAGTAATTTTTATGTTTTGTCATGTTTATTGCTTAAAATTCAAAAGCAATATTTTTTTCAGATGTCCTAGATTTTAGTTACTAACCTCATAGAAAACAGCTCACGTAATTTATTTAGTTTGACATTTTCTGAATGTTATTGTTACAAGCGAGGCTCCTTCGCACCGTTAGATGGAGCCATCACCCGAATATTGACTTTCTCATTTGGACTTAATTTCCCATAGGCCCTCGTTCCTGGGACTGATTGCACTCTCACCTGCATTTCATCACACACACATTTCTTAAGCAGATCACTTTGCGAAGTCTTGATTTGCCTCGGTGATCTTTTCTGAGCATGCATTCATTGTGTATTGTTATACCCGTGTTTGATTTTATTTGGACTGTTCTGATTTGATATGCCGCCTCGGCCCGCCTGCCTTGACCCTTGCCTGTTGTTTGGACTCTGTACGTTTGCTGCCTTCCCGGACTACTGTTTGTTTCTGTTTACGCTGTCATTGCTGTAGACTGCACTTTTACTGCATAACTTTTTAATAAAACTGCAGATGGATCCTCGTTCCAGATAAGCATCTCCTAATTTTTTATTTAATTTTGAAGTTTGTTTATTACACAAACTGTATTTACACGTCCTAAATTGTAGTTACAGACCTCATAAAAAAATGAATGGTTAAACAAACTAGTTTGACATCCTGAGGTTTGTTACACATTTTCTAAAAGGTTAAGCATTTCCTAAAATATATTTGTTTGGTCCTATTTTGTACCCTGTTCGTGGAAAGTACCACGAGAACCTGTTTTCTAAAACACTGACCTTCTCTATCAGAATGTCTCCTTCCACCAGGTGAATTCCTGCCTCTGTTGAACAACACAGCGGTTACTGCAAAAGTATAATCGAAATAATGCTAGATTTATGACGTTTCCACAAACCTTCATTTATTTCAAATATATCCTGGTCTTTTCCATTATCTACATCAATCTCTGTTTTGCCTACATAAAAAAAAGAAGTCAAAGTTCAGAGCATAGAGTATAAAATGCTTTTCAAATCAAATGTTATTTTGAAAGAATGTGATTATAATGACTCGCCTGACAGTGAAGATGTTGGCTTTGAAAGAAAACATTTGAGGAAAGTGTCAAAGGTGGTGTTTACATCAACAAATAATGACAGTGCAAGCCTTGATATTGTATGAAATAACCAATTCCAAATAACAAAGTAGCTGTGGTCTAAAATAATTTCCTTTTGTTTATTATATGATCACAAAATTGTTTTCTATGACTGAAAGTACTGAATTCTGGACTTACCAAACCCAGGACTGCGGTACATAAGAATAAAATGAGGAATGTATGGAGAAATGCCATGATCACTTTACTTCTCTTCAAAATATCAGTGTGTGTGTGTATGAACCAATTTATAGAACAAAAAGAGCTTAGTCTGCAACGATAAGAGCCTGCAGCTGATAGGATCAGATTTATAACACTGATGGTCACCATGATATTACATGATACAAGTAGTTATTGATAATGACATGGCTAAGAGTTTGAGGTTTAATTGCACACTATATAAATTATAAACACACACTTCCTGAAGTCTGCGATGAAAACAATTCCACAGTATGTTGTTTAGTAGAAACTTTTATTTCACAAATATATAGGCCTATATATTACAGTGGGATGCAGACCCTGAAGACATTCAAAAAATACATCCTAAATCTAACAAAAAGTGTGTATTGCACACTATATATCTTATATCTAAAATGAAAGTGCAAGAACAGCTAAATTGTGCAAAATGTTTTCAGCTGATGAATCTTGTTAAAGGCATGATCAATATAGGCTATGAAAATGAAAATAACTTCAATTTATATGATGAAATGGTGTCATATGAAAACACAACACAGCTTAAAATACATCTTAATCATATAATCAACTTTTTTCTGCTTTAATAGCAGTTCATTCAAAATTTCTAACCACAGCCTTTTTTGTAAATTAATTTCAATATCATATCTTCAACTTCTTCACTTCTCAACTATTCACGATTATGCCATACTCTTGAATACAAACTTATTTTAGATGCTGTCCAGAAAAAACCCCAGAGAACAGTGTTGTTCATGTTATGTTTCTGAAAATTAGCTCTAAATGTTTTTCATAGGCTATATGATGCTAGAATTGCACACTGAAGGTTCATCTCATCGGTTTGGTGCAGGTTCTGGATCAGAGAAATAAAGGATTACAGTTAAACATTGACAGTGTGTGTGTGTGAATATATATTTATTGGGGAAAGTTCTTTGACTTGTGTACGTGTATATGACTTACAGTTATATCGTCCATGTAGTAGCAGTGGCGCATGTTGAGGTGGGCAACGAAGTCGCGGCTGTAGTACTGCGGATCACCGTGAGGTGTCGCCACACACACTGGACACACCTAGAGGGCGCCAGAGGACACACAACAATCTTGAGTGTGTAGCAGTCAGCACTGCTGAGTCATTTCAAACTGAAGAAGGGTGTAGTTAAAATACTTTCTCAAATTAGATTGCGCAGATAAATATGACTGAAAAGGAAGTTAATGTTTCAAATGAATGCGCTGCAAGTTTAATTCAACACATTGGATATTAGAATCACTCTATGAACCCTGACTGACCACACGTCTGCTGTCATTGACATGACGGTTATTGCAGTGATCGCGTAGACCGAGTTCATCCAGTCCATTATCCTGGCAGTATGGACACACAAATATCCTCGCAGTTAAACTGAGAGATAGAGAGAGAAAAACAATCGCGAAATTTAGTAAGAGTAAAATACTTTTACGTTTTTATTTTATTTTATAGCATAATGCTTCAAGTCTGCTAAAAATAAATTTAGCAGACCGAAGTAGCCTATATTATGTAGGCCTATAGCCTATTATGCATTTTTCTTTTTTCTGTATGAAACAATGCCACTCAAGAACCGTTTTGGGTTCCTGAACGAACCTTTTTTTTTCTTAGTGTGGAAAAACATGTTATTAATCTGAACCTTTTGTGCAATATAATGTTATAGGTTCTTAATGGAACCAAAGATGCCAATAAAGAACCTTAACTATAACCTTATTTTTAAGAGTATAATAAAAATGATTGATGTTCGTTCTGATATTAAATGCCGAAATGATCCTAAATGCATTTAAATTTGAAATAACCCTATTTTTAGAATTATGTAGCCCAATGGCGCATTATTTGGCCAAAATTTTTGCCGACAAGAAAAATCAGAAAAATGTTCTATAAAATGAGCACTAACTTAGGCTATAACAAGAGGTAGCAAAATCGTGCACATTAGTGGAGTGATACACAGATTTGATTTAAATAAATTAATAAAATTAGATTGTTATGATATTTTATTAAAATAAATAGAATATTAAAAATGTCTTAAAATAAAAAAGTAGATTAAAATAAATACTAAAAAAATTGATGAAAAATAAAATAAATAATTAAATAATATATAGTACTAGCTATTATGAGTAGAAATAAACACTTTTTTGGCAATAAACATATTTGGCATCTAAAAGAAAACCCCTGCTCTAGAATGTCATTGTATGCTGTACGTGTAGGATTTGTTGAATTACTGGAATAGTCAGAGGGGTTCATTGGAAGGGGTTTTTCACATGCTTTTGGCAGTGCAGTGCATCTGTTTATGAAAAGGAGTGTATAAGGAAGTATAAATACAGATGTCCTCACCCTTGAGGTCGAAGATTATTTTCCATTAGAGTGATCTCCGTTTGCCATGGCCTGTGAATGAAGCAAAATATGAGTTAGCCAAGCCATATAAGTCAATCAAACGATGATCCTCTTGATGGGACTTACCAATCATCAAGCACCGCCTGCAAATTTTCCCGGGGCGGGGCAGGGTTTAGCGGGAATGGGGCGAGGTTTGGCAGCCATGGGATGGGGTTTGGCAGCAGTGGGGCGAGGTTTGGCAGCAGTGGAGCTGGGGCAGGTCTTTGGGTGACTTGGAAAAGACCCCCTGGGGCAGCATTAAAGGTTGCTACATTTGCAGGTTGAACTCGAATCCGGGGCATTGGAACGGGCCGTGTGGCAGGAATTAAAAGAGGACGGGCTTGGTTTTGTGGGGCAGGTGCCAGGGAAGCCTGATTGGGCAGACTGACTGGAGCGGCAGTGTTTGTCTCTTGTGCCAGTGAATCTTGAAGTTGGCTGATGAGACTGTTGGTTTAAAAGCATGGTAAATTATTTCGAGTTCGACAGAAAAGGCACTAAATGTTGAAATTTGCCTGAGACTTACGTATGTATGTTTGAGCCTACAGGTCTTCTTGAATTAACTGCATGAAAATTCCCTGGCAGGATTTGGCGCAGATGCCTTCTACTAGGAGGCTGCGAGAAAAATATTAATAAGCATTCGGTCTTTAATGAACTCCACTTACAGAAATACTGGTATTAATTTATCACATGCAGGGCAATTTATTACCAATGAATTATTTGCAGAAACACTGCCTCTGCAGTATGGGCAATGAATCCTGTATCGAAAAGATTGATTGAGGCATCTCTGACAAAATCTAGAAGTACAGAGAAAGACAAAGAGTGTGTGTGAGAAAGTAAAATAATCAACTATTACCAGGAAGAAGACAAAAGTGGCTGTCAATAGAGGTAACCATAGTCAAGACGTCATGTGATGGAATTTCCCTTTAGAAATCCTTTCACTTTTGCTCAGGTTGTTTATCAGAAATTATATTTATAGCTATGTGGAGGAAATAATGTAAATGTATAGCACATGAAAAAAGAGTTATAAAATAAATAACAGAAATTTCCACCATAAACACTGTTTCCAAATACAAAGGCTTTTCAATGAGTTACTGCGATTATCAGTTCTACAAATATATATATATTTATATATACAAGACATTTCTGTATAAAATGACAAAATATTTGGCACGTTAAGTTATGTTCAATACGTTTTAAAAAAACGTACAAGATTGATCTAAGTTTGTCAGTTTGAAGTGGCCACATGAAGGCACCAAAATCACTATTTGAAATATAAATCACACTTACACCTTTCCACAGCATGGTGAAGGTTGAGAAGGATTACTTATATTCCCTCTGCACACAGGACACACTTCCTCTGAAGCTGACATGTCCAAATTGTCAGCTGTCTGCTGTGCTGGCAGTCTAGTCTGTTGATATCTTCACTTTCAGATTGCAGTTGCTTATACAGTCAACTTCCTTATTTGCATAAAGAGGGAGTGTATTCTGTAACGTCAGCTTCCTTTCTTTTTTCTTGGTGATAAATATGAGACCGCCTTTACCGGAACTCATCTTCTAAATAAAGTGACGTGACTCAGAGACTGTGAAAGAAATGTGTAGGCCTATAGGCATATCTTTTAAGCTTTTTATGCAATTCAAAATCTGTCTATAGTTAATGAACATTTTTGAATGAAAGCAACACACTAATAAATTGATAGGAGAAGTGAGTTTTGTTGATGAATTACATTACACTGGACATGCAATAAAAAAAAATAAAAAAACAATTATGCCATTTAACAGGCACGTTTATCCAATATGACTTAATTCATCTGCCGCATCTTATATTGACAGAGTTG
Source organism: Phoxinus phoxinus (assembly GCF_949152265.1). Taxonomy (NCBI): domain Eukaryota; kingdom Metazoa; phylum Chordata; class Actinopteri; order Cypriniformes; family Leuciscidae; genus Phoxinus; species Phoxinus phoxinus. Next base: position 25,473,729 of record NC_136891.1, read on the forward strand.
ATACACTCTAAAAAATAATAGTTCCCAAAGTTTTTTTTTTTTTTTTTTGCAGTGATTCCATAAAAGAAACATTTTTGGTTCTTCAAATAACCTTTAGTGATCAGAACCATGTTTTTCTTAGTGTGAAGAACATTTTATTCTAAAGAACTTTTCTATAACCTTTTTTTGAAATGGAAAGATTCAATGGATGTGAAAGGTTCTTCATGGAACCCTGCATCAGTGCAAAAAAAAAAAAACCTTTATTTTAAAGAGTGTAGGCTAGGCTACCGTTCTATTGCGGACTCACCTTCACAAATCCTGGGACATTGTAACTTTTCTTTACATGTCTGTCTGTCTATCCGTGTGTTAAGTGTCTATACCTTTCTGTCTAAAACGCAAAATCGTCAATGTCAAATTAACACCCATTAGTATGTATCAACAATCAACATTGATTATGTTCAGGTTCGTTTATAGCCTACCGGTATGTCCACTATTGTTTGTTTCTGCCTCAAAAGTTTACTTCTTGTAATTTTGAATTTATATCTCGCAATTCTGAATTTATTTCTAGCCTTTCCGAGTTTATAACTCGGATTTCTGAGGGGGAGGAAAGTCTTTTTTTTTCGTGTTGGAAAAGAGTTTCACACTACTCAGTTTTAATGTCACACTTTTTTTTACACAAATGTTGTGTTTATTCAACACCATGTATTACACATCTGCCAGTCTGTCATAAATACCGAAAGTAAAAGGTTATTTACGGGTAACGGGGCTTTTATTATGGAAGAAGTAACTTAGAGCTTTTATTTCATTGCGGAAGTGAAATCACCTGACCGCCGCTAAGCTTCTTGGGCAAAATCGATCAGCAGGCAGCAGTGGATTTCAACATGTCTGCCGTCGGCTGTCAGTAAAGGAGGTATTTGTTTTCAAGTCAACAGCAGACCCGTGAGCTCGGTGAAGAACAGACGAGGCCGCGCTCATGGCTCAGTGTGTGCAGTCAGTGCAGGAGTTCATCCAGGACTCGTTCGTGCCGATGGTGGCCGTCCTGTGCAGCGAGGATGCGGAGAGAGTGACCCGCAAAAACAACCTGACTTTCCCCGAGCTGCTGCGGCCTTTCTGCCGCCTGACGTCCGAGGGTAAGAACCCAGCTGAGCAGACAACCGCGGATCACACATCACAACTGCTTATCACTCGAGAAGACGGCTGTTATATACACACACACACACACACACTCAGGCTGTGTGTTATACATACACGCATTCTACACTTTCACAAAACCTAGTGAGCTGTCTGCCTATGCTACATTGCCTAAAATTGACTAGGTGCAATTACAACTTAGTTATATGCTTTGAGAGGCAGCTCGGTAGAGTTTGTGCGACATGCCTAAAATACTTTCTTGGATAGCAGCTTACTAGGATTTGAGAGACACTGTAAATGATGTCTAGGAAGCAGGCAGCTCAGTAGGTTTTGAGACACACGCCCTAAAATGCTGTTTAGATAGACCGCTCACTGGATTTTTAGTCACACGCCCCGAAATGCTAAATAGGTGGGTCACTAAGTGTTGAGAGAGACATCCCGAAAATGCTGTCTAGGTTGGCAGCTCCATAGATTTTTAGGGCCAGATCTTTGTCCGGTGAGGCCCCTGGACAGACGTCATTGGAGGTTCCCCAGCCACTGTCAATCATAGTGGCAGACCCCTTTCTTTAAGTGAAAAGGTCATGTTTTGGTTGATGGCATTAGTTGTATGGTTTTCTTGGCCCTATATTGCACTGTATTCTGAGGGTCCTGGGGCCCTTTGGGCAAATGCTGTGTGTGTTTATAAATTTGGAGCTTTCTGTGCCTTGAGTCCCTGGGGCATCACTGGCCATGATATGGTTGACATGATTATATGATAAGTTAGTGTGATTATCAACTCAAAGGCTGCAATTTGATTAAATATGTATAGTCTGTTGTTGTGCTGCATGTTTTATATTAGAATAAAGCTCAGCACTGTATTACATCTTACAGTGATTTCAGCTCAGTTCACAGTAAATGCTGCTTCTCAGTTCGTTGCATGTGCAGTGAGTTTAACGTGCATTTTGGAAACACAATGTGCGCTTTCATTTCCAGCATTTCTGTGGACAGACGTTTACAGCATTTCAAAGCAAAACAACAATGCAAATATCTGAACGTTTGAAAGTGAAGAATTTAAGGCATAAATATTAGCATTGCAGTGTAAAAAAATTGTTTTTTAAAGACTACAATTATCAAATAATATTTTTATTTTATTTCACAGGACAATTGTAATTTACAAAAGTAATATATTTATATCTTCATTTTTATAATTAGATTAAAAAACAATATATATATATATATATATATATATATATATATATATATATATATATATATATATATTATATAAACACTTACTAACAGAAGATTCATTTTATCTATGTATTTGCATGTCATGTGACCATTAACCAGCATCATGAACATGTCAATGTTTTATAAAATTATTGAGATAGTAATTTAAAATCTCAGGGGGTTCTTCAAGTAAACAACATCTATGAGGTTCAGCTGACAAAAAAAATTTGGGAACCCCTGCGCTAGATGTCCTTAGTGTTTCCTTTGTAAGTATAATCCAGCCCTGAGTCTGAGTCAAATGACAGGAAAGGGTCACACTCACACAACCTGAAATCGGATCTGATTTCCGCTCATCTGAGCATTTAGTGACCAGAGACTCAGACAGACACACCACAGATCAGATTCCTCAGTTGGTGAGGGTAAGATTACCACTCAAATAAAGGCCTGTGCTGTTAATCACCAGCCTATATAAAGTATATGGGATAATCCTAAAGAGGCAGGCGATCAGATCAACTGGCTCAACTTATGAAGACTGCGGTTGTTTACATTAGCGTACTAGTCTGTGATAGTAATGTTGCTGTTAAATCGCAACGCAATACTGATGTACGCTACTGCTTAAAAGTTTAGGGTCGGGAAGATTTTTTTAATGCTTTTTTTAAAGAAGCATTTTATGCTCATCAAAATACAGGGAAACGGTAATATTGTGAAATATTTTAATTTAAAATAACTGCTTTCTATTTGAAAATATTTTTCAAATGTTTGAAATTTATTCCTGTGCTGGTAAAGCTGAATTTTCAGCATCACTACTCCAGTCTTCAGTGCCACATGATCCTTCAGAAATCATTCTAATATGCGGATTTGATGCTCAAGAAACATTTCTTATTATTATCAATGTTGAAAACAAACAGTTGTGCTGCTTAATTTTTGTGGCAACCATAATACTTTAGGATTCTTTCCAGGATTCATTGATGAATAGAAAGTTTGACATAATATTTGTTTGAAATATAAATTGTTTGTAATGTTATACATGTCTTTAATGTCACTTTTGATCAATTTAATATCCTTGCAGAATACAATTATTAGTTACCTTATTTCTTAAAAAAAGAAAGAAAGGTAGTGTACACTTGACCACAGATGCCATTTTAAATGGTTCATTAAAAAATGTCAGTCGCTCAAGTATTCCTATTAGCCCCAGGGATTAGAAACAAAATGTGCAGAAAATATATTTTTGTGATCTTTGGCCTTCTTTCCAAATATCAACCCGATTAGGACTGAATCACCTTTTTGCTTCAGAATCTGTCGACACTGGACACATGAACCCCTCAGAAGGAGACATGATGGGCAATACAAATATTTGCAGACCGGACGGGGTGTAATTCTGCTTACTGCAACAAATTATTTGATTTAATGAAAAATTATTGTAACAAAATAACATTACTAGCTGGTTACCAGCATGTAGTCTGGAACAATTGGAAGAGTTTTATTCGTGTTTTTTTTCGGTTTCTTCTGGTCATTGTTGAACAGCTTTTAAATCCCTGTCTGAGCTACGACATCACACACAGAATATCGGCCATTTAGGAATTGTGGGAAAATATGACGCATGGTTTGCTGTAGCTCATAGTCAGTCATTATTGCTCCGATTCACTTGTTGTCTGTTATTATCAGATAACTCTTTCAGACACTAAGAACAATTTCTTCTATTCATATGTTGGAGTGAGCTGTGGATTCGTAGAAATGATATTAACACAGTTAGGGTGACCCAAATGAACACAGTCCTCTCTGTCTGTGTGTGTGTGTGTGTGTGTGTGTGTGTGTTTGTCCCTCGGTAATGTGATTGGATTTATTCAGGAATGCCTTGGGAGCAGAGGAGCAAAGTCTCATCTTTATTCTGCATGTTATGCTTATCATGTGAAGTGTGGAGCGAGAAAACACGGGCGCATTATTGGAAAGTGTTCAGAAGAGGGTGTGAACATGAAGGGGTGGCAAGGCAACATATTTGAACAGGGAAGGGTGGATGAAGAGGGATGAGGTGAGGTCTAGAGGTGGGCAGATGTCATAAGTTTAGAAACCCAGCTGTGTTGTGGCATTCCTTAACCTTGACCATTTATTTCCTAAATACTCTCTCCAAAGTTTGTCCACTGCTAATAATTAATTACATTTGTATAGCACTTGTATTAATATAATTTCAAAAGCATACAAAAAATAGAATAGTACCTTTTCAGAGCTGTACCTTAACATAAATATCAGCAATATTAGTAATCAAAACATTAATCAATATCAACATTAAGTACGTTTATATATTATATTATATTGTTATACAAAATCGCAAAGGTTTAAATAAATATGTAAATAAATCAAATGTTTTTCAGTGTTCCATGTGAATCAACTAGAGTCAGAAACATTGAAGTGATTCTTTTCCATGTGATCGTGTTTCTTGTGTATGTGGGTATTTATATGAAAATATTAAGCAGCACAACTGTTTTCAACATTGATAAGAAATGTTTCCTGCACATCAAATCAGCATGTTAGAATGATTTCTGAAGGATCATGTGACATTGAAGGCTGGAGTAATAATGCTGAAAATCCAGCTTTGCATCACAGGAATAAATTGCATTTTAAAATATATTACAAACAGGAAACTTAAATGTATATATTAAAATAAATGTTTTGATAACAAACTGATGGTCCAGGAACAACCAATTTTGGATTCTGCCGGACACTAAGTTGGCTAGGATAAAAGCTTCAGCTACAAGAAAATTAAATGACAGTACTATTATAAATTTGGCATCAGCTTGTTCAACTGACAAACTTCCTCTTTCTCTCCCTTCTTCCTTTTTTTCCCCCCGTTACTGAACTGTAGGTCATTTGCGTGATCCCAACAACCAGGTGGTTGTGGTGAAGGGTCTCCGGATCAGCGTGACTGGGGTCAACACACGTCCTCCACAAACCCCAGAGCTGGAAAGGCTCCTCAGCCAGGCGGTTTCTGTCTGCCAGCCTCCTGAAGGCTCGCCTGCCAACGTCATCTCGGCTGGAGACTACGACCTCAACATAAGCGGTAAGTGCTTGTGGAGAGTTTTCTGTTCACGTTGGGGAAATCCGTAGAGGACCTGATTATGTTACTGCCACGTTTTTTAAAGGAGGAAAGTGGAATGGCCTAAAGTGAACAGAAACTGGAACTGACAGATTGTTTCCTAATGCAACATATTTACAGTTCTACTCATACGTTTACATAGCCCTTGCAGAATCTATATGTGGTTATTTGTTGCCTTTTTTCAGTAGCCATAAGTGAATCTGGGCAATACAAACAAGCATCATATCACAATATGCTTCCTTTTGGTTGATGACAATGTATATCACAATATACACGTTCTTTATGGAAATTAGGGATGTCATGACAAATTGCCGTAATGTTAAACTGAAATTTTGTAACCGAGTTGTCTAAGAAAACGGTCTCTTTTCAGTGATCCATTTGAAATAGCCTGCTTAATGACATGGAGAAAACAAACGCATGCAAGGTCTGAGGTAAAATTAAGTAATTTTGTTTTCCGCCTCATTTACACTTTTCAAAATAATATATTATTTGTTGGCAGAGGCTGACGTTTGGTTGGGTCAGACAAAATTACAATTTTTAACAGCAGCAATAGGGCAAGACGTGTGGTAGAAAGTTTTGACGCAAAATGACTCGAGTTCGAATCCGCCTTTTGTCACATATCAGATCAGAAAGGCAAAGTAATGGTAGACTTATCAAAAATGTGTTAAATTTAGATTTTATAGAATTAATACAAAATGTATACTATTTAAATAGTCATGAACACTGTAGTGAAAGGGCTTTGCAAATAAATTAATGCTATATTGTTTTATATATGTCTGTTCAATATGTTTTCCCCCTAATTTGTAACTACCGGTAACATGTTTTGCAAATTTATACTGGTTTATTGTTTTTTACAGACATTTATGATTTTGCAGAATGTGTTACACAGAAAAAGGTTGACTTCTCTAAATGAAAAAAAAGGAAAAAAAATGTTTGACTCATGAGCCGTTTTATAATATCAACTTTTTTTATTTTATGGAACTCGTTTCATAGTAGTGTCTCATATCAGCACCTGATGAGGGCAGCAGAGCCCTTGAGGAAAAGAGTGAGAATCCAATATCATAATTGTCCATGAAATTAAAGGGTTTGGTTTGCATTAGACATTTATGATTTATCAGTTTTTGATCTTGTTTTTAATTTTTCACATTTTCTCCCCCTCCCCCCCCCCCAACACTTCTCTCGTGGATGTATTTTTGGTAAGAGCTCTGACTGTCATACACATGCTCTCCTTCAGTGTGTGTATGCCAGGTCTCACACACGTGTGCTGTGCTATGCTGTTAACCCTTTAAACAATGAGTGTGATGTGTTTGGTCCCCATTCAGATCATAGGCTGCCAGTAGAGCCCGTCCCCTCACGTAGCCCCCCTGCTACACCAATCACTTAGGTGGGCTTAAAGCCCCGACAAACCCCTGACACTAACACACCAAACTACACCAGCCGGCTCATTCCTTTTAACTGAATGAGCGTAGATGAATGCACATTGCTGGCTGTGTCTTGTGTTTTTGGTTTTGGATGTGTTACGCTTTTGTGGTTCCTGTCAGTGAGCTTTAACCAGACTGCCTGTCTCTTCTCCTCTCAGACCGCACGGTCAAAGCGAGCGTTCCCTGGTACTCTGACTGGAAAGAAACACTCACCCAACTGAGCTCGTCCAAGTACTACACAGGTATTCCCGTCCTTCCCGTGCTGGGAGTGCGTGAGAGGGCTTTCCTCAGACGCCTTCTCCAAATCATTTCCTGGCCTAGCTCGCTCCGTAGCACACCTGCCGCTAAATCTCCTTTCCTCTTTCCAATCCAGCTTCCTCCTTTTTCTCAGGATGTTGGTGGTGGTCCTATAGCTTCTTGTGTGTGTTTGAGATAGATCCAAGGGAAATGACTCATTGTGCTGAAACTGTCATATAATGGCTTAGCGATTTCTTCATTATATCCAATCAGTTTGTGTTCCAGTTGAGAGTCAGACTATATTTAATGATCGTTTCGACCGTCTTTTGTACGATTTTCAGCTCAATGAGTCATTTAATCCATTTCACTTTCTAGTCTCGTGTCTCCTCCTCTCTGTAGATCCACTGTTCCTGTTGCTGTGAAGTAGAGATTGACTTTACATGCACTTTTTACAAATCAGTTTGATTTGATGTGAAATATTGGTATCTGTCTTGTTCTACACTGTAAGATATATCCTGTCAAATTTTCTGTAAAATACTGGCAGCTGTGGTTGCTGGAAATGACAATGTTTCAGGTATTACAGGATGGCATATTGATGCCTGTATAGTTAACAACTTATAACCCTATATTTCATTAAGTGATATTAATAAACCAATCAACTTGAACTACTAAAATCAGATTTTTACCTTAGTGTACTGATGCACCAATAATATGAACAGGTGGTAAGCTAGAAAGCCACATGACGAATCAGGGTTCATTGTAAGTGGTTTGTTCATTAAACTTGGCCAAAAACCATCTGGGAAACACTCGGCCCTAAAATAATGCAATAATCATTAACTGAATAACAGAAAATGTAACTCAAAACACCCCAATGAACATCACTGATACTGAAAAGGAGAATAACCTGTAAAGTATTTATATAAAATATAATCATATATGATGAGTCAATCAAAGACTTCTAGGAATGCTGTTTTTTTTTTAACATAAGTTTTCCAACTCTAAATACAGAAAAGTTGTGACTTTGTAAAATGCAATAAAATCAAGGATCTGTGATTTGTTAGTTCTCTTTAAACTTTATTTAAAGTCCCCCCTGTGGTAGAAATCAAGGTTTTAATATTGTTTGTCTATGTGACCAGTGGTTTTAATATGCTTTAAGACAAACCATGTGTAAACATGTCAACACCAGTACTCATTTTTTTTTCCTTAACTGCAGTGAACCAAAAGCCCTATTCAGACGGTAATAGTTTCTCATGGGGTCGTGAGGTATTTTCATCATTTACAGGGGCTAGTCTGTGATTTTTATTGCGGTCCAAATACAGAATGTAAGTGTTTTTCTCCCACTACCCGCTTGAAAATCCCCGGCCGAATTACCTACTGTTTTTTTTTTTAAACACCAAGGGCGTTTGGTCATTTAATTGCTGCCCGAATCCACATCTCTGAGTTTACAAGAAGAGATCACTTCAAAATTCACTGTTTAAATCATTTTTCACCAGTGCCAAGCACCGTTCAATAACTGTTGCGCTTTGCAACTAGTTTATATGCATTTTAAAGATCTAGCTTCCACTTGTTACTGAAATGCTGAAAAGTATTAACAAGAACAATATTTCATCACTGCTCAAAAGAGAAAGAGAAGAAAAGCAAGTAAAAATTTAAATTGGGCCTTTATTATGGCAGCAATTATATACATAAAAAAATGTTTTTACCTCATGTAAATAAGATGCTTTATTAACTTATTTCCGCTCATTTTCACATTTTTAAAATGACATCCATCATTTTGAGGTAAATTACAATACAGACAATCATTTTAACTAGTGCGGATATCTTCCTATGTTTAAACATCAGATTTAAATAATCAAACAATAAATAGGACATTAAGCTATTTTATTATAAAATGAAATATGAATTTATTATTTTTATTTCAAGCATTTGACATTTTATTTATAACGGACAATCATGCGACTGACCAAATGAGCAGTGCGTTTCCAGGTTTATAGAATAAACGAATGCATTAGTTTTATCACTGAGGTGCCATGCAAATGTATTTTTACAGACGTCCACATGATAAACAATTACCGTCCGAATAGGGCTAAAGAAATCGCTGTTGTTTCTGATGTCACAAACTACCTTGTAACCAATCAGGTCAACGTGTGATCGTCGAGTGGATCACTGTGCTGGAGTGAGTGGAGGCGGGGCTAATTTGCATATTAATAGAACCGCATATACTAAACAAGGCACGAGTGTAGAGCTACATTCAAGCTATTTTAAGGCATGAATAAAAAAAATTATGTAATTTTGGAGATCAAAGATGAGTTTTAAGGGATACAATTATTTACTACAGGGAGACTAATGACAAAAGTACAAAGAAAATATTTGAAGTGTTTTGCAGACCAACTTGAGTATATTTTGCAAATATAAACACATTTTGATTTTGATGGCTGCAACACTCCAAAAAAGTTGGGACAGAGGCAAAATAAAAGTGAAAAGCTTAAAGTTAAACTCTTGAAAGAGTCCACAATGAGCAGGTGAATTGGTAATAGGTGATGGTATTTTGTTTGGGTGTAAAATGTGCATCTCAGTCTTGGCAAGCAAAGATGGGTCACGGCTCACCACTTTGTGCCAAATATCATGAGATAATTTTCAAACAATTCAAATATCACATTTCTCAATGCAAGTTGCAAAGAATTTATGTCTTTCACCATCACTCGGCAGTGAAAACTTTGAAAATCTTCTCTTTGTACGTTTGTCAGTTAAATAAAGGGTAAAGAGAATTAACGATCACAGATTCTTGCATTTTACAAAATGTCAAAACGTTTCTGGATTTGGGTTTGTATGTTAATTCATAGTTTTTACTTTCAAAAAACACAGAACAGTATTTTATTTTAGTGAAATTTCATATAATGCAATGTTAAAACCTTTACAGATTTTCATCGTATATGGCAAGGTTATCTTGCAGTTAACAGGTTTTTACTCTTGCATATACCGGTATTTATATACTTTCTGTACACATTACAGATATTTCTACAGTCTATCAATACACTAATGCTCTCAGACAAGTAAAAAGTTAGCTTAATATTATTTAAACTTTTGGATTTAGAATATGCAAAACACATTTTCAAAAATGCCTTGTGGTTTTTCTGAACTAGTAAGAAGCTTATATAATAGACTTGTTTAATGTTTTGTTCATGAGACAAAATCAGACACCAGGAGATATACTAAATTTATATTATTTATGGAAATTACTTACAATATTTGTAATTATGATTAGCCTTTATCGCGACATTAACACAGTCTTCTTAGCATGGGGCTTCAATGGGATACACAGCATTACTGCAGGGGGTGTGCTAATTATAGTTTGAAAACAAATTAAAATGTTCATTATGCAAAAATTCATGTAACCACAGCTAAAGTTCAGCTAAATGTTTAATTGTCCAGGCCATAATTTCACAGTCTGTTTTACACAGTATGCAACAGGGGGTCCCTATAAAACCATCAGGGGGTCCTTGGACTGATAAAAGTTAAAAGCTCCTGTTTTAAAGCACACATAATAATCATAATATATATATATATATATATATATATATATATATATATATATATATATAAATAAATGAAGAAACGGGTAAATTAGTCTAGTTCTTCTCACTAGAAAGTTGCCATTGTAATACTCAGAGCTACACCGCAAACAAGTGATGTGCTTCATTGATTATAGTGTGCTAGATATGGTTTGTTGTATTGCAGTGTCGGCATGGTGTTTCAGCTCTACCCTCTCTGTTAAGATTCAGATAAAGAATTGATCGTGAGGCTGCCAGAGTGGAGTGCATCATGCCGTCTGCTTATTGTCATGAATGATTCAGAGTGGACCATTGATTGAGACGAAATGTCAAGGAACTGAACTAATGAATCTGTTGCATAAAAATCAGTTCAACCTCATCTTCCCTCAGTGCTGGATAGACTAAAAGGGGGAAATTGATCATGCGTGATGCGTGCGTTCAAAACAACCTGTTTTGAACATCCTGCTTTTCTTTAAGCAAAATTAGGTTGAATCTAAATGATATCATAAAGGGTTTCAAAGTGATGTTAGGTGCTGTAATCTCGATTTAAGGTATGGTCACATTTTCCGTCTTTTGGTGAATTTTGTTTATTTTTTTGTGGGCGAAATCGAGTAATTTGAGGAGGAATACACACGATTGGGAATTTCACGTGCAGATGAAAGATTTCCCCACACAGATTTCCCAGTGGTTTTAAGTTGACCAACAGAAAGCTGCTTGGTTTAACTTCTGTGTGAGCTGTGCTTCAGACATCATTAAACTATTGACAATAAACAATGGACCTTTTTTGCCCTCAAAATTTAACTGAAATTTTGCTAATGTGACCGGACCTTTATGCTTTAAAAGTGCCATTTGATTGAAGAGCTGAATTTACATTTGAACAAATTATTGGAAAATTATTAGGTAGTTTTCAATCTGTTATTTTGCTGTAAAAGACTAAAAATGTAATCTGTTAAGCTTCTATTGAATATCAAATGTCATTTCCCCCCCTATTCGTCCTGCCTTTCATAATGTGCTTCTCTCCTATTCCGCCTGGAGGGTTGGTCATGTGGCCTCACTGGCCTGTATTAATCTTGCTTCTGAAACAAGATAATATTTCTGTGTGTGTGTGTTTATCTTACAGCCACAACACCATGGTTTGAGACTTACCGCGAGAACTTCCTGCAGTCCATGCCGGCATCAGAGCACGAGTTCCTCAGCCACTACCTGGCCTGTATCCTTCAAAACACAGAACTACTCTCTTTGCCCCTCTCCTAATAACTCGACCTTGCTTGCTTCTTTTTATGCTCGTATTCTTTCTTTACCACAAGGGACACACCGAAATTTTGACTGTATAAAACTTTCTGCCAAGAATGCTATAAAATGTCAAAGTATTTGTTTCTATTATTTGATTAAGTATAAATTTAATCTAATTATAAATTATAGTTATGGATGTCCATTGATACAAAAAAAAGGCTATATATATATATACTTCCGTTCAAAAGTCTAGAATAACCAAGATGTCTCCTATGCTCACCACGGTTGCTATTATTTGATCATAACTACAGTAAAAATAGTAATACTGTGAAATATTATTACATTTCACATAATTCTAATATCCTTACTTGCCCAGTCTATCCAGATTTTTGACTCTGTTGGTTTCGGGCAAGAATATATATTTTGTCACTCTTGTATTTAGCGCTCTTCTCCTCCTCCACTTTTTTTTTTCTCTCGGTCTCTGTTTTGCTCTTCCCTCCATCTGTATTGTGAGAGATCTCCTGAACTCGGCTGCAGGTATGTTGGTGGTGTCGTCCCATGAGGCGGTGCCGACGGAGCAGTTCCTCAAGCTGTCCCAGGAACAGCACAGAATCCAGCACAGTGGAGAATACACCCACCCCAAATGGTTCATCCCCAACACGCTCAAATATTACGTGCTGCTTCACGATATCAGTGACGGAGACGAGCAGAGGTTTGTGTGTGTGTGTGCACGTCAGTCTCAAGTTTTCTCCTTGTACAGGGTTCGAAATTAACTTTTTTACTTAGTAGCGCTTGTGCTCACAACTTCAAAAAGTTAGGAGCACCAGCAAAACTTTAAAATGTTTATATTCTTTGCCACACACTTGTCTCAGCATTTCTTGAGCTTGGCACTCTCCCCGTGCTTAATCAAGCTCTCACGCTTAAATTGTGTGAATTAGTGATGCGGTTATGTCTGCTGATAATACGCGGCTCAGGTGGGCCAAGTATTAAAAAATAACATTCCAATTAATAGCGGGTGGGTCGCGGATGGATGTGAGAGAAATCATTAATGTGTTCATTTTAATAATGACACAGAGCTATCGGTTCACGATAAAACGCAAAGAACGTGGATAACTTTCAGTTTCAACAACAACGTATATCTCTTCAGGGAAAACCAATTTAAAAAAAACATGCCTCAAGCATCTCCTAGTGGTCATCATTATATAAAACACACAGAATGAACCTTAAATTGCTTAAAGGAAATTGCTTAAAGATGGGGTAAGCGGTATTTCAAAAAACGCTGTTGAACATTTTTGATATTTGAAATCAACCCAAACAAACACACCCCTCTCTTCATTGCTCCGCCTCCAAAACTCACCCTCCAATCCTAACCGCCCTGCTCCGAGTTGGTCTCGAACCCCAATCCCACGGTATGCGAGACGAGTGCATTAACAATGACCCTAAACACCACATTCTCTAGCAGTCATCAGGGTGACTCTCTCTAGCTGGCCTCCGTTACGCACACAATCCAAGAGTGGATGTCTGTTTATCATAGCAGAAGCACAACAAAATAATGCTTCATGAAAAATAAAGCGTAGATGATGAACGAATGACAAGGAAGCACAATGAATGAATGAATGAACGCACAGTACAGTACACAATAATAATTGCAAACAAGAAGTTGGTTGTTAGTTGCCAACAGCTCCAGACAAACAATGACACTCAAACCCAGTGTTACTCACATTTGGACCCAAATCAAAGCAACCTCCACGTCTGTTTTTAGGTCTTCCCGCTTAGGTCTCTCCAGCACTGGAAAGCTTTTCTAATATTAACGCGGGTCGTAAAGCTCTTGCCCAGTCATAACCCTTCGTTTTCCTGTGATTTCTTCTGAGCTTTTCTCTTTTATTTTGTCTCATCTCTATTTCTGCAGTCTTTCTTCAAATCTCCCTCTTGCTCGTTCTCTTTTCTCCACCGTCATACGCCCCTTAATGCCGATTGGCTACATGCATTTGTTGTTGTTTGTTCGTGTTTCGGTCTGACTAACTTCGAAACAGCGTTTTTCAAATACCGCTTACCCACCTTTAACAACTTAACATCCTTAAAGGGGGTAATTCACCCAAAAATTACATTTCTGTCATTAATTACTCACCCTCATGTCGTTCCAAACCCGTAAGACCTTCGTTCATCTTTGGAACACAAATTAAGATATTTTTGAAAAATCCGAGAGCTTTCTGATTTTTAACTAACTAATTTTTAACTAGAGCTCCCACATATGATCACTATAAACTAGAGCTGCACGAGTAATCGTTAAGAGATTGTGATCTCAATTCAAACACTCACACGATCTCATTCCAACATGACAACAATTCTGCCATGTCTATTAAACTTTTCTCAAGAACAAACACAGCGGAACATTTAAATTCGCGCTGACACTGACCCAGAGAGAGCAGTTAGGTTATGAAACAGCTTCACAAATAGTCTTTTCAGCCACACGGTATCATTATTTCTATGTTACAAATTTTCATATTATCCCAGAAATACTGCAAGCGCACGGAGGTGACACCTTTGACTTTTGGCTTGACCAATGAAAAAGGTGCAATTCTCAAGCAGGAAAGTTCCTCTGTTTGCAACAACACACACTGGATTCTATGAGAAGGTGAGGTCCACCAAAGTGTGAGTCATTAATCAAGTAATATTTTGATAGGAGACACCACCTAGATGGGGCTACATTTAACTTGTAGTTTTATCATCAGGCATACATAACACTATACAATATGAAAAGATAATATACAAAAAGTAATAATAAACAAAATGTAGTACTGGGGAAATGCATGTTCATTCATTAGACAGATTTGTCAATGGATTAGTGGAGATAATTCCATTTCTAAGGGACTGCATGTCTGTTTCTTGTGGCCGGTACGGTTCTCTGTTATTGAGAACAATCAATGTCCCAAGTGTCTTTGAGTGGGTATAATGATCATTCTCGGTGGCGAAACCAGACATCACGCAGTCTTCCTGGGTGAGCGCTTGTGAAGATTAAGTGGAACAATGGTGTGTTTGATCGTTCCAGTCGTTACATATGACGAGGGCAATTCAAAAAATATGCACAGAAATACATGCACATTCTTTCAAATAATTGGGGTTTCCTTGCTATAGGCAGTTTTTAAATTTGTAAGGTGCTTAATTAGATTCTACTTTAATTGTCTAAGCTAGAAATCAAAAGGAAACAGGAAAATAGATCTACATTCATGAAGACTGTTCACTCCCAATTCATAATTTATTACTGTTACTGAAATACGTTTATTAATTAAACTGCTTCTAGCTGAACTGTGCTCATACTTAATGTTGTATTTTTTTTTTTAAAGTTAAATGTCCAGTGCCGAGTGAGTCATAAATGCTCTTTATTCCATGTGCCGTTCAAAGCCTCTGATATTCCCACTGCTTGTTCTGATTCTCCAATTAAACGAAAAGAGTTGATTAACACTGGAAGCATGTATCCAACCCTGCCTCAGGGATTAAAACGAAAGTGATGTCAGGAGAAAACATTTCTGCTTTTCTTTTGCAATTGTGTACATTTAATTAGAGGAAGTAGCATGAGTAGAATAAAATGAGCATTTAAGCCAACACGAACTGCATTTGCAATGTGCTTTTCTATGAATATTGAATATCTATCAGCTGAGCGACAGGCATGCTTGCTTTCCTTTCCACTTACTGCATGTAGATAAGTTGCCAATCACGGTAATCGTGCGCAGCCTGCAGCCTCAAGGTCTGATGAATAAGATAACTTGACTGTGGGGAGAAGGATTAGGCTGTCACATATATTTATGATGGTATAGAACAACTATTAATGTCTATCTCGGTGTCTCTCAGGGCGGACTCGGTGTACGAGGACATGAAACAGCGGTATGGTACTCAGGGCTGCTATCTGCTCAAGATAAACTCCCGGAGCGGTAGCACTGGTGCGGACGAACAGATGCCGGACCCCTGGAGTCAGTACTTGCACAAGACCAGCGTACACAACCCTGTGAGTGCCACAACCTCACTGCAGGCACTGACCATGCAAATCATAAACTTCTGATTATCGTCCTAAAGTCTGGTCCACTTTGCATTGTTTTCTGACCAAGAGCCAAAAAAGTTTTAATGGCATATACAAGGCATCCTCAACCGTGGTCTGGTTCCGGATTCCAGCTTGGTTCCAACTGGACCACTAGACGTATGACAACGGTAGCACCGTTTTACCGTACATTACAGTTAGCAGCGCATCTGAACAACTGAGCGGTTCACACCAAGAAGTATTCAGGGTTGTTATGGTAATAATCTTTCTGCGCTAAATCCCCTGATATTTTTATCTAAAGCCAAACTTTGGTTATTTTAACAACAGTTGCAGAAACACAGTGAGCAGCAAAATAGATTAATACGCTAAAACACTGCCAAAAATGAGAATGCAGCAAATATAGTTTTTTTTTAATCTGTCATATGACTCTGACCGTTCAAGCCATGTTTTTAATTCTTAATTTAACATTATTAATCAGCATGTTAAAAGCATTTCATAATAAACAATGTTATAATTGGGAAAAATATTTGTAGATGGCAAGAAAAGACAACTTAAACTTTGAAATTACTAGTTAACTTTGTTTTCTGCTCATGATGAGGGAGGTTTTAGTATTTTTCATGATGTTTGTTTTTAGTAGATACTTATTTTAAGCAAAATATAAAAATGGTCCAGACTTCAAAAGGAAAACCCTGAACCCCCATTCAGTCACATGGCCTTCTTCCTTGCATATGTATTTAAATGTGAAAATAATTATATCCTGATAAAACATCTGATCTTACCTTTTAATGTTCGCATCTAATTGGGCTTGCTTAACTGATTGAATATTTTAATTTGTTTATAGAAAAATTCTCAGCACTGCTATGGCTCTGAGGGCCCAATATCCTCATCCTCGATGACTGTTTTGACTTAACGATTTTTATTTTTTTACAGTCTATGGCATAAACCTTGCAAATCCAGGGTACAAGTAATGTAATATTTTTTTATTTTTTTATTTATAAGTTAATTTTATGGTTCCTGGTGGAAGAACACTTAAATATTTTATTATATTACTAAAATAAATATTATACATAATAATGTACACTTTTATAGTGTTCTCCCACCATGGTCCTTAAAATTAGTAATTAAATGTTACAAATTTTTTGTTATAATGATTGAATTATAATTATCTTTATAATTAAACATTTTCTTGAAGTAGTACATTTTAATCATTTAAAAATACATTCTCATTACTTTTTTAACAATTTTTTTTTATTAGTTTTTTATTTTAAAACGATTTATTTATTTAATTTTATATCTTAATAAAGAATGAATTGCTTTTCATTGATTTTCATCAGACCCCCATTTGGGAAATCCTGCTATAATATAATATAATAATATAATATAATATAATATAATATAATACTTTAATTTACTATTATTTCCTCTAATGAATTATCTCAGTCTTTATTTTTTATAAATGTATCTGAAAGCAGTGTGGTGAACTATTGGTAAATCTAAAATCAATTTTGATTGCTATGTTAACTCTTTTACAATATTGATGTTTGAGAGTTATCTGAAAAATGTATGATGTAATGATTAAAATTGTTCTTAGTTTTTGTGGAAAAATGTGTTGCCCTAATGGAATTACTGTTGTGTGACTATGTTGGATTTAAAAAATTTAATTTGTTCTGCAAAAATTAAATGTTCCCCAACCCTGGTGATGTTTAATAGGAGCTGTATGAAGAATGTGCAGTGAATAATGCGGTTGAAAACAACATTGGTGCAGAGGAAGATGGTCTTGATCCTTCAGTTAGAGGTTAGTCCATTCCAACTGAGTTTGGTTCTAAACCTCATATTGATGAGAAATATTGGTCTAATGTTAATTAGATGTTCCACTCATTTTTGCAGACACAGACAGCATCTCAGAGTCTCATCCTCTGCAGCTGGACCAGCCCGCTGATGCCAGTTACCCTAGCAACAACCCTATAAACAGCGTGGATGTGACGAAGGCCAGCTTGACCTCTCACTCCACCCCGACCCCTCGTGGAACCTGCCTGACCCTGAATGACCACGACCACATCCGGCAGTTCATCCAGGAGTTCACTTTCAGAGGATTACTGCCACACATCGAGAAAAACATACGGCAACTAAATGACCAGGTACATAAACGCACACAAATTATATGTTAGATCTAATTAATCTCAAGTGTCTGTATTGATTGACTTTCTTTTATGATTTTTTCAGGTATTTGTGTAAATTTAGACTTATGTTTGGTGGAAATACCAAGTTTGAGGTCTGTAAGATTTAAAAAAAAAAAAAAAAAAAATCACTAAAACTGCATTTATTTGATCAAAAATACTGTAAAATATTGAGAAATAGTATTACAATTTAAAATAACTGTTTTCTATTTTAATATATTTTAAAATGTAATTGATTTATGTGATGCAAAGCTTCACAGCATTATGAATGATCACAGCATAATTCAGCATCATTACTGCAGTCTTCAGTGTCACATGATCCTTCAAGAAACATTTATTATTATTAATTTATTATCAATATTCAAAACAGTTGTGCTCCTATGATCTTTCATGAATAGAAAGTTTGAAAAACAACTGCATTTATTTTGAAATGAAAATTGATAATGAACTTCTGGTAGTATATATATATATTTTCTTGACAAAATAATAAAATATTTTAAAATTGTATTATGTAAAATTGTTTATATATATATATAATTTTGTAATTTGTTTTTTTGTCATACAAAATAATCGGTTGTGATAAAATTTACAGAGCAAAAAAAAAAAAACAGAAGCTAAACCACATCTGTCTTGTTTAAATTGTACAGTACACTGCATAATATTTATTTTATAATCCCTCTCTACATTAAAATCACTCAAAAAAATCATGGTTTACTATTGCGTCCAGCATCTTTTTTTTTACATTATATATATACCTTTTATAATTCATTCTTGTTGGCCGTTTAGTATTATTTCATTGTTTTGCTGTTGATTTATTGGCTGTTTTTTAAATATGCATATCTTGGCTGCATTATTATATAATAAATCGGTTTTCATACTTTCAAATAAATCTAATAGGCTTAAATTACCTAAGAGTACAAACCGAGGATCTGTTAATATTTAAAACTTTTGACAGTGATGAAAAAAAAATATTTTTTTAGTTCCAAAAGTTCTGCACAGCTTTTGAGCTTTTCTTTCATCTTGCCTTCATTTTTCTTTATTTCCCATAGCTTGTCTCGAGAAAAGGTCTGAGCCGATCACTTTTCTCCGCCACTAAGAAGTTGTTTGGTGGAGGGAAGGTCCCAGAGAAGAGTATTGCTGAGCTAAAGAACACTGCAGGGCTGCTGTAAGTACGAATTTAAACGTTTTTGTTGTTCTTTTATACATCTCATCTGATCATTGACCCTTTGTGATATCAGCTATCCCTCAGAGGCTCCAGAGCTTCAGATCAGGAAGATGGCCGACCTCTGCTTCCTAGTTCAGCACTATGAGCTGGCCTACAACTGCTACCACACTGCCAAGAAGGACTTCCTCTCCGACCAGGCCATGCTGTATGCCGCGGGATCGCTGGTGAGACACACACCAAGCTGCTGCTTGAAAAAAGCTCCACAGATAGGGACACCGGCATTGTTTCTGTGGTTATAAAGAGTAATACTGTCTGAACATGCCTCAGAGGGATTGCCTGGTGTCTCTGTCTCTACAGGAGATGGCTGCTGTCGCTGCATTTCTGCAGAGCGGGGTAGCGAGGCCGTACCCTGCACACTACATGGACACGGCCATTCAGACCTACAGAGACGTGTGCAAGTAAGAAAATACTTGGCATGTTAACATGTCTTAGGCATGTTAGTATTTTCACCCAAAAATGGTTTTAAGCCAGTTATGTCTTTTGTTGTAGTGTGTCAGTGGGAAATATCAGTTTACATTTCCAAACATTCCCATTTTTTGTAATTTTTGTATTTGGAGTCTGACAACAGCCGGTATGATCCAGACGGAGATCTGATCTCACCAGCATCGAGTCTGTTTGTGATTACATGAAGAAACAGAAAAAAAAAACTGAGACAGACTAAATAAAGAACTGTGGCAACGTCTCCAAGAAGCTTGAAGAAACCTACCAGCAAAGCTACCTGAAAAACTATGCGCAAATGTTAGAGGACAAAACTTGTTTTAAATGCAAAGGGTGCTCACACCAAATATTGATTTGATTTAGGTAATAGAAGTTAATTGATAAACAAAATCTATTTTTGACGTTATTTTTGAAAGCATCCTCACTTTACAGCATTTTTACACAAGTGCCTACAACTTTCACAGTACTGTAGCTTTGGAGGTAGGTTTCTTCAAGCGTCTTGGAGATGTTGGGACGTTCCATAAAATTCTATTTGAAATATTAAAGCCATATATGAGAATCTTGCGCTGACTAATGTTACACTTATACTGACACCTACTGGCGTGCATGCTGCATCGTGCAAAAATAAAGGTTTACAGTAACGGATGCGACAGTATTCGTAGTAAACCTATGATAGATTTATTCCTTGTGTTTGCGAGGATGGGCAGATCATGTGATAAGCAACATACAATAGCACTCATAGGATATTACAGAACACATGAGCACATGAGACTCCTATACAGATGTGCCACAAACTGAAACAATATTACTGACTTGAATGTGTTTAATTGACATTTATTAAAATATCACTAAATTAGGCTATTTATGTAGGATTTTGTCACAATTATGTCAGTAAATCTGCTCAACCCCTCTGTCAGTCACTACTGGAGGAGCCAGCCACAACGAATGGCAACTTTCCGCAATAATGTCAGTGGCACATGACACAATCCATGGGCACATGTCACAAGTTGTAATGGCTCAAGCCATTATCCACTGGCCAAAGAAGACCGGATGTGGTCTCTCTGTGTGCTTGAGCGTGGAATAGGCTTTATATTACGCCTGTATAGTATATTGAAATCATTATGGTTCAGTATATTAGTAAATTAATATTAATGTGCGATCAGTCAACTAATGGCTTAAATGACTAGAAAAATCTTTTGTCGGAAACAGCGCTATTATTATTAAAATAAAATTTAAGAATGCGTTTTCTTATTTGGCCAGATGTGTTTGTGGCTTTTAAAATATAGTTCAGTATTTTAAAGGGATAGTTTACTAATTTACTCAATCTTTTTTTTTCAGATGAATACAATCATGGTTTATAAAAAAATACAAGATTTATAATGGTAGTAAATGGCGCTCACGATTTTGAAGCCTGAAAAAGTGCATCCATCCATCATAAAAGTATCATACGACTCCAGGAGGTTAATAAAGGCCTTCTGAAGCGATGGGTTTTTGTAAGAAAAATATCTGTGTTTAAAACTTTATAAACTATAATAACCAGCTTCTGGTAAACATTTGTACGCAAGTCGACTTACGGCGGCTGTGTGAAGTTGACTGCTTGATCAGTCGTGTTTTCCGATGCTCATGAATAGTTATTCCCAAAAGTTTGCTTGAAGAGTAATTCCAACTGTTTTTTTCTCAAGATGTCTTCATAAAAACTGATTAAACCTGTCAAACTAAAACTAGGCCTCACAGGGAAAGATTTATCGCCTAATACTGAAAAGAAAGATGAGGCCAAAGAAACGGAGCACGACTACGCAATGGAGGTTTCTGTGCACAGGAAAAGAGAACGCTGAGATGGCTCCCTTCCTTCAACGGCAAGTAAAACTCCTGTGGATAAAAAGTGTTAAGCCAACAGTTGAAAGAGAGAAGGCTGAAATCTCCAACTAAACAACTTTGAAGGCAATTTTAAAACTAGAAAGGAAGGGTGGATGAGAAGCTGGCCGATTTACGTGAGCAATCCAAGCAAAGCAGCGCTATGATTGCAAGCTTAAAGAAGGCAATTCAGAAAACTGGTTGAGGGGATCGAAATCGAAAACTCGAAAGAGGTAAATGAGTGCAAGAAGAAGAGTCAAGGACTTGGAGATCCTACATGAGCATCTTCACAATAAGAACTATGATCTTAAGGAGAGGGTGAGAGAACAAGAAAGATATAGAATGAGGTGGTGTCCCTGGATCAAAGAAAAAAAGATCAAGTTATCAGATCACATGTTATTCAGATCCTCAGTAAGATTGCACCTGAGATGGAGGGAAAGATGGAAGAGGCTGTTGACATCATCCATAGGCTGGGAAGAAGGATCGTGCTGTTCACTCAAAGGCGGGTGAAGGGTGAAATCTGGCGTCGAAGCATAATATTCTCCTATTTGCAAGGCGGAAGGATTGCTTCCTCGAGAGGATTTGGAAGACGGACGAAAGCTGTGGCCTCAAATCGAACAAGCAAGGAGGCAGGAAAGCTTACTTTTATCGCGGTCCATATGGTTTCATAGAAGGACGACATCGCTTTTGACGGGTGAAGTGATGGATAAAGCTGATGGAAACGGCCCTTGGTTGATGGTGGTACTGAACATTGATGGTCTTTTTTCATTTTAATTCATATTTATGGCTTTAACGATGCAGCTCAAAACCAGAAGATATTTGTGATGGCAATCAGAAACTAAAGTGCTGTACTCATCTGATAATATTTTAGTAGGAGGGGACTGGAAGGTTCCAGACGAGTGGAAAGATAGATGGCCTCCCAGATTTAAGATGTTTAGCGATATTTAAATCCTAAATGTTTTTCGTAGTTTGAACGTAATGGGGAGAGCAAATCTGGAATTGATTATTGGATGGTTAGTGAGAACATTCTAAAATATGCTTCACAATCTACAATTTCTAAAGCGCCGTTAACAGATCATTGCATTATAGATCTCGTTTTAGATCCCACATTTAAGCAATTTAGAAACAAAGGTTTTTGGAAGTTCAATGCATTTCTCTTAACAAATGAAGAATTTTGCAATAAAAATTAAGGAATTAATAAGGGCAATAGAGATAAATGATTCTTTTGATTGTAATATAAGTAAATGTGAATTTCTAAAATTTCTTTTTTGATGGGTTTCTCTAAGAAACTAAACAAAGAAAAAATGGAGTATGAAAGGAATTTAATTTGTGAAATGTCAGACAGTGCTGTAACAAACCAGTTTTAAATAATTATGCAAATTATAGGGTGATGGTGGACCTTCAAAGTAAATTAGATCATTTGTATATTGAGGGCACAGGGTGCTTTTAGAAGATTGTGTGCCAAGTGGATTGAGGAAGGTGAAAATAACTCTTCATATGTCAGTAATTTAGAAAAAATAGACAGCAAATTAACTCTATCAGTAGTTTTATGATCAAGATCTTGGAAGAATCTAAAAAGAACTGTTTCAGTTCTATTCTAAACTAAATTCTTCTGATTTCTCTTCAGATGAGTCGGATCTCTCTTTTTTTGTTGTTGCTAAAATCCAGAACAATATTCTAATTTACGTATTGAGAACTCTTTTCATTTTTTATGTAATTCAGATATTAGGATTGAATAATTGGATTCATTTGTGGAGAAGATGCCTTTAAACAAATCCCCAGGGTCAGATGGGCTCACTAATAATTTGTTAAAAATAGATTTGAGAAATCTATTATTCTGTGCCCTAAAAGGTATTGAAAAGAAAGAGTTGATAGAATGTATGAAGCAAGTCTTGATTACATTGATTCCCAAAGCTGGTAAAGATAAAAGAGTTTTAGACCATCTTAGGCCTATCACTTTTCTTAACACCGATTATAAAAAAAAAATTCTGGAGCTATCTCTGCTAGGCTGAAAAAAAGAGATTTCTACTATAATTAGTGAGACACAACCAGGGTTTTTGGGAGGAAGGTCAATCCATAATAATATTAGATTCGTCAGGGATGTGGTAGCTCACCATTATTATTTATAATGGTTGCAGAGCTATTATATATATATATATATATATATATATATTGATTTTAAAATAATGGTATTGATGGTTTAACAGTGTTGGAAAGGTAAAAGACAGCTTGCTGACAACACAACGTTGTTTCTAAAAAATGAACCTCAAAATCCACAAGCCTGACGTTCTGTCAACCATTTTTCTAAATGGTTCCATTCTAAACCATTCAGCTTCATGGCTGCATTTCAACTTAAAGTGAAATAATAACATTACATGAGTTTCCTTCATTTCCTTTTAATGACCTTGAGATCATTCAAACAAATTTAACTTCCTGCGGAAGCGGATCCTCTGACACGACACATGACATAATGACGAGAGCGGAAATGCAGAGTCATGAATTAGAAGTCTAAAACGATAATTTTTAAAAAGGAAATTTCAGAGGATTTTTATATACGAGAAGAGGAGTTTGAGTTTGTTGCCCAGGCCTATTTGTTTGAACTGCGAGTGACGTCTATTCTCACCCATTCCTACATCATACATCACGTCAGAGGTTACGCTTCCGCCGTAAGTTGACTTGCATACAGATTTTTGTCAGAAGCTGGTTATCATTATTTATTTATTTATTTTTGTATATCTTCATATATACTTAGGATGGCTTGAGGGTGAGTAAATCTTGGGAAAATATTCATTTTTGGGTGAACTATCCCTTTATATATATATATATATATATATATATATAGAATATGTATTTTAAATAAAAAATAAATCAAATTTTAGTTGTTGCTTCTGTTTTTAGGCCAGACAGTATATGCTGCTTTAATACTTGAGCACTTGATGAAAGGATATATATATATATATATATATATATATATATATATATATATATATATATATATATATATATATATATATTATATATATTATATAAATTTTTTTAATGAAAACATTTTGCATGTATATAACATGTGTAAGACTTTTTATTTATTTTTTGTGCTTGTGTCACAGAAACATGCTTTTGGCTGAGCGGTGTTGTCTTTTAAGTGCTGAGATTTTGAAGAGTCAAACCAAATACTCCGATGCTGCCACACTTCTGATCAAGATGACCAGTGAGGTAAGCTCAAGTCCCCATTGACACATCTACATCTGAAGACTGTACCAAATATTTAGTAATTTCTTCACCATTATCACCCAGTAATCAGTCAACAGGGTTAATACAAGGTGCTTAAATGGCTTGAAGTAATTGAATTTGACTTGTTAAAATCAATCTGAAAAAAAAAAAAAAGTCGCAACAGCGTGAATGTCGGTTGGAGCTCTGCCTTTATAAAGCGGCACCGAACGCCAATTCCACTGAATCGTTCTTCTTCAGACCGTTGGCTTGTCATTGTTTGAACAAGCCCAAAAAGTTGCATGCCATAGACAAGCACCATATTTTTTAAAGGTTTAAAGGGGGGCGTGACCAAAAACTTAACTGGGTTAAGGAGATTTCCAATTACTTGGACAGTGCTGGTCAATTGATATCTTCACCCTGGAGCCGCTTTGCTTGTTGGTTGCGCCTTATAAGGTGTTGTTCAAAGTGAAAATTATTTCCCTGTTTGCAAATGTTACATGCTTGATATAAAAAGGATGAGATGATAGCGCAACATTTAAGTGAGATTTAACTGTTGCAGTGTGTACAAGTTGCAGAGACAGCCAACAAACAAAGTACAGCTAACGTTAAAGCTAGGGTCGGTAATGTTGGAGAGCTAGCCAGATTTGAAAGTGGCACCTCTTCTAAGCTCCGCCCCCTCCTGTCAGTGCTCCGTCCAAACAGTGCCGCCCCCTCCGTCAGTGCTTTACTGTCCTACAGCTGCTACATAGGTCAGATTTTTTTCATTCCTTTTTCTGAACACATAATGTATTGACTACTATCAGAATGGAAGGACCATTTCACCCAGTATAAAAAAAAAATGTTTCTGAACAGGATTACCTACCCTAGCTTTAAGTATGTTTTATTAGAAGAGGTGCAATGTGGTTACAAAAAGAGATTAGAAACATAAGAAGAAACCGAAAACCAAGAAAACAAGTGTCGGAAAATCACCGAAATAATCAAAACAAAATCCCCATAACCATTATCCCAAGCCTCTAAACTTCCTACCAAAAGAATAAAGCAGACACAAAACAGATCTTCAACGTATACGACGCCGTAAACAAACTACGCTGACTTAAACCAGAAAATACAATTGAAGGCAATTACTCTATAACTAACTAACACAGAAAAGTGCTATCTACCGTTGTTCCAAAGATTTTTGCGATTGATTTGTAAGGTCAACATTCAGTAGACTTGTAAAAAATTAAGAGATGACAATTAAAGATAAATCAAGCATTCAAAGTCTCACCGAGTGGTTAAATTATACAACACACCCCGTTTGTCTCAGGTTATCCGCATGTAGCACAAAGATCGGTCACTCGCACACACCTGCATTTAATACGAGACTTGAGTACTAGCGCTGAAACTGTGCATTCTCTCAGACAGAACTAACAGTGCAGTAATACATCAGCAACAACGATGAACAAACCTGAAAGTGTGTTGACTCGGAAACCACCGAACAAACATTAACGTAATCATGGCAAACTGGACTTTTCTGCTTCAACAAAGGCATGGGACTTGAATGAGATCTGGCGCTGATTTGCTCACTCATTTTCAACGGGCACTTCAGCGGATTGTCGGCACTTCAGCGGATTGATCGAACGTCGATCATGACATTTAGCGTCGTGATAATGTTTGATAAGTGAGATCTCTTGATTAAGCAGTACTTTTTGGTTTTCAAGGACTTCAAAGTCCTTAAGTCTTTCAATTTCATTTTACAGTATCTGCACAAACCCTGAGGCAAACAGGTGGTCCCGCCCAAACTCACACTATTGGCTGATCTGTTGTTTCTGTGTCATGCTGCTCACATTAACCTAATTCAGTTCAAACTTCTTGTTTCCCTCTCTAATAGGACTCTGACCTGCGGAGTGCACTCCTATTGGAGCAGGCGGCTCACTGCTTCATGAATATGCGCAGCCCAATGGTGAGGAAGTTTGCCTTCCACATGATACTGGCTGGCCATCGTTACAGTAAAGCTGGACAGGTATGTTTGCAGATTCAGGGAACACACTGTCCTAAAATACACACAATTGTCTTCATCACCATTACTTTAAATCACTGGTCTCTCGATGGGCCCTGGAACATTACAAGTATGGCACTATACCTGTCTGACAGAAAGGTTTTAGTAAAGATGGGTAAAATCTCCAGCTCTATGGCACCTGTGATCTTCCACAGGGCTCTATTTTGGCTCCTTCTCTATTTTCTCTCTACATGTTACCTCTGGGCGCTATTCTAAGGAAACGCGGTGTATCATTTCATTTTTATGCGGACGACACCCAAATTTATATTCCAATCAAGAGAAACAACCCTGTAGCGTTACATTCTCTTCTGCTATGCTTGGAGGAGGTGAAAGCATGAGTAGCCCAACATTTCCTCTTTCTAAATGAAGATAAGACTGAGGTCATTGTTTTAGGCCCAAATGAAAATTCTCAGTGTAGAAGTCCTGATTTAGAGAGTCTATCTGCTTTTAAATCCCCAGGAGTGCGGAACTCAGGTGTTCTTGTTGACCAGTCTTTAAAATTTGATAAACGCATTTCATCCGTAATCAGTTCCAGTTTCTACCAACTTCGTCTACTGTCTAAAATCAAAGGCTTTCTCACTCCGAAAACTCTGGAAATGGCTGTTCATGCATTTATTACGTGTTGGTTAGATTAATGCAATTCCTAATATTGCGGTATATCAAGTTCTCAAATTGCCCGTCTTCAGTTAGTCCAAAATCCACTTCATAAGTGTCGCAAATAAGACCACATCTCTCCGATTCTCAAATCTCTACGCTGGCTGCCAGTTCGACAGAGAACAGATTTTACAGGGCCACGACTCTGGAACACACTGCCTCTAGAGATTAGAACGGCCCCTACCCTGTCTGTTTTCAAGTCTCTGTTAAAAACCTACCTGCCATTCCTGTTTTCCCATTCTATATTTGAGTCTGATACTGCTTTGTCACTTCTGTTTTACTATTTTATATTTGAGTCTGATACTTTTTTGTTACTCCTGTTTTAAGGTTGCTCTTAGCTTTGCTGCTTTTATTTGTTTTATGTGTTTTATTTTCTTATGTGGTTGTTCTGTAAAGCACTTTGGTCTTAGTGACTGTTGTAAATGTGCTATGTAAATAAAATGAACTTGAACTTGAATAACAAGTAGGCCACAAGATGGCTTAAAATAATTTAAAATAAGACAAAACAAGGTCTAAATAAAACCGCAAAAAAATCAAGATAAAGCTGAAATCATATTTCTCAGTTTAGTTTGTTCCCTCAACAACTGTCATTTGTTGACCCAAAAATGAAAATTCTGTCATTAATTACTCACCATCATGTCGTTTCAAACCCGTAAGACCAAATGAAGATCTTTTTGATGAAATCCGAGAGCTTTCTGACCCCCATACTGCAACGTAATTACCACTTCAAAGGCCCAGAAATGTAGTAAAGTCATCGTTAAAATAGTCCATGTGACTCCAGTGGTTCATCCTTAATGTTATGAAGCGACTAGAATACTTTTTGTGCGCAAAAAAATAACAAATTTATTCAACAATTTCTTCTCTTTCGTGTCAGTCTCTTGACGCTGTTCACGTTAAACAGTGCAGCGCTTCCGGGTTCTACGTCAGAACTCCGTCTCAGTATTGGCCGGATACTGCGTCGTGGTGCTCACGTGAACAGCGTCAGAGACTTGATGAAAGAATATTTTTTTCTTTTTCAGTTTTGTTGGGTTGCATGTAGATGTAATGTAAGACATTGTTTTTTTTTTTGTGCTTGTGTCACATAAACATGAGTGGTGTTGTCTTTTAAATGCCTGCTTGTAAAAGCAAATGAACATATCCTGTATCTGAGGCTAAATCGCTAAATATTAAGATGCAACTGCGCATATTATATTTTTCTAACTTCAAAAGATCGGCCACTGATCAGAACCAGCTGATAATCACACATTTTAATGATGCAAAAGATGCAACACAGCATACTCATGCTGTGAGAGGCGAATATGAAAGGCTAAGCAGCGACGGCGTTTCAGTCAAATAATAATGTGGTTACAAGATGTGTAGAATTTAAACTACCATATTAAATAACTCCACTAACAGTAGCTGCTGTTCAGTTTGCATACCGCTGCTCTCCTTCTACTCTCTTCTGAACTCTTCCCTGTCTTCATTAAAGCTCCATGGGTTGCCAGAAATCACAAATAAAGTAAACAAGCCCCTTAAAAATGCAATATAATAAACAGACATGGAAAAACTGTACCGGGAAACAAATATAAAGTATGTAATAACTAGTATTACCAATATACTAGAAAGTTAAAAGTATGCATTATGAATAAAATAGTTCAATATAATATACTTGGATATTATACATTTATGGATAAGGTAAAACACTAACATGAGATTGAAAAAAAATTCAACAAAACTTTATTTAAAGTTTAATTACACCTATTGTTGGAGCCATAAAGGTTGAGAACCACTGCATTAAATTGATCAAGTGTTGAGAAAATTTTAATCTAAATTTATCGGAGACCTGCCATCTGCTAAAATTGCCATTATGGTTAGTTATAACTTCTTCAAAGTGGATGAAACCCGCATTAGACTATAGATTTATCACTTTCTAAGTATTTAAAGTCATTACACCCAATCATCTCTGCCATTAGTCAGTCATGGTCAGGGCTTAAATGCAGTTACTTACTTTTAGTAAGTAAACCCTAAAAGTGACTTTGCGGATATGAGGAAACCGAAATATCCTTGCTCTATCATGTGACCATGATGCTAGACCTCGTCCTGAGAGTCAAATGTTGCTGGAATGGGTCAGATATGGTCAGGCTATCAATTTTCACCTGGAAGCTGATGCTGCTTGAACAGCTGTGAAAGCTATTGGACGTAACATGATGGCGCTCATGGATGGAGGTATTCTTTAAATGTGTCTGTACTCACTCACTCACACTCTCTCTCTCTCTCTCTGTTACAGAAGAGACATGCATTGAGGTGCTACTGCCAGGCTTTGCAGGTGTATAAAGGTAAAGGTTGGACACTGGCTGAAGATCACATCAACTTCACCATCGGCCGGCAGTCCTTCACTCTGCGGCAGCCGGAAAACGCTGTGGCTGCTTTCCGGCACATTCTCATCAACGACAGCAAACAGTCGGCAGTACAGCAGGCTGCTTTCCTCAGGGAATACCTCTATGTGTACAAGGTTAGCCACGCACACACACACACACACACACACACACACACACACACACACACACACACACACACGTATCACATTACTAGGTTAGAAACACACAAACACACATACACAGGTGTCATATTACTAGGTAAGAAACACACACGTATCACATTACTTAAAAATTAAATATTTATATTGACTTTAAATGTATATTAAAATCAGCTTTTTATAGTAATCTGTTCACAATTCATGAAGTAAAAAATGTTAGGATGGTACATCCTCTTTGATGGTCTCACAAGGTCTTTGAGTTTAATTAAAAGGATGACATTGTTGAAAAGAAAACCTTAGGTAGAATATAATAATAAGATAAGAAGTTTTTGTCTAGCAAATCAAAGTCATGTAGTGCAACCAACAAAGCTTAATGATATTTCTGAATTACTAATTAATGATATTTGTACAGAAGACTTTCTTTTTTTTTTTTTTTTTTAAGAAAATAACACTTTTAATCATCAAGGATGCGTTAAGTTTATCCAAAGTAACAGTAAATGCATTTATAATGTTACAAGTTTTCTTTTTCAAATAAATATTGCTCTTATGAACTTTCTATTCATCAAAGAATCCTGAAAAAAGTCATCCAAACACCTTCCATGAAAATGTTAAGCAGCATAACTGTTTTCAACATTGATAATAATAATAAATGTTTCTTGAGCAGCAAATCAGCATATTAGAATGATTTCTGAAGGATCATGTGACACTGAAGACTGGAGTAATGATCAACTCAACTTTGCATCACAGGAATTAACTATTTTCTATTGAATGTTTTAAAATATTTTTTTTAAACTGTAATAATATTTCTCAATGTTATTGGTTTTACTTTATTTTTAATCAAAAATATGCAACCTTGGTGAGCATAAGAGACTTCTTAAAAAAAAACAAAAAAAAAAAACAGTAGTGCGTATTCAAAAACTTTTCTAAAATGAATTGTGTACACATGTTTGTAAGGAAAAAGATAAAAAAATTTCCCCACATGCCATTTTTACCATTTACCCATTCAGTCATAGGATAAGAGCAGTTTTCACATTGAACCAGGCTACATTTTCTTCTATTGCTCTCAGAAAGCAGCTAGACTCTGATAGTGTCACATTCCGGCCCCTGACCCAGTTTTTTCCCCACCACAATCAGACTTTAGCCCTGAGTTTAACTGTCTGTGTCTGCGCGAGACTGCTCTTTCGTCATCGTTTGGTTGAGTCTGTCTCATCAGCGCTTTGTCCTTGGGTGGTTCTGGTCCACAGCACTCCATCAACTTCAAGCACTGCGCCTGAATACGTAACAAGAGGAAATTACAACATTTTGCTTTGCCTCGTTTCTTAGTGGGAGTTTTATGGTGCCGATCTACCACTCCAGGAACAGTCGTGTAAAAAAATCAGTCTCTCATATAAACGGCTGTTATCTGTTCAGTTAACTGATACCGTATGTGACTTTTTGTTACGAATTTGCATAATTAAATGAGACTGGGATTGGGTATTTTAGTGTTTATACATTAGCATTTAGTTTATTATTTATTAGTATATATTAATATTTGAATTAGCTTTTATTTTTATATTTTCGGGATCACATGACCTTTGTTTGCCAATCAGAAGACATCCATTGAAGGGTCTTCTGTGGATGACTGAGTACAAATTGTAGGTGAAAAGAAGAGGCGTTCTTCAAAGGATGTTGATATTTATGACCCTTTGACCTTTTGCCCTCAGAGCATGAATCAGGTGACCGGTGAGAGCTCCCTCCCGCAGCTGCCTCTGCCCTGCCTACACAGCTCACAAACACGCGTCTTCTTCGGCCATGAACGCAGACTCGCCGAAGGTAAGAACCCTCTGTGTGTCTTTCTCATTCACAGACACAAGGAAGGGAGAGATCACCAGAAATAAAAGTGTCAGTTACTCGCTATCAGGGATTAAAGTTATTCATCATTGCAACAAATTTATATCAGTTGGCGTGCAGAGAGGTCATGTATGAGATCAGTGCATATCTGATCAAAGTATAATTTTCACATTTTTTTTTTTTGCACCATTGTGCATTACAGCCAATCTTACGCACTTCTGTTGAGTGTCTAGAGCATCCCGTTGAAGAAATCCTGCTGAAAACACTCACACTGCAATTCTGAACGCTCGTGAATTCTCTCATCTTAACAAAATGCCGATACATTGGAAGTTAGAGATTGATTTTGCAGTGTAGACCGCTTCATTGATCATAATGGGAGTTTTTGAGTGTGCAGGACTTGCGCTGAACTGAAGTCATTGACTGCTTCACTGATGGGGAACGTTCTTTGCTCGCTCTCTGTATGTAATTTATTCCCAGTTTGATTAACCGTTTTGTGTTTCATGCTGCTAAGATAACCAGTATGAAGTCTTAAAGGGTACATTATGCAAAATCCACTTTTATAAGGTGTTTGAACACGGATGTGTATACACGGTGTGTATTCTGTGATTGGTCAATCCATTATGGTGATGGGTCATCCATTCTGAAAGATGGGTCAATAATACCAACGCTTTGTGTAAGAATTAATAATAACAATTACATTTTAAAATAGTGAATTAAAATTTCACAAACATCTGAACGGTGGTGTATATTCCAAGCTTTTCTGTATAATACAAACACAATTTTAGTAATCTCTTGTATTTTTCTGTAAAGCTGCTTTGAAACGATATGTATTGTGAAAAGCGCTATACAAATAAATGTGAATTGAATGAATAAACACAGCACAGCGCAACTGTTACGAATGACATTTTGACATCCACATTAAGTTGTGATGACCTTTCTCCCATCATACCCACAGTTAAATGAAGATGAACACAGCACCATTTATGTACTCTGATAAAAAAGTAATTTCCAGTGAAAACTTCAAAAGAGAAGATCAGTGCTGAGAAGCTGCTCCTTACATCACAGAATAAATTACATTTTAAAATAAGAGAAAGAACATGGACTACCACATTCGATATCTGCTATGAGCTTCGCTTCAATTAAAGAGAAGCAAACAAAAAGCCTAATTTCAGGAATATCACAAAACTCAGATGCGTGTAAAAAAAAAAAACGAAGCAGGGAATTGAATGTTGGAGTGAAGAGAACAGGCCCGAGGAGGTGTGAAAACCTATTTAATTAAAGTCTTTGCCCGGATCTCGCACTGAAAGGGGAGCGGGGATGTACTGGTGTCTGTTGAATGATAAATAAACGTAACTGTTGTCTGTTCCAATGCCTTGCTTGCCTTAGGCTCTGAATCCCAAATGTCCTCTGAGACACCGGCTGAACGGACATAAGGCTGTTGAGTTTATATATGGTTAATTCCCAAAATATAATTTTTTCACTGCCATAAATTTGTCAGTCATATTTGTAAGGAGAGATGAAATGTGTGAGGTTACCTGATGATCATATTCTCCATAATCTTTGGACTGATCCAAAGAGTGTCTTGAGCTTCAGTGGAAGAAGAGCATCTGCTCGTCTGTAAAGTGTCACATAATCAATGTCACAAATTTACTTATTTGAATAGCAACCTATAAAATGAATGAAGAAACATTTAAGATTCTTCACTATTTATGTCATACTGTAATGTTGCTTTGTTTTTTAATCCTAAAATGTCCTGCTTATTTCTGAGTTTTAAATCCCAGATTTTTAGTGTGATTCAGCACATCGTCGTACAATTTAAAATAACTGTTTTCTATTTTAATACTTTAAAAATGTAATTTATTGCTGAAATCATTCTAATGTGCTGATCTGGTGCTCAAGAAACATTTCTTCTTCTTATCAATGTTGAAAACAGTTTTTTTTCTTCAGGATTCTTTGATGAAAGTTCAAAAGAACAGCATTTATTTCAAGATTTTTTATATTGTTAGAAAAGATTTCTGTCACTTTTGATCAATTTAACGCATCCTTGCGGATTAAGAGTTTTTTTTATTTCCTTTTTTATTGTTATCTTGACTACTAATCAATTTAATCAAA
This sequence comes from Phoxinus phoxinus, assembly GCF_949152265.1. Classification (NCBI taxonomy): domain Eukaryota; kingdom Metazoa; phylum Chordata; class Actinopteri; order Cypriniformes; family Leuciscidae; genus Phoxinus; species Phoxinus phoxinus. Next base: position 25,507,667 of record NC_136891.1, read on the forward strand.
ATATTTTAAACCTATATATTTTTTCTTGTACAGTTATACATGCAGACAACATGGAATATTTTTTATGAATACAGGCCTTTAAACAAGTTAGTGATTAATATTAATGGCCAATGACCGCTATTAAAATATAAACTTTTATGTACACATCTATGCCAATTTGATCTTAAATTCTAGATATTTATGCCCATGTCATCAGAATGTAATCATTGGCATTGTGCATCTCTGACTTGTTTTCCAACAGGTGAGAAACAGGCCGCAACACACGTCTCTTTGGACCAGGAGTTTGACCTTGCTCTTTCCCATATGTGGAGGGAGTTGGAGGAGCGGGTCGTGGCTGTGGCGAACAGAGGGACGGTTCCCGCCACCTTCCAGCCCTCCCAGTGCTGCCTGAACAGCCAGACGGATAACCTCAGATACCCCCTCGCCGTGGTGGAGGGTACGTGTCCCCCCTCCATCTGCTTATTAAGCAGTTTTATTTGTGCTGTATATCTGGTCTTCCCAATTTTAATTCCTCCATTCCTTTGATTGCTCCTTTGACACAAACTCTTGGTTTCTGTTGAGGTGTTGATGCACTTAAGGGTCTTCATTATTCCGTTTGATGCCTTCCGTGGCTGCGTTTTTGGTTTATTAGTGAATTTTTAATTGGGCTGAAATCAATTATTTCCCATTTGCTTTCCTCTTTATTTCATGAAATCTGTATAAACTGACTGTTCCTATGAGAGAACCAATGAAGCAGAGAGACCCTTACCTGAATTTGACCTGTTTGAATATTCAGTAGTGCAAGTGAGACTAGTAGTGATTGTAGAATTTAATTAGTTATCATAATGCATGAACATTCACCTCTCAACACCTCGTAGGGGAAGATTATAGAGGAACTGGAAGAACATGCAAACAAACACCCTTTGGTGATGTTGCCATGTTCCTATTGATTTGTATTCCTTATTAGCAAATATTTCAGCTGCAAAGCACATAAAATAAACCATACTATTTGTAAACATCAGGGTTCAATAGATTTTATGTGAGATCAAGTAGTTATTTGGTTGTTGCACAGGTTTGACCCTCTCTGCCTATTTCTGATGTGGTTTAGACAAGGAAGTCTGCAATACCTGGAGAAAGCTGTCCGATAGCATTCCTGATGTGAAATACAGGCGACAAGGAAAAATATAAGCGCTTTCATTCTTTTAAATGCTCAGTAAAAACGTAGCTTATTGAAAAAAATGAATCTGCTATAAATTTAATATAGGGTTTGAATCCGTTAAAAATATTTAACTAATGAAGTGCACACTTTTCTGTAGTTAAAACAAAACAATTTATTGTTATTTTTAGAATATTACACACTATATTGTTACACCATGTTGTTTTTTTGTAGTTGAGTACCGGTAACTATAGCCATTTTGCGTTCAAAAGTTTTATTCAGTAGGTACAAATAAAATTGATCAAAAGTTACATTAAAGACATTTGTAATGTTACAAAAAATTTCTATTTCAAATAAATAATAAGAAATAATGTTTCTTGAGCAGTAGATCAGCATATTAGAATGATTTCTGAAGCATCATGTGATGCTGCAGACTGGAGTAATGAGGCTGAAAATTCAGCTTTGTCAACACAGGAATAAATGCCTGTTGAAACATCAGATCAGTAAGCTTTGGCTTCTCCGTCGGAGGCTATAGTATCAAACTAGCAGTCCAGTATTTCCTCTGTCTGGAAATATTTCAATCACCTTGCTAATTTGCGATGACTGCAGTGTTGTCTGCAATTAGAACAATACATCCACATTTGTCGTAGCTGCTTAAGTGGGAGGTATTCGCATACCCACCGTTCCCAGAATAAATATGTATTTAACCTGCTTCCATCTCCTCCTGCAGTACATATCATTTTTATTAAACAGGCCAGTTGGCATTATAGGTTTTTCTTTCAGAAGAAGCAGATGGTTGCGTGTTAAAGGTTTAAGGTCATTGAGGTTAAAAGAGATTGTTAAAGGGATTTTTTTTGTCCGGAGTAAAAATCAACCTAGGGTCCTTTCCACCATGACCTCGAGCCAAACACCACTTAAAACACCACTTCGTTTGGCCTGAAGCTAGTTATTTTACTTTATAAAGTTTTAAATATTAATATTTTTCTTACACAAACTTTATTAACCCCTTGGAGCCATGCGGAGATCAATTCTGATGGATGGATTCACTTTTTTAAGCTTCAAACTGTTGGTTGCAATTCACTGCCATTATCAGGCTTGGAAGAGCCAGGATGTTTCTTAATATAACTCTAGATTGTATTTGTCTGAAAGAAGAAAGTCATATTCACCTAGGATGTAAATCTTGGGGTAATTTTAATTTTAAAGTGAACTACTCCTTTTTATTCTCTTTCTGCACTTATGAAATTAAGTGCTATTTTCTGATCGCATGGTAGGAACTTGGCCTCTTCTGCAGATACATCTTCTACATCTTGTACACCTACAAATATCGGTATCAAGCAAGTATGCCGTCTCTTGATGAACAGCCATGCAAGTGGATATCACACCATACCTCTTGGCTCTGCCGCAACCTCTTTTTACCGTGATGGGGACAAAATAATCGACACCAACTGAAGTGATGGTGGAAGATCAGGTGTGACTGTCAGAAGGCAAATCAGCCGCCTTTTGTTCGGTTAGAGGACTTTGGTGTCTGAGACCAATGATGCAGTGTTTTATGAGCGTTCTGGCCAGAGCATTAGTGGATGGAATCCAGTATTTTCTATGAAGTATGTAATTTCTGCCTACATGTCATGAGTGGATGTCTTTTAGAATCAAGTGGGATATGTGGCTTTCTTTAGGTAGTATGATTGGATGTTTCATTTCTATTGGCATTGCCGTTTTAATGAGCCTGCCTCCTTCCCTCATGATTCCATGGTCAATTTGAGCATCCAAATTGTACACAGCGCTCGTTTTAAAGGAGTTTCCCAGGTTTAAATTGGTCAGTTCGTCTTTAAAGTATCGGTTTCTTTCATATGGTAATGATAGCTTTCTCTGCTTATAATATATATTCGACTGAAAGGCACTGAGGAATGATATCAGATCTTACCTTAGGTATATTAGGATTCATCTGTTTTCTATACCTTTACTTTGATTTAAGTGTTCTGCCTATAAATCCAAGCGACTCCCCTTCTAATACGATTTCAGTCTGAATAATAGGTGAGAAATCTGACATTGGGGTTCTGTAAATAATGCTATTTACGGTAACTTCCATTTTCAATTCAGGATCATCCTGGCAGAGATGTTATACCTTCTCTGATGAACTAGGCCATTCCAGCTCATAGTTAGTGAGAAATTATGGTCCATTCATTCATCTATCTATACAAATGTTCGGAATTCCACATTTACTGGTAAAATAGCCAATTTACAGTCTTCCAGGCCCATTCAAAGCAAATTGGAAACAAGTGCACTCCTAACAGGAATTTAAGGTAACGGTTCGGAGGGGTACCACTTTGAATGGCCAGTTTTCCTTTTTTTAATATATATATATATACTAAATGAAGACTGTTGCTGAAACATCATGAGGCAGTTGAATTGCTGTGGCAAAACTACTTTCTCTATTTGTGGATGCAATTTTGGATTGCCTTTGCTCTTTGATGCTTGAGGCGTCATTCTGGAGGCTTGACCCGGATTCGCACTGAGGTTGCTGTGTTTCTGCACAGGATCTATAATATTTCCATAAACTGGATCCAGACTTATTCTTGCCTGCTTTTCTACAAATTCCACTGGGTCATTAAACTTTGCTCTTTTGTTCTGCTTATCATACAGATCACATGCACAGCTTCTCCACTTATCCTTCTCCACTCTCAGCTTGAATAGAAGTTTAGAGACTATGGTTCTGATGTTGGTTGAAGTGTCCACTTCAGTGTCTTTTATATCATTCAGAGAAGCTCTCAAAAATAGTGCGTAATTGTGCAGAGCAATTCCATCCTCTGACTTAATAACAGTCCAGTGCAATGCCTTTTATCAATATATGCAGTAGCCACTTTGACCTCATTGCCAAAGTGCCATTTAAGAAGCCTTTATCACTCAAGGAATCTTTTCTTAGGATCCATGTACAGACAGCTTTGTACCAGCACTTTTGGTCTACCAGATGTATACTGCTCTAAGACATATAGTTATCCTTGGCATTGTCAGTCTTTTCCTCAATTCTGTGTTCAAAGGCTTTTATAAAGGAAACATAGAATACTTAAGTGGATTGCCATCAAACACTGGCATTACTGGCATTACTCCTTACTGGAAGTGAAGATACTCTGTTGCTTTGCAATTAAGTCAACAATTATTTTTCAAAACTCCAGTTAGAACAGGATCGCAAAATTCACTTGAGCTCGTTGAACTGCTTCCGGAGTCCTTTACGAATATGACTTACTGGAAGTTGGGGTGTTGTCAAATGTGAGCTTGGTTCATACATTTGAAGCATGCATGCCATCCCTAGGCACATTAGGACGAACTTGAGTTGATATTTTGAACTGTTTAATCACCTTTAACTTGGGCATGTTTCTCATCTAAGGCAGCGGCTTGTGCCATTTATTGCAGCTTTCTCAGCTTCAGCCTCAGCTTGTGCACAGGCAGATGAAGTACACTTATGCTGGGTACACGCCAAAAGATAATCGGGCTGATTTTGGGCCGATTTATACCTGTCGGGTTTGATTAAGAGACAATAAATCCAATAAAGAATAAAGACAATAGAGAATGAATATCTTTCTGTATAAAAGGTTCTATATAATGCTGGGTACAATGTTTTTTTCCCCCGTGATTTTTCTGTGAAAATCTTTCAAAACACTCATCGCAATTTCTTCCTGCCGTGCTTATTCTGAAGTCTCGTGAGATTTTGCAAGATTTCCTGTGTGCATAGTCGAGACTGGTTGAAAATCTGTTAGTGTGTGGTGTGCTGTCTTTGTCACATCATGGCACACCACACAGTATAGGAGCAAAACGGTTAAATCTAGGATTTTTTGTCCTCATATTTGTGGTCTATCACATTTTGAAAATCGTATAAGATGTAAAAAAATCTTTTGGTGTGTACCCAGTATTAGATGCTTTGCTGGAAGCGGCTGATACAGTCTTTGGTCTCTCATGTAAATCAACTGCACCAGTGTTATTAGACTGAGCCTGCACAATATCTGTTTGAGCTTGTGGCTGGGGTGGTACATTTAATGAGCTCATATTATCCACCCATTTATCCGATTCCCTTTGAAAATCAATAAAGCGATGAAATGTTGGCTCATACCAAATCCACCTGATCAGCATTTTTCTCATCTTCTGGAAGCAAAGCCTCTGTGCAATGCAAATCATTGTTCATTTAGTGTTTCGTTGAATTCATCAACACCTTTTAAAACGTTTTCTGAATTTCCTTTCTTTATAAAACTCTGAAGCTAATTTACCTTTCTCGTTAAAGTGCCCAGTCTTGCTCTACGAGAGCCTATTAGTTTTAACAGTTTTTGTTCATTCATCTCAACAAGTGATTGATCCTCTCCTTCTATCATCTTAATTATGCAGTCTTATTATTTATAATTATTGCACATTTGTTTACTTCCTTTCCTATGTTAAACGCAATCTCATTTATTGTCCACATAGGCGTCACATTCTTGAGGCATCCTTCACTCATAACATACCAGGTTTCGGCAACAGTCCATTCAGCTCTCTCAATACAATAATGTTTTAATATCTTAATTTTCTCTGTACTCACAAACCGAAGCAAGCCATAGTTTCAAATCCACCTGTTTCAAGTTCCAAGTGTGTCGAGGATCCATTGAAATGTCGGAATAGAAATATACACAAAATACAAAAGTAAATAATACAAATAAATTAATATGTATCATAATTATAATATCAATAACTCCGTTTATTCAGGGCAAAATGACAAAAAAAACAAAGTGGCCATAACAATTACATTTTAAGATATTTTTATTAAGATATTTAAGATATATTTATTGTTATTTTGTGCAATATTGCTATTTTACTGGAATTTTTGGTCAAATAATCCTCAATTTTTGTTTTTTTATCTAACTGACCCCAAACTTTTGTAGTGTATATTTGAAATTGTAGTGTATAAGTCATCATGTAGGCCTAAACTACAAATGAGATGTTTGTAGATTTTTTATCATTTATTAAGATCATTTACTAATTATTTACAGAACATGGTATTTAACTACTTTGAAAATAAACAAAACAATTCTCAACAAAAACCTATTGTAATACATTTTCAAGTATATGTGTGTATAGTTATGTATTTTTATTTGATTTATCAAGCTTCAGGATACTTTGATTTATTGAGCCTTTTGCATTTTCACAGTATCAGCTCACCTGGTACATCCTGAGTCATGTTTTGTTCTCCTCATCCTTTTCTGTCATGTCGTTTGCTATTAATACAATGGCTTCTTTATCATTTTGCGTCACAGAACCCATTATTGTGGAGGTGGTTTTCCGTAACCCCTTGAAGGTTCCCTTGGCTCTGTCGGCTCTGTCTCTGCTGTGGAAGTTTACTCTGAAAGACTTCTCAGGCTCTCAGGGTGGCACAACCGGAGAAACCCTCACCAATGAGAAAGAGGCAGCGTCTTTAAAAGAAGTAAGGCTGTTAGTCCTCTTTTGGTTCATCATGCCTAAGGCATCCAGGTTTGGGTTTTTTCATCAGTTTGATTAACTTCACTGCATTTGAATCCGTTCCAGACCACGGCCCTCAATGACATCATTGAAACGCAAGTCATTCCAGAGTTCAACATAAGTCCAGAGGAGACCAAAGTGGTTCGAGCACCTTTTTCTCTTCTCTCTCTCCCCTTCTACTCTCTCTTTTTTTTCCGTTGCTTTAACTGAATTGGCTTTTTATTGTCTCTCTCTCCCACTTTCTCAGGCTCGTTTGAAGCTGCTTCCTCGTAAGACAGGAGAGTTACATGTTCTCGGTGTGGTGTACAACCTGGACACTGGAGAAGTGGGCAACAGTGAAGGTGTAAAACAAACATACATTCTTTGACACGCATGTAAACAATAAAACAATCAGTTAATGTGATTTATGTAATGTGACACTAACTGTAGATGCGGTCGGTTTGTGCTGCAGGTTCACTGCCTGGTGATCTAATGTGTGTGCGTGGACAGCAGAATCTGGAGATCCAGGGGCCTAGACTCAATGTAACCAAAGAAGAAAAGACTTCAGTCAAATATGGACCAGACCGCCGCCTTGACCCCATTATCACCCCTTCAATGCCCTCACTAGAGGTGTGTTTGTCAATCAAAGCTTGACTTTAATGTGCCCCAATATATATATATATATATATATATATATATATATATATATATATATATATATATATATATATATATATATATATATATATATATATATATATTGTCTTAATGTCTCCTACAATAGGTTTACATGTATCCAAGGTATTTTCTCATGATATGCCTTCACCGGCCTCTTTATTAGGTACACCTTGCTAGTACTGGGTTTGACCCCTTTTTGCCTTCACAACTGCATTAATTCTTCGTGGCATAGATTCAACAAGGTACTTGAAACATTCCTCCAAGATTTTGGTCCATATTGACATTAATTCATAGCATCAAGTAGTTGCTGCTGATTTGTCGGCTGCACATCCATGAAGTGAATCTCCTGTTTCACCACATCCCAAAGGTGCACTATTGGACTGAGATCTGGTGACTGTGGAGGCCATTTGAGGATAGTGAACTCATTGGCATGTTCTACAGGGTTCCCACGGGTACTTGAAATCCTTGAAAGTTTGTGAATCGGAAAAAAAGATTTCAAGGCCCTGGAAAGTTTTTGAAAACGATCATAATAGATACAAGTCCTTGAAAGTGCTTGAATTTATTTTGTGCAAGAAGTTTTCTGGAAAAAAATCCATATTATTCCCTCCGCTCCGCTAATGTGTTACTTCGGCAACACTTTGTGGCCTATACGTACTAGCTTGCTTGATTTACGTTAGTTACGTGCATTTACGCGCTTCGTTAAAAGAGAAGTTCACTTGAAAATGAAAGTTAGCCCATGATTTACTTCTCCTCAAGCCACCCTAGCCTTTATATAGGGAGCTATAGTTGGTTACTGGACATTACAAGTTTTAATTTTTTTAACACCTCCAAATGGCACTTTTCTCACTTCAAACATTTTTTTAAAGGCTTCCACTTTTAATGTGAAATGTGAAAATAAAAAATTATTTTTTATATATATATTAGTTCAAATGGAAAAAAAATTGCTCATACATTTTTTATAAATATTGCGTAGTATCATAAAATCCCTTCAAAATTCTAAATAATCAAAAAATATTATTGACCAAAAATATATTACATTGGTTTTCCTGGGGGGAAAAAAGAAGTCGCATGTCAAGGCTTCGGTCAATTTTGACCGTGACAGAGCCAAGTGTGACCCCTAAATGAAGATGACCAGAGGGTTAAGTCCTTGAATTTTAGGCTATTGGACCTGGATAGTCCTTGAAAGGTCCTTGAATTTGAGGTTAACCAAAGGTGTGGGAACCCTGGTTCTAGAAACCAGTTTGAGATGATTTGAGCTTTGTGACATGGTGTGTTATGTGTTACAAGTAGCCATCAGAAGATGTGTACACTGTGGTCATAAAGGGATGGACATGTTCAGCAACAATACTCAGGAAGGCTGTGGCGTTTAAACGATCCTCATTTGTTACTTAGGGGACCAGAGTGTGCCAAGATAATATCCCCCCCCCCCACCATTACACCTCCAGCAGCCTGAACTGTTGATGCAAGGAGGGATGGATCCATGCTTTTATGTTGATTACACCAAATTCTGACCCGGCAATATTTCAATCTTCTATTGTCCAACTTTGGTGAGCCCATGCAAATTGTACCCTCAGATTCCTGTCCTTGGCAGACACTTTCTGTTGTGTTCTGCTGCTGTAGCCCATCTGATTCAAGATTTGACGTGTTGTGCGTTCAGAGTAGGGCTGCAACTGACGATTATTTTAATAATCGATTAATCTGTCGATTATTTTTTCGATTAATCGGATAAAAAATAAAAAAGCATTCATTTCCAACCCTTTATTCAAAAACAGAACTGACAGTGCAAATTCACAGTGCAAAAAAATCTTCAGAAAGTGCACAAACAGGTCGCTCCTTGAAAATCCCTGAGCTGTTAAAGTAATATTTTTTTTTTTAATTGACTAACACAAAAAACATACACATGTGCTTTACATCTGCCAAATATATATGACTTTTTTTTTAAATAAAGTGCACAAAAAGATGTATATTTTTGTTTAAGGGACCTGAGCTGTCAGAACAATAAATAATTTGTTAAAAATAAATAAAAATACAAATCAGAAAACTTAACAGGATTTATTTAAACGTCAGAACTTGTTCTCCACACTACACTCACAGACGCACACACTCACAGATGCACAAATTCTCACACTCACAGACGCACACACTCACAAAAAAATACAATGGATTGACCACCTCGTATGGTGTGTATTTTGCAGCTCATCCTTTCCGACCATATAGTGAAGAGTCATTTAGACTTAGAGTAAAGAATGAAAAATTCAGTGCTGCTCGGACACACTCGGTCTCTCTTGCGCGCAAAAAGACTCGGTCTCTATCGCGCGCTCTCAGATGCACTCGATCTCTCTCGCGCGCAGACACACTCGCGCGCAAACACACCCTATATCGCGCGCTCTCGGACACACTCGGCCTCTCTTGCCTCATAGCTCTGGCCTCATAGCTCTGCGCTAAACTAAATTTTTTTATTTGATTTATTTTTTAAACATCTCCCCGTCGCGCGACACAACGAATCGATAATGAAATTCGTTGCCAACTATTTTGATAATCGATTTTTATCGATTCGTTGTTGCAGCCCTAGTTCAGAGATGCTCTTCTGCAGACCTCGGTTGTAACGAGTGGTTAAGTTACAGTTGCCTTTCTATCAGCTCGAACCAGTCTGGCCATTCACCTCTGACCTCTGGCATCAACTAGGCATTTTTACCCACAGATCTGCTGCTCACTGGATGGTTTCTCTTTCAGACCATTCTCTGTAAACCCCAGAGAGGGTTGTGCATGAATATTCCAGTAGAACCCCAGTTTCTGAAATGCTCAGACCAGCCCGTCACCAACAACAATGCCACATTCAAAGTTGATCATGTTTGGCTACATGCCTAAATGCGTTGAGTTGCTGCCATTTGATTGGCTGATTAGATATTTGCGTTAACAAGCAGTTGAAAAGGTGTACCTAATAAAGTGTCTGGCAAGCATCACCTATTTTCTCACTGTGTCTGAATTGGTTCGATAAAGCATTCATTTTCTCTTAACCTCTTATTTCTGAAAGCCGACTCTACTCTGATTGGTCAGGTGGCCCAGTCTGTTGAGATTGGTCAACTGCTTACAGCGCATCAGAATTGAAACTCCAATTGCCGTATCTAAATTTCAGCCTTGGAGCACTTGATACACGATGGTACGAACCGTACCAATGGTGTCAGTTTTACTGTATCATTTCGAGCTTGAGTTCTGATTTGCCTTGGCTTGATTTGCTTTCGCAGTGCAGAAAACAGCTTCTGTTCATCATGTCAACAACATGAACCAAACTCTTCCAGGCCTCAGCTACAAGTACAGTGTCTGAAGGTCAAAGTAGACGTTGTTCGCAGGCAGGCAGTGAAAACAATAGGCTGCCATTATGCAAATTTGTGCAGGAAGTGAGGCTTGAATTACTGTCGATCTGGCAGTTCAGAATTTCTTTTGGGAGGCAATAACTCCATTTATTGTGCACTTTAAATTTGTAAACTTTGCAGACCTTTCACAAACGGTTATATGGGTAGCTAGGAACTCACAGCGCCTTCAAATTAGTCCATATGAGGTGCATAGACAAAAAAATCCAATAACAGAGGCACTTCAAAAGAGTCCACACACTCCACAAAAGACGAAAGACGTCAACAAGCGAGATAAAGTCAAGTGCTTTTACTGAGAAAAAAAGGCAAACTCAAAGTTTGGCATTGAGAAAGGTCGCATGTGACCGAACCGTTTGCCTTTTTTCTCAGTAAAAGCAGACTTTATCTCACTTTTTGACGTCTTTTGTGGAATGTGTGGACTCTTTTGAAGTGCCACAAATATTACACACTACATAAAACGTAATATCCGAAAAAGCATAATAGGGGCACTTTAATTTTTAAAGACGGCATAGTCTTTTTTTTTCCCAAGTTGTGGAGTATATCCAAGTGAAACTACTGCTTGAACAATAAAAAAATGTTGGGTGAACTTGATTTTGTGAATCAGGAATTGATTGGATGGTTGTGGTTTGCTCTTGCTGTGATGTCAAGTGAGTGACAGGTTATCATCAGAGAAGAGATGTTGCTGAAAGATGGAGGGGAAGTTATTTTGATTAAAGATTTACTGCACATGAATTAAAAAACAAATAAGATTTGACAATTTGATTTCATGCTGACTTTAATAAGCTATAGAACTTAACCTGGTCCTGAGAACTAAGAGCAGATTTAGTATAAAAGCATTAGTCACAGTTAAATCAAGACCGTTTAATGATTTGCAGTGCTCAGATTGCACTCCAAGTCTGGGATATATTGAATATTCACAATATATTGAGAATGATTTAGATGGTGGTGTATATATAAATGATTCTATGGTGTAAATATTGCAGTGATTTAAATACTCTTGAAGAAACCTACCTGCTAAGTTACAGTACTGTGAAAAGTTTTAGGCACTTAAAATGTTGTATAGTGAGGTTGCTTTAAAAAATTACATCATAAATAGATAGTATACACACACAGTCATGTGTAATAGAAAGGACACCCTTTAGAATTTAATGGTTTTACATATCAGCACATAATAAAATCATCTGGTCTTTAGCCGGTCTTAAAATTAAGTAAATACAACCTCAAATGAGCAACAACAAATTACACTCATTATTTATTTAACAAAAATACAGCCAATCTTTGAAAAGCCATGGGTGACAAACTAAGTACACCCTATGATTCAATTGCTTGTAGAGCCACTTTTAGCCACAATAAGTTGGAATCATTTTCTGTATGACCATGTCAGTCTCTCACATCGTTCTGGAGGAATTTTTGCCTGCTCTTCTTTACAATGTTTCTTCAGTTCATTGAGTTTTGTGGGCAACTGTTTATGCACAGCTCTCTTAAGGGTTCCGCCAGAGTAATTCAGTCGGGTTGAGGTCTTCAGCCATTCTGTTGTAGATTTGCTGGTGAGCTTGGGATCATTGTCCGGTTGCATGACCCAATATCGGCCAAGCTTTAGCTGTCAGACAGATGGCCTCACATTTGACTCTATAATACATTGGTATGCAAAGAGGAGTTCATGGTTGACTCTATGACTGCAGGTTGCCCAGGTCCTGTGGCTGCAAAACAAGCCAAAAATCATCATTTATTTACACGTAACTTGGCGCTGGCCATTATGGCGAAACATCTCTACTTTGGTCTCATCTGTCCAAAGGACATTGTTTCAGAACTCTTGAGGTTTGTTCAAATGCAACTAAGCCGTGCCGTCATGTTCTTTTTACAGAGAAGAAGCTTTTCCTGGCAACCCTTCCAAACATGCCATACTTGTCCCGTCTTTTTCAAATTGTACTACCATGAACTTTAACATTTAACATGTTAGGGCCTGTAGAGTCTCAGTTGAAGTTATTGGGTGTTTTGTGATTTCTCTGAGCATTGTACGGTCTGACATTGGGGTGAATTTTTGGAAGATTGCCAACTGTCTTGAATTTTTTCCACTTGTGAATAATCTGGCCACATAACCCTTCTCAGATTGATAGCAGCTATAATTGCCTCTCTAAGATCATTACTGATGTCTTCCTTGGCATTGTTAACACACACCTGAATGCTCCAGACCGGCAAACTGCCAAAACTTCTGCTTTATAGAGGTGATCACACTTGCTGATGATCAATTAATCAAAGACAGTTGATTAGCAGCGTCTGACTGCTACTCACACTCTTAATTCCTATGGAAGCAGTAAGGGTTCCATTCTGGCCTAGTTTTTGTTAAATAAATAATGACATAGTGTAATATGTTATGTGATGTTGTTCATCTGAGGTTGTATTACGTAATTTTAAGACCTACTAAGGACCAGATGATTTTTGATTGTGTATATATATATATATATATATATATATATATATATATATATATATATATATATAAGGGGTAACTAAATAAACTGGCAGTTTCTCTCTGCGCCTAAAAGGGTTAAGTGGCGGCTCTTGGCGAGAACAACCTACGTGTGGACCAGACTTTATGCAAGTAGTCAGTCCTCTGTGAGACAAAGCATGTAATCACTATTTTTCTTTCCTTTTCCTCTCAGGTGTTTTTTATTAACTTCCCCACTGGTTTATTGTGTGGTGAGATCCGAAAAGCGTGGGTGGAGTTTGTGAACGTGAGTGCAGTTCCTCTTACTGGTCTTCGGGTGGCGTCCACACACCCAGAGTTCTTCACATTCGGGAGTGCCGCCTCTGACCTCACCCCAGTGACCCCCACAGCAGCAGAGCACTGTTCCGCCTACAAGACTGTGTCCATGCCCCCGTCAGTGGCCACAGTGTCGCTCGTGTCACCAGCAGCGTTCGGGGTCACCAGCGGTGACCGGCCGATGGTGGCGGAGATTCCCTTGTCACGAGGTGTGCTGGGACCAGGGGAGGTGTTACAGATCCCGCTGTGGCTGAGGGGGCCTGAACTAGAGGGTGTGCATGAAATCAACTTCCTGTTTTACTATGAAAGTACAGAGAAGACTGCCAAACTCAGGTGCGTGGCCATTTACTTATTTATTAATAATAGACAATACAATGAACTGGGTTTGTTTGAGAAGGTTTACTTAGGCAAGTGCAGCTTTTTCGGCTGTATTCACTCAATTGTCATTTTGGAAAATATTGTTGGACTGTCATTGATTTACTACTTGCACTTGGATTTATGGGTTCAAAAGAGGTATTTTTAGAAAGATTCCATCCGTCCGTCCGACAGTAGCTTGAGTTGAGACACTTATGTACCGTAAATATATTTCATAACACTGATTAAAATTTTAACAGCCTAATTTTTATTTATTCTTACTACTTTTATTAAAGTTAACCATTGGTTTCTGTCATTTGCCCTATTTTTTCATTTCTCCTTTAATATTTAAAACATGTCTACATTATCTAATACAATTATATATGAATATCCCACGTCTAGTAAATCCATGGTAAATGTTGGTAATTTGTGGATTGAAAAGTATTAGTTTTGGCTCAATGTTTCTTTTGTTTTCCGCGTCAGTGTTGCTGAGAATATCACAGCTGTTTCCATTCAGCTTTAAACTAGTTTAAATCACAGAGACATTTGAGGTTTGTATCGGAGATCTTTGCGCCAAACTCGAACGCTTTTCACTGGATCACATTGCGCAGTGTTGTGGTCACGTGCTGGAGACCGGTCAGCGTTCCGCTTTTCAGTGTTTCTCATAAGCAACAGAAATGGCAGTGCTTTTCAGTTATCAAATTTTGTTTTACTCATGGTTTAGTGCAACTCCTGGCCTAAAATCTAGTGCTGTCACCTTGTGTTGACACTGTGAAACTGCATGATTTGTAGAATATACGTGGCGGTCCACATGCAATGTATTTAATAGACAAGCGTTGGACTTTGGACACCCCTGCTCTAATCTAAAAAGTACTTAAACAAACAATATGTTCCGTAAGTAAGATACTTTACCTGTGAATCCTGTTGTTTCTTGTTAAAAGGGTGCCATTTTTTTAGGGACTCCCCAAATGGCAGCATTTATTGGTATTAAAAAATGTATAACTAAGAAGACATTTTTAAATATCAGTAAGAAATATTGGTCAGTTGAAGACATAGCTTTGTGGGTAGTGTGTCAACATATAGCGCAACAGTACGGGCAACATAAGTTCGAGTCGCGGTTTGTGGTCCTTTCTCCACCCCATCCCTCTATCTCCTTGACTGTACCATCTAATAAAAAGTATTTAACAATATTACTTATTCTGCATATTATAGAGTGTTAAAGATTAAAGAAAAAGTTATGATGTTGTTTAATTTTGTGTTTGTGTCAGATTGAAAGAGTTTCATTTCCTTTCATTGGCTACTGTTGATGCTGAGCAATTCTGTTAAGTGGCTGATGAGCATGAGCGCAGACATTTGGAAATTTGCTGTCAGAAGTTTAAAGGGGACTAATTGAACTGCTACATCATTTAGTGTTTGAAAATTACCACACGACTTCCAGTGACTCATCTTTCTCTGAAACTTTTAGTCACAGAGTTCTTCGACACACGGTTTTCATCTGCGCAAGTCGCTCTCTCAGCGTCAGAGCCACGGCCAGCCGCAGCAACACGCTGCACGGCGGAGAGAGAGAGAAAGAAGAGGGCAGAGGAAGGGAGGAGAAGAACGGCAACATGCTGGTCTTTGTAGACGTGGAGAACATTAACACGGTGAGCTCTTTCCCACACATGGACGACTCATGCAGAGCTGCTGTGTCTTTTTTATAATAATACTTTCTCTTTTTGCACTATGGCATTAAGGATGCACAGATATTAAAATTATAGTGCTGTCAAATCGCATCTAACATAAAAGTTTTTGTTCATATAATATATCTGCGTGTATATACAGTGTGTGTGTGTATATATATATATATATATACACATATATCTACACACAAATTTGTTTTCAATTTAATCTTCAAGCGAGCGTTAGATGACAGCAGAGGTAATCTACATTTTAAAATAAGGTAATTGAGCACACACTAGTAAATACTCAATACCTGCTCGTACAGATAAACAAAAGTCTAATATTGACCAATAACTTATTTTGACACGCTTTAACACATTCATATTTTTATAGTTAACTACTTTTCCCATACAGGTTAAGATAAACATAAGCGCTGTCAGCTGATTTCAAAATTAATAAATATTAATACAGTACAATTAATCGTGTCAACTGTATCATATTAAAATGCATTACGTTATTGTGGAATATGAGGTAAAGCATTGAATAGACATTTCAAAAAAATGAGAATAGTATTATATTATATGATATACTACATTAGTATATATCTGTATATTACTGTCTTTTACATTAGTATATTGTCATATTATTTTGACCGCCCAAATGATTGGTGTTTGCACAGTTCCCACCCATTCCTCTGTAATCTGAGGTGATTTTTTTTGTGTGTATTCGAATCTTCTTTTTCTCTCGTGCTCTCAGAGTGAAGCAGGTGTTCGTGAATTCCACATAGTTCAGGTGTCTAGCAGCAGTCGGCAATGGAGGCTGCACAAGTGCATCAACCCTGTGGGAGAGAAAGGTATGAACCCTCTAGAATGCTTTGGAAACATGCACTTAGTCGCTTTTCAGTTCCTTTTATTCCTCCCTCAGCCACCTGGGGTGGTTAAGTCTCAACATTGCTTATTAGACTGCGGATCGCTCCTTTAAAGGGGATGTCTAATGCTATTTCATGCATTTTGTCTTATTTACACTGTTAAAGAGTTGGATTCTCATGCTAAACATGGCCAACGTTTCAAAAAAAATAGTTGGACATACATTTCTGTGCCAAATACACTCCTTCAAGACTGAGTTTCAAGTTTCGGAATTTTTTTCCCAGTTTGGCATCATAAAGGGCGTATTTCCTTGTATGGGCACTTCTCCTGGAAGAGCGCGTGCACTCATCAACCAGAGCGAGAGCGACGCCCATCAACGCCCTTCGTTCGGCTTACGGAAGCCGTCGGCTAGAATAGCGCTCAAATAAAAAGAAGACACCAGCGCTAAAATATCCCGGTCATGAGTCGGAATCGCAGGCGGTCAGTAACATAAAATATCTGTTTTGTTGGCAATTGGAGCGCAAGTGCATAAAATGTAAACAAAACGAACGTATGTTGAATCAAAAGTTATCCAAGGATAGTGCGTGACTCTTTTGCTCCGGCCACGGCACGCCTCCATGAGCTCGGCTGTTTTCGGAAAGAATCGGTACAGCGTATCTGTCTTTTATAAATCTGATAAAACTAAAGACTCTTTGCAGATATGAAGGATGCAATACTACTCTATAGGTACTCAATATTAACAGCAACTGTGTGAAGTATTTCATCCAAACATCGAATTTGGTTCCATCCAACACGAAAGGAAATGTTGCAAAATGTCCACACTAGGAATGTCCAAAAACGAATAATGGTGGTCCTTCATAAATTATATGTGTTTTGAGTCTTTTGTCCTTTCCTCTTGTCTCATATGGTGTTCAGTATAATCATAAGTATAATCATTTTGATTTTTTTATAGTTACTATGGATACAGTGACTCCATTCAGGTGGTGAAAATGACTGGTCCTTCTGGCTGAGATAATGATGATGGTGGTGGTTGGGAAATTTGGTCTGTGTGTATGATTTGTGTAGATATTTCTTCCAATGGTTGGCAGAATGGTCATCCAGAAACTGACTAATTTATAGATTTTTTTTATGCAAATTTGTTTTCTTTTTCTGACTGGTCAAAAAAATGTGCTGCCTCCAGCAGGACAAAATAACTGCCATTAATCTCATATTGCCATACAATTTTTTATAAAATAGTAGAATGAAATTGAAAGGTTATCAAATGTGCTGACACACGTTGCACACATTTCCCAATTACAGCCTAAAAACATTTAGGATTTTTTCCACAAATAGGTTTCTTTACTTGTAAATATTATATAGCTGGTTATTATTAGAAAGGGGGAAATCATCATGTTTGAAGAACCGTGGCTTCAAAAATGTACAACCCACCAACTAGTCGGTTAGAGTTGTCAAAAAGTACCGACTTGTTGGTGGGTGGGTGAAATTTTAAAATGTGGCCAATCAGAGAAATATATGTTGGCCAATCAGAGGCGTTTAAGAATCCGTTCAACAGCGCTCAAAATGCTAGGGGGAAATGCTGGTATTGTCACATTTTTTTTTAAAATTTCAGTACCGATTTGGTACCGAAGTCGGTACTTTTGACAACTCTATAGTCGGTTTTACTAGTTTGCACATTTGTAGTTCCTTTGAAACATCACACGGATCTTTCTTTAAAGTGCCGTTTAAAGAGCGACCTGCCTACATAAATCCATACATACCGGCAGCACTGTGAATATTGACGGAGAGGAACTTGATTGCTTGCCAGAAAAGCGGGCAGAGTATCAAAAGAAGCTGGGAACGGGAACAAACACACGATGATGCACTCCGTGACGACAGCCCTTAGTGGCCCTTTGAAAATGGTTCACATTGTGTTTGTGTGGAGTCATCTGGACGGGTGCACTGATACCCTACGTGCGAGAAACGTGTGCTCCTACACACCCTGCAGAGAGTGATGCAGCAACTCTGAAATGCTGAGATGAAATTAGGTCACGTTCAAATTGTGCTGAGTGTGTGAAACATGCAGGCGCATGCATTTTAGTGGCTCACTAAATTGCAAATTGAATCGCGTGTGCGCTTGTTTCGTAGTGTCAGCTTCAGATGGGTAAATAAATGTAATGTGAAAATATGGATAAGAATTCATGGGTTCTAAACAATGCATCTTTTACCGAGTGCAAAACTTCCAAGGCTAAAGCAGTTTCCTGCTTGTGCTTGTTAGGTGTGTGAACTCTCAAAGTCTTTCAATGAAGCCCAGCGGCTTGTTGTTTAGCAGTATTTGTGTTTACGCTGCATCGCCTTTTGTAAGTTTATTAATTCAGTAGTTTTAATTAATATATGTCTTCTGGAACAGAGTGACTTTAACCTGAGGAGATGGAGGACGGACCTACAGCTACAAACAAATAATGAATACTGCCATGTTGTTAGTCTTTGAATACTTTTATTTTAGAAAGAAAAAAAAGAATTAAGACATGAAAGCACACCAGGCATCATGGGATTGAAAGATCTTGAGTTCTGAAGATCTAATCTGAACGTTTGATCTGTTTATCACAATAGCTGCATACTCTTGTTTGCTTCTCACACTTAAATTGTTAGTTCCCCAAAAAATGAAAATTCTGTCGTCATTTACTCATGCTTGTGTCATTCAGAACCTATAAGACTGGTTCATCTTCGAAACACAAATGAAGACTTGTGTCCCTCCATTTAAAGTACATTTTACCAAAATGTTGACACTTTAAAAAGTACATAAAGACATTGGAGTAAAACTCATATGGATTACTTTTACAAAGTCTCCTGAAGAGACATGATCACTTTATATGACGAACAGATTTAATTTACCGGTACACTTTTATTCTCATTTTTGGACATGTATAGAGCACATCATATATAGTAAACAGAGGCTCAAACATGCTTGCTTGATACTTGAGAACCAATGAGGTTTGTTAACAAAAATGATGAAAGAATTTTAAAATCATCTTCATTTTGTGTTCTGAAGATGAAAGAAAGTCTTATGAGTTTTGAATGGCATGAGGGTGAGTAAATAATGATAACATTTTCATTTTTGGTGAACTAATCCTTTAACATTTAACTCAAAAATAGGCATTCAGTCATCATTTGTTCAGCTTAATTGTTTCAATCCCTCTTTACTTATTTTCAATGTGGAGCACAATGTGTCTGTGTGAGAATTTGAGTTATTATACACTGAAAATGTTCTGCATCTTTTAGATCTCTTTCACTTTTCCGGATATTAAAAAGATGCATACAAAAAGGCTGAATATGTTCTTCAAGATGGTTCTTTAATAATGGTTCATTAAAACTTGTCCTTTGAAGCAATAATAAAGAAACAAGGACAACTTTTAAAGTGCCCTGCATTCATCAATCTACTTTGAAATTATTTGACTTTAACGTGCTTGATTAACTGGCCTTGGCATCTAAACTGTTTGTGTGTATGGGGTTCAGTGATGTAGGAGAATCAAAAATAAAGATTTTCGAAGAATAAGTGGATGAACACTCATCTTCTTTCTTGTCTTTTCCTTCAATTCGTGTTATGTTTGCAGACTCTAAGCTGGCGAGCAGGGAGAGGGGAAAGCTGTGCTTCAAAGCCACAAGATGCAGAACAGAGGAAGGTAAGGCTTCACAGCCTCAAATTCTGAAATGCACATTAAAAACTATTTGCTCATTGTTCTAAGACGACGTGCATAAACTTACAATCACGTTTACCAAATATATTCCTAGATGTGACTTTCAATCCACAATCACAGCTGCTCTCAGCCAATTAAAATGCAGCAAACTGTGGTTAACATATTGATGTTTGAACATGCTGACTTTTTTTTTTCTCAACGTCTAAGCTACCTCAGATGCAGCAAAAAAATACACCTTTGCTGACCTCAACCTTGGCAATGAACAAGTAAGAAAGCCCTTTTGTTCTCACTACTATTTCAGTGATACTGACTCGAATAAAATTTTGTTGAATTTTAGTGACTCGATTAATCACCGTTTGATTCATCCTGTCTGGCAGATGGTTAACTCAAGATAATGCACTTGAGCACTGAAGTGCCTACTAAAGGCACGCTTTTCGTGAATGATTTTCTGATTGAGTCTGACTGTCATCCTCATTCAGCTTCTCAACTGTCCTTAACATATTTCTCTCTCTTTGGCTTTTCCTCTTCAATTAGATTGTCAGCTCTACCACTCCATGTGCTGATTTTTTCTTCCGGAGGAGTCTGCCCGCTGAACCCAGGAGAGGAGGCGTGTCTGCAGGCGGTGCTAGTCAAATGCGGAGACACAGCCTCGCGCATCAGAACGGGACTGATGAAGGTCTTACAAACATCGTCAGAAAATGCAGCGAAGTAGAGCTTGACATCATCATCCTTTGGAAGGTAACTCCTACCAGTTGCTGAGAAATTGTAAAAATATATTTTATTAAATATATTTTATTTATAATATACATTTTTATATATTTTTTTATATATATATATATATATATATATATATATATATATATATATATATATATTTATATTTGGAGCGGGGGTCAGGTAATTTTTTTTGTTTATAAATCAATTATTATTAGTACTATCAAAGTGAACATGTTAGCCTAAGATATGTCTAAGGCAGTAATTTACCATTTACCAAATAGCACAATAACGCATTTACCAAATTTGATATGACTTTCTTATTCTTTCTGTTTCCTAAAGACTGTTTAGAATTCATGAGATTTAATAATGATTATTTTATTCTGTTAACTGCTTTTTAACCGTAAAGCTGCGTTCACACTACCAGTACTACTTTATGGCTGCATGTCGCCAGTGTGAACGCAGCATAAGAAGTACAGTCCAAATCTGCATATAGTTTTTATTCCTCCAATAGTGATTAGAATTGTTACCTTATTTATTACATATTGTCACCTTCCATCAGTAACTGTACCAATCGTGTAGTTATAACAAATGTTTGCAAGCACTTTAACTGTTCAACTGGCCCCCGGGAAATTTAAACCCTATATTAGAAGACGATTCCTAAAAATATTACCAGCCAAACTACCAGTAAGTGACTTGACTATTTTGCACTTTGCTAGTGTTGGTTTTGGATCGATGCACTAGAGTTTAACACTACTGGTGTTGATGACTTTTTCTGTCAATACAAAATTGGCTCCTTTATTTCAAAGAACTTTTGACGTGAATAATGCTTGGTGACAGTATTGATGCTTTATGTTTTGAGGTCAGAATGTCATCGTATTAATCATATGGTGTTTTATTTTAGGCATATGTTGTGGAGGATAACAAACAGCTCATTTTAGAGGGGCAGCTTCATGTTGCACTGCAAACCATTGGCAAAGAGGCCTGCTCGCTCTCGCAGAAAGAGGTACGACACATACAGAACACAATATCTTACAATGACACGCTTTTGCTATTCGGCTCTTCACGTGGGAGCTTTATTAATGTACATAAATATAGATTCACTCTATAAAGAATATACTTCCTGTAGTGCAGGAGACCACTATATCTTTTCAAAGAGAATTGGTGAGTGAACTCAATGTGACACTCCTCAGAACTCTATCATACGTTATACAGATGTTTCTTGCATCGCCAGAAGACATTAAAATTATAATTTTTAGTAAAATGTTTGGCCTTCAATTTTAATGTCTTGTCTTCTGACACTGCAAGAAAAGTGTCTTACGGAACCTGCGGTAGTCAAACACACCTTTCTAGAACGTCTGTCTCATAAAGTAGGGTTGGAATTAAAATTTAGTGAGTCAATTCATCACCGACTGGCATACTGTTAACTCAAAATTGCAGTAATGGACGTAATTAGTAAATAGAAGAAGTAATGGAAGTCAGAATTGTTAAGGCATTTGTTGACACTTTCGCTTCAAGTCATATTTTTTTTTTTATGCTTTGTGTCAGGAGTGCATCAGAGCCTTGATGGTTTTGAAGTGCATGTGTGGTTATAAAGGCACTTTGAAGAATGTGAAAAAATAAATAATTTCAGTCTCCTGTCCTGACCTTGCAATCTTGGGAAAAGTACACAAATCCGCTGGCTTTTTTTATGAAGAAGGGTAAAGGTTGGAAGGACGTTTCTTTGGTGTTCACTGCACAAGGATGGATCAAATGGAGGAAACAGACCTTGAGGATCATCATAGTGTGTGGTTTTATTAGAGACCTCGATACTTCTTGTGGAAGCCAAAAAAGTAGTTCACTACATTGACGGAAACTATAATACTGTTCATTTTTCATTGATCTCTTTAAACCTAAAGAGATTTCTGTCCTTTCATTGAAAGTTCATTCCATCAACACTTTGGCACTTCAAAGCATTAGTAAAAAGATGGTTAAAGCAATCGACGTGAATCAAGCCGTTTAATCCAAGTCTTCTGAAAAGACTCAATTGCTTTATATGATGCACATACCTAGAGCACATCAAATATGACACACCAAACCCAACACAGATGGACTTTTTTGGCCTTTGCATTGCATCTCTTTTTTTCACCATCTCGCACCATGCACTTTGTCTTTATCCCTTTCTTTTTCTCACATTAGAACAGTCAGTTTCCTTGTGAGGTGTCTGGCTTTGATAGTTTTTCCCTGTAATGTGCAAGATAGTGTGTACTGCACATTAACTTCATATTAGGCTGTATGATGCTACTCTATTTTAAATAAATATACTTGAAATCCCTACACCATGATAAGAGAAGTGCGTACTCTACAGCCCTCAAATACAAGACAAATACAGAGTCCTCTGCTCTGGCTCTCGCTCAAGTCTTCCCCTCATAATTTGACTTTCTATTTTCTCCATTTGAGACAGAGTGCAAGAGCAAAGTGACTTTGAGAGCATTATAAGTGAGTCCTGCTCTTTATGAAGATGGATGCATTCTAAGGTGCTTTAAACGGTCAGAGAGCCAGACAGCACAGAGATACAGGCTCTGACCTTCGTGTGTGTGTGTGTGTGGACTGATTTTTACAATTTCCCTTGGAAATCATCAGTGTTCAAACTCTTGGTTTCAAATGTTCCTTCTCCATTTCAGTTCTTCATTCATTCCCTTTTTCTGTCAGTTGTTTATTTCCCCCTCTGCTTCCCTCCTACTGTTGGGCCTGATGGATCCATCCAGTCTGAAATTTCCCTCTACACGCGTTGCATAGCAACACTCATTCATGGCAAAGGATGTCCCTCACGTGAGGGAATGGCATCACACATGTTGATCTCAAAATCTTTTTATAGAAACACTCACGTGAGCTTGTGTTTTTCTCCCTTTTGAGTTCAATCTGTCTCATCCACCCCGTTCCCTTCTCTCAGCCACACACGCACTTTAAACTGAATGAAAAACTTAACAAAAGCAATTTCCTCTGCTGTTTCCTTTAAGCTTTCAGATTAAATAAAACTTCTGCTTTATGTCTATTAGGAAACTCAGGAGATGGTGCTTCTGAAGTTCAAGCCTGACGTTCCACCTCCTGTAAGCAAGCCCTCGCTGGAACAGCTTTCCCACCTCATAAAGACCTGCCTCCACTACCCAGAGTCTTATGATCATCCCTTCCCACAAAAGAGGTGAAGCGCACACAAACAAACACTCTTGAAAACCTCAGAGACCTGAGTCAGTTTGCCCGAAATCCACAGACTGTGTTTCAGAGGTGATAAGACTTGCAGAGACGTACACTAATGCCCAGTCACGCCCACAGGAGCGTTTGTCTGGCCTAGTTCTGCAGTGGTGCGTGGAAAGTAGGTGTGTTCGCATGAAAGTGTGAAAGATGGAGATAAACTGGACCATGTCGTGGTTATGGCACTCTAAGCGCACAGTCATCACTCATAGCTTTGGATTTGTGCGAATGTGCTCACATAAATTTGTTTGGTCGTTCTGTGAGGAACAAAGTATGGAAGCTTGTTTCTGCCACAGCATAAAGCATTTTAAAAGATAATTGAAACTCTTTATCTCACAGTTGCGAGTTTACATAGTCGGATTTGCGAGATATAAAGTCGTAATTGTGTGTTATAAACTCAGAATTGCGAGATATAAAGTCGTAATTGTGTGTTATAAACTCAGAATTGTGTGAAATAAAGTATTTTGAATGAGCTGAATAAACTTTTTTCCTCAGAATTGCGAGTTTATATCATAATTCTTTCTTTATAACACGCAATTGCGACTTTATATCATGCAATTCTGAGTTTATTTATTGACGTATACTATAAGCAACCCTTACAAAGTGTCCGAATAAAATCTGACCAACTGTCAAGCACTAAAAGCTCTTTACTGTCAAGTTTTAGACCAAACCAAACACAAGCGTTAGGACATTTTGCTTTCTATTTTGGCAGCACTTTGCTGGGTGGCCCTGCCCACAGTCGATTGGCCAAAAATCCCACACAGCATAACTGTATACTGCAAATCAGATCTATTAAGATAGACTACGTATTGCTGCATAGTCACTTTTAGTGTGAACAGACAAATGGCTTGAAGTTTTGCAGTACTTAACCAGAAATCTGTTGTTTTCACTGAAAAATCCAATTGACATTTTGATTAAATGTTACAAGGTTGAAAAAAGAGAAACACATATATGGATGAATCATTCAAAAGATCTATAACATGCTTTTACAAAATATATAGGCTTCATGCTGACATAAAACGCTTAAAGTAATTATTTTAAATTATTTCAATAATTTTCTTTTTAAATTTAGGATGGGGAGGGAGATAGGAAAGTGGGGGAACATAACTGAAAAACTTAAAACATCCCACTGCGCAACAGCATCGACATAAAGAACTTACATTTGCCAGGAAATTAAACATCTAAACATTTTGTAGCATGATGAGATGAATGTTCAGGACAGAGGGTTAGTCCATCCATATTTGTGCTTCAGGACAAATGACTTCAAGTTGCTGCGCACCAGTATAAGATTAACAGAAGTTATGAGAACCATTTATCAAAGTAATATCCAGATGAAAATCAAATAATCAATTTTGTCTAGCTTGAAAACTTGGGCTCATGATATGTGGTCATGAGAGGCAAAAAAAATTGTTTTCTAGTGCATTTTTCAATTAAATTTGGTTTGCTTTTATGGAGGATGCACAAACACTGCGTCAAGAGGAGAAATTTCATCTACATCTGAAACCCATCTGTCAAGTCTTGCTGTACTTGACATTTTTTCCCTTTTTTTCCCCTAGTTTATGTATGGTACCAGTCACCCTGACGTTGTCCAACTGTTCCTTGGCTAAGGTAGATGTCATCATTGATCTGCGGCATAAAACGACCAGGTACATGTCTGCTTTTCCTGATCCCTAAAGGCCCTGATATACTTAACAAAAACAAATTGGTGTGACGTCATTTCAAACTAAATCAGGTCAAAACGAAGTTCGTTCGGTGTTTGTTTTGGAAGTTCGAAACCGCTTGCCAAGGTGAACTTTCCAGAAAAGTACGACCTGGCTGGTAAACGCCTTCAAACTACCATTGGTCCATGACAATGTTGTAAATTAGACTTCGCCGCCTTTGATGTGGAAATCCTCTGTGGTTAATTTATTCGCTGTAATCCGCCGAGGTCAGACATCTGCGAGTAAAAACATGAACACTGGGGAGCTGCTTTATAATAAAAAAATATGTATTTGTAATTGAAAGAGATACTAACACTTTTTCATGTTTAATAATGTAAAGCTGCTTGCTTTTAAAGGGGTCATGAACTGAATTGTTTTATAATGTTTCCTGTGGTTCACTTATATTGTTAGTATGATTTTTACATAAAAAATTGTCATAATTAAAAAAATAAAAGGTTGAAGGCATGAAAGGTTGAAGCGATGAGCATTGTAGCAGATTACAGACATGTTGAGCGCATGAATGCAGTGATCTCGTCATTGTAACCGATTTCTGCACTCTCATGAATGCTATCATCATAGCTAACAGTGCAAACACGATGTAAATAAGAGATAAGTGATTATAACAGGAGTTTCACTGATAAACTCGCACTGTTTGATTGACAGCTCCAACAATTATAAAGGGAGCGTTCTTTGATGGCTTTCTATATATCATTTAATCACAGTTTAAATAACAGGTTATTTTCATCCTACTTAGAGAAACATTGTGAAGTTGACTGTTTAGTCACTGGTTTGATTTACTGACACAAAGAACATCTGACTGTTGCTACATGAATCATTACATATCAGAAATCAGGCATTAGAATTAACACGGTTACTTGCATGTTGTCGCATTACTGTCGAGTCCATATCGTAAAAGTTTGTTTGCAAAGCCTGCAACGAAATTGCGACTGATTTACCAAAGATTCCACAGTGAAATGTACCGCATACAAATAAATAATGCTCAACTGAGACATTCACATTGTTCAAAATAAATAACCACTTTCTTAGCATTAGGATCCCTTGGAAGGTAATGTTATTTTTACTCCAGTGATCCTGTATCTCTTTTCTCTCGCTAGTGGGAGGGGCCAATAGGCATTGATTTTCTTCTGCAGAGGCGGTCTTTCACCTGTAGATGGGGACATTCAATAATGAGCCGTTTTCTGGGCTTGGTTACAATAAAATCAAGGAAGTTTTCAGTTCTGAAACTTGCAGGATATTTGTATAGTTTGATGACCACTTATATGTCCAAAACTCAAGGAAAATGTGATTGCTCAAATTCATGACCCCTTTAAACAATCTATTTCTATACAGGCTAAATAAATTAATGTGACGTGACTTTACTGAAGTGCCGAATTGCCGAGCTGGTGCAAACATCCACATCACTATGATCAGATGCTTTTTTAACTGTTTTCTCACCGCTGTCATTTTTGTTGTATTTATATTGTTATTGAAAGTGTGCAGCATATATGTACATATTCATCTAAACGTCACTCTCAGCCGTGTGGGCGGTGTTGGGATGTTCACTAACAGTATACCTTTGGTCACGTATTTTGAACATATTTTTACCCCAAGCGAAGAATGAAAAGAACTTCACCATGAGTATATCGGGGCCTTCAGGTGCAAATGTTATAAATATGGAAGGTATTTGTCTCACACTCTCATTGTCTTTTTATGCAGCCCGGAGTCACTGGAAGTGCATGGTTCCTTTAGCTGGCTGGGCCAGACCCAATATAAGTTACAACTCCAAGCTCAAGAGGTGTACATGCTTTCCTTGAAAGCCTGTTTCTTCCAGGCTGGAGTTTATAATTTGGGTACACCTCGTGTCTTCGCCAAGTTGGCACAGACCAGCGCTATGTGTGAGACCAGCCAGCAGAGCGCCATGCCAGCACTTATTATCATCAACAGCGTTTGAGGTAACTCTGCAATATTTCCCTGTTCTCTGCCCACCTTAATAAATGAAACGGACCGGAGTCCAAGATTTTTTTTTTTTTTTTTTTTTACTTCTTGCTAAAACAAAATCTAATTGAGAGAGATAAGTAATTAAAAAGACTTGAACACAAATATTTCAACTTAACACTGCATCTGATGTGCTTGCCATGGTGAGCTAAACACAAACAGACTCTAGATGTTTTGTCTTAAATGCACCTGAAGTGTGACTGGATCTGTTTTTTTTGTTCCCTCCCCATGTTAATTTATCTCTCATGTCAGTCCATGTATTATTTTGAAGATTATTGCTTGTTTTATGAAATATTTTTGTTTTTAGAACTATTCTTTTCAAGATCCCAAACATGTGGTAATGTAAATGGCTATGCATCTTTGCCTCATACTGCCCTGCTGGATGTCTCATGGTTGCCCACTGTGATCTGTTGCCACAGTAACAAAAAAACATCTCCAGTGCTGTCTTGAAACCAGAAGATGAAACACTGTAACTGATGAGCTGTAACCGGTTGTTAAAGGATGGCATGTTCTGCCAAATCCAGTTAGTCTGCAAATGTGGAGTTAAGTGGAACTCAACATCACCTTATGAGAAGCCAGTGGAATTGGCGAAGTCCAATGAGAAGCCATCTTAATGTTCGTAACCCAGTAAGGAATTGGCAGAATCCATGTTGCCAAGTCAAACAGCAGAGACTTTTAAGGACCTGTTAGAACATCAAGAGGGTAAAAATCACTGTTTGAGCGCGTATTTTTGTTTGTGCATCTTTGTGTGGGTGGGCTGTGCTGTTTTCTCTAGAAATTTTTAATTTTCTACAAACCAATCATCCTCTCCCACCACCTCAGCTCTCATTTTCATCTCCACTACTATGATCAAACTGTTATTTAAATGTATCTACATGACTGCTTTTCTGGAAAAAAAATGATGTATTATATTTATAACAAATTACTGTACATAGAATAAAATGTAACCAATAACCAAGAACCTGGCTGCCTGTTGCCTCCTTAGGTGTTAATTTTTTATATTAAAAGTTGTATATTGATTTAGCAAGTACCATTTACCAAGCACAACATGCTAGTTTTTTTCTCTAATATGCAATCCCTGGGAAGCATGTAATTGAACATGTGGTGGTAAATGATGAATGTGAGGTTTTTGATTTGTTTTTAATAACAGTATTTTTCTTTGTGTGCCTGGCTATCAGCTTCTTGAATTTTTAACAAGTGTTGCACAAAACTGAGCTGCAAAATTTTGCCAGAAATGCTTTTCGTGACTAAAATCATTCAGCGCGGCTGGTTCTGTCAGTGGTATTGTGCTTTTATTTATTATTATTTAGGCTGGACAGCTGATTTGAACCTCTAGGTTTGTCTAAAATATTTAGCATTTTGTCCCTGAAACAAACGAAAACTACCTGGAAAAATCGACGTGCTTGAACATCATTCTGTGGACAAAGGCAGCTGACACATCAGTGAAAGGAATGTGACATTTCAGAGCAATAGACATAACGGTGTACCTGCGTATTTTAATTTTGGTCTTAATGCTTCATACTTTGTTATAGCACAAATTACTATTTTATCTCTATACTTTTTTTCATGCTCATAGATAGATAGATAGATAGATAGATAGATAGATAGATAGATAGATAGATAGATAGATTAAATGGCGCAGTTGAGTGTTATTGTTAAGCACATGGTCTATGATGATGATTCAATTACAGTTAACGTTAATTGTAAAGTTATTCTGAATAAAGACTTGGCTACAAATAGACCTTTAACATATTATGTTCATGTTCACAGTGTTGTATTCATAGCATATACCTTTGGTTTTCTCTGTATGTCTGTTTTGTCTTGGTTTTTATAGTTCCAAAATTCCACATATGCATTTCCCTAACTTTTATTATTGCAAATTGACTCCTCCATAGTCCATACGTCTTTCTGTAAGATGTTCAGGTAAATTGTCAACCGTAATGACGCTGGAGGGAAGGATTGTTCAGCCCGGTGATGTTCCGTGTGTACACGCTTCCCGCCGCTGCATCCACGCGCTTCAGATTGAGCGAGCGCTCACGTGCAATTTAATGTGCGTGCGCGCTCGTGTGAGGAAACGCAGCACGGTTACAGTAACTTTTTTTCTTTTTTTTTTACGTTGATGTATCTTAACAAAGTCGTCAAACGTAATTGAAAGCCCGTCTGTCTTCATTTTAACTCATAACTCTGTGTATTTTAATTACTACTTTTTAGACCTTTATCCTCAAAAGTAAATTTTGCTCACAAATGGTGCGTGGGATTTAATAGGTTAAAGCTAATCTCTGAATATCTTGCTGAATGTTTACCGATGTTTTATAAATTAAATGCTAATTTGCCCCCCTTTCTTTTCTCTTCCCTTTTGTTGCGTTTCGTTCTTTCCTCTTCTGTCCCTTCCTCCGTTTCATCTCCTTCCTTCTCATATCCGTTTGTGTTTTTCCGTTCCTCTCCATGCATTCTCTTTTCTTCTTTATTATTTGCTTATTGTAATTATTCATACCTTCAGAAAAAAAAAGAAGCCTTAAAACACTAATAATTTTGCACTTGAACGGGAATGGTGAACCTGCTGTCCCAGTACGAGAATCCAGATGTGTGTGTGTGTGTGTGTGTGTGTGTGTGTGTGTGTGTGTGTGTGTGTGTGTGTGTGTAAAGGCACGAGAGGCTGTTGTCGTCAAATGTGTATGTGTATTTCCAAACCGTGGAGCGCACCATAGTGGGGGGGTCATTCACAACTCACTACTCGGAATCACCTGCAAGTGAATTTGCGCGCACACAGTCTTGCGCAAAAACTCATCTGATCACCGGAAGGTCTGATCTCGCTTTTGATCTCCCGCCTCGCGCATCCACACGACTGCGCGTGCCACCGCGATGTGGGTCCGAACTGAGGAGCTTTGACAACTGATCACGGATAAAGCGAATGAATCCCTTCGGTTTCCCGAGGAGAGGCGAGGCTGACGGCTGTCACGGTAAGAGGGGTTGATGCTGGGGATGTTGAGTGTAAGAGGGCAGTCATGGTTCTTTGAACCCAATTTGCATTAAAGAAATTTGCCGAGTGATGACATCGAATAGGTCCTAGCGAGCAGGTGCATGTAGATCAATAGCGCGCAAAGGGAGCAGGTGTGGACGCGAGAGTTTGGTGCCGAGACGCGCGCGCCCGAACCCCGAGTGTCTGCGATTATTCCGCTTTTCTCTTCAATTGTATGGTTTAGTGATGCTATTCTGCATGCATTTACCCAATACACTTGTTGATGGGCTATAATCCAAACTCATTTGGTGTTTTCCCAGGCTTTGGTTTTGGTCTTATTAGTAGCCTAAATGAAAGAAGCTGAAGTCTTGTGCGCTAATTGGCTGAGTATTGCGCTTCTCTTCGCATAGAGATCGGGGAGTGTTGTAACATTGTTCTTAAACGTCTGTATCTCCGTGTTATTTTGCACTGATTCAAATTGTATTTAATCTCCATGTTGCCAAGTTCAAAATCTACTTGTAACTTATTCATAAACTGCGTAAATGATTGTCAAACACAAAGAGTGCTGTTACAATCAACCCCTGTACTTGGGTGTTTGTAACACCAAATAAACATGGACATTTTACAGTTTTCAAATGAAAATTATTCTGGCAATCAAATATTTCAAAATAATTATCACCTGCCTCATGTTCGTTGCATCATCAGCTCATTTCATATTAATAAAAAATGATAAACTAGTTTTCTGTGATGGGTAGGGTACAGTTTGTACAGTATAAAAAACATTGTCTAAAAGAAGTCCCCACAAAACATGGAAACCTGTGTGTGCGCACCCTTTTGTCTCATTTTGTACACTCTGTGGATCCATTACACTGTACTTAAAATTTTAACTTTGTACTATCAACTTGG
This sequence comes from Phoxinus phoxinus, assembly GCF_949152265.1. Taxonomy (NCBI): domain Eukaryota; kingdom Metazoa; phylum Chordata; class Actinopteri; order Cypriniformes; family Leuciscidae; genus Phoxinus; species Phoxinus phoxinus. The sequence goes on from NC_136891.1 coordinate 25,539,127, forward strand.
GTGTTTAAGTAATTTCAACTTAAATTTCAGTAAAAGTGTCAAATCAACTGATTTTTTTTTTTAAATTAGTTGGATCTATTATAGTGTATTTAAAAAATGGAAAATTGCTTAACTTATTTTGATGAGTTAATGCAATGTAAAAACATATGTTGTCATAACTTGAGACATCCTACGCTTTTTTACATTGTATAGAAGTACATAATTAAAACCCTTCATGTCAACCACTATATTTTTAAGTTAAACCAACATATATATTTTTTTTTTTGCAGTGAGATGAGAAGTGGACATAGGCTATTATAAACTAAACAAGATGTAACCAGTTATGTCATTTAAAATCCATCAACATGATCTCAAATTGTAAGCCACTTTTGTTACTTTTGTAAACCTTTATATTTCTCACACAGAGAATTACAGCTTATACTGTCCCCTGGGATGAAGGTCATGTGAGATAGTGATTTCTCCCCATCTGTAGCTCATTTCCCATCCTGTGTTACAACACTCCCTGCTGCAATGAAACTTTCTTCAACCATACTATGATCATTTTTTGTTATTACTTTGCTCATATTTAAAATATTCCACCTTTAATGCCCTTTCCTTCTAAATCTGAAGTTTACTAGTGCGTTTCCCACTGAAGTTCATTGTTAACAGCCTTTAGCTGTGCCTGTGGTCTGAGCCTGGAGTCTGTTGTGGTTCTAATCTCAGACTCAACACTCATAGATGAAGAGCTCTAGCAGGGATTCATGTGACGCTTTCTTTCCTCCTTCACCTGTCCCTGACTGCAGCCCCTCCTCCTATCAATATAGTAAATTGACATGTATTCTTATGGTGATGATGTAACAGGTCAGCATATTACTTAAGAAGTATATTACTCTGATTAATACACGAGAGTGCCAGTAAGTGGGGTATATCAAAACGGCCAGGAAAGCATATAATACCTTTTATATAAAATCCTCTGTAGACAGTTAATGCAATCAGTTTGTGTGATTATAATCCGCAATGTTAATGATATTTTGTCTGTTTCTTGTCAATCTTAAACTCAGGTAATAATTCTTAAATCAAGCTTTGATACTCACACAATGATTGACTCTTACAGTAAGCATTTAGTTGGGTTTTGTAGTTCACTCAAACAAGGGTCTTCAATCTTTCAGAACACGGCACCCCTGCTGAAAACCCTTGCTCTAAAAGAAATTACTTTGGAGTTTTCCCCTACAATAAAAGCTGCAAGCGAAGAAATCAAGACATAAGTATTGTAATTTTACTCCTGTCCTAGTAATTGACTATTTATTTTTCATTTTACAGTGCAGTTGTACTACAATAGTAATATGTTTTTGTCTTAGGGTTAATCATAATTTAAATACTATTATTATCAGGATGGAATAAACTGTTTTGTCGGGATAGATGGGTGAAATGTGTCCAAAATATTTGAAAGCTTGTCTTAAAGGTCCCGTTCTTCGTGATTCCATTTTTTTAACTTTAGCTATAGTGTGTAATGTTGCTGTTAGAGCATAAATAATACCTGTAAAATTATAAAGCTCAAAGTTCAATGCCAAGCGAGATATTTTGTTTAACAGAAGTCCCCTTTCAAAGCCTACAGCGAACGGCCGGTTTGGACTATATCCCTCTACTTCCTGCTTTAATGACGTCACTAGAACAGTTTTTTGACTAACCTCAGGCCCACAGGAATACACAAAAAAGGGCGCGTGGTCTTGCGCTCCTACAGAGAAGAGGAAGAGTTGCGTTTGTAGAGTGTGTTTGTCGCCATGTCGTCGAGATGCTGTTATTTTCATCCCGGAGTCAAATCACCTTACAATAACACTGAGCACATGCATCTCCACTATGGTAAGAGGTGTGACCTTTCCGGGCAAGGTGCGCTAAGCTGCTGTCGAATCACAACACAGGGTTCCTTATGCCTTGTGCCAGCCGTTCGCTGGCACAATCAGAACTCATTACGTATGTCTGAAGGATGGACTTCATAGAACAAGGAAGTAATCAGCCCGTTTTTAGGAAAGTGAAAACAGCGGTATACAGATAAGTACATTTAGTGAAAAATACATTTTTTTTTTTTACACGCGAAACATGAATACATGTTATATTGCACACTGTAAACACAATCAAAGCTTCAAAAACACACGAAAAACGTGACCTTTAATGCATTATGGAGCCTGTAAATTGTTTACATACATTTATAGTCGATAAGTTAATTGTTAAATATTTAATTTAATTTAATAATTACTTTAAACAGTTATTTTCTGTGTTTACATAAATATTTCAATGATGACTTTTCAGTCAAATTATAAAACCAGTGTGAATGTGATGTGGACTGAGACTGTCTCAACTAAAAAGCTCAGGCAAAAGTGAATGCAAAGACATTTTTCTTTTACTGTTCAATTTGATCACTGAAAAGGCTCTCTGGTAACACGTAATGAGGTTCATTAGTTAAAGGGGTGGTTGATGATTTCACTTTTCTAACTTTAGTTAGTGTGAAATGTTGCTGTTTGAGCACAAACAACATCTGCAAAGTTACAACGCTCAAAGTTCAAAGCAAAGGAAGATATTTGCTTTTAAAGAAAAGGACTACAACAAACGGCTGGTATGGACTACACGACATTCCTCCCGGGTTAGTGACATCAGAGAGAAGAGGGAAAGTTGTATGTGTGAGTCAGCTCAAACTTTAGCATCCATCTTTTCACATGCAATAGAAAGTCACTCTGTGTGCATCTCACAACAGTTCCTATACGAGCGATTTATAGATTACCATGACAGAATATAGTTGAAGAGTTAACTCCACATCAGAAACATAAATTCATCAACTAACCTTTCAGAGACGTCCTGTTGCATTCTACACGTTGTCACTTCTTGAGTCTCTCCATCTTTGTCTGACTCCGTTTTAACATTAAAGACAGAACAGTTTCTGTCATTTTAGTGTGTCTGTGTGAGGTAATCGCAGCTGCTAACACACGAGCTCTTGAAACCCCGCCCTCTGCAGCAGCTCATTTGCATTTAAAGGGCCAGGCACAAAAGCGTGCGTTTTTGCAAACCCTCAAAAAGTGACAACTTTAACATGCTATATAAAAATATCTGTGGGGTATTTTGTGCTAAAACTTCACACAAACACTCTGGGGACATCAGAGATTTATTTTACATAATCGTTTATATTACATTTAGCATTTTACCACCCCTTTTACATTAGTTAATGTATTAATTAACATGAACCAACAATGAGCAATACATTTGTTACAGTATTTATTCATCTTTGTTAATAGTTAATAAAAATACAGCTGTTCATTGTTTGTTCATGTTAGTTCACAGTCCATTAACTAATGTAAAAAATACAACCTTTGATTGTAATAACGTATTAGTAAATGTTGAAATTAATATTAACTACGATTAATAAATGCTGAAGAAGTATTGTTCATTCTTAGTTCATGTTAACTAAGGTAGTTAACTAATGTTAATGAACCTTATTGTAAAGTGTTACCAGTTCTCTTAAATGTGTCCTCAAAGTGCACCAGAACTGATGCATTCAAAATGTACAAAACAATTTTACGGGACCCCAGAGGGTCTGAAGTCCCGACATCATAGTCTCATCCAGTGGGAAAGGCCAGCTGACCACTTATCTAAATATTTTCTCTCTCTCAATATCTACTGTGGTTAAGTCATACTTATCATATGACTTTCACAAGACTTGTTTCTTATATTTACCACTTGTTTTTCCTCATTAATGAGCTTTGAGAATATCTTCAGAACTGTTCATCATTCCGTGGTAAATTCAGGAAGATGTTTTCTCAGTCTATTCGTGACAACAGTGCAAACACAAATGACAAAACCACACTTTCTCCTTGGAATCGACCTCAAATTCAGATGGATTTTGAATCATTGCGGCTGACTGATATAAATGCATGCCCTGAGAGTGGGTTAGAATACATATAGATTGAGTTATGAATGCATATCTGGAGACATGAAGACTTTGCCCACGCCAGAACAATCTGATGGAGACAGCCCCGTGGTCCCTCCTTTTATTAAATCACAGACTGAGACCTCAGACCTTTCTCTTGTGAACGGCACTGCATTCATACCTATATTCATGTGTTGTGTGTGTGTGATCAATGGATGACTGTTTGGCTGACTGATCCTCATTTCGATGAATTAAAGACATTCTCTGATTTATCACTGTCTGTGTGTGAGTTGGGATGAGTGTGTAGCCTCATAGAGTTTTACAATTTGAGCTGTGAGCGTTCATCATTAATTATGCTTATTTCTGAGTTTTTAATGCCTAATAAGTTGAGAGCTTGGCAAACTAAGGCTTGCGTACACAGTTCCGCCTGTCTTTGTGTCCTGTTGTCATTAATATTGCTCTTTGCCCAGCAGGCTATACAGTATAAAATGGCGTTCACAAACTCACGCCCACTTGGTGGTTCTGAAGCTGTTTTTAATAAGAAATATATCACTGGGACTAAACACTCCAGGCTGCAGTGTTTTTAAAATCTTGTTGTAAAGGTGTGGAGTGAAAGTCATTTCGGAGCAGAATCTAGTTTTGGTAATTCTTTCACTTGGTTATTACGTTTGGCATAGGGGTTTGGGGAATGTAAAGCCCAACCAGCCTTCGACTGTGCGAATATTTGGCATTAATAAGAACACTTCGAGCGCAGTGATGAGACTCGCCAAAGATGAAATGAAGCGAGAATAGAAGCAAGTTTTCAAAAGATGTTGATGATATCTGTAATTTATACAGGCAAAGGTGGCACTCATTTATTCTTTTGAGCAAACATTCTTCCAGTCATTTTATTTTAAAGTATAAACTTCTTATCCTTAGACTATAGTCTTGCAAGTTAGTCATCTTTTTTTTTTTTTAAAGACTGGTAATTACTTTTTAAAGTCAGTTCAATCATGACAACTCTCGGAATAGTTTTGGCATGTTATTGAATATGGCATATTTGAATATTACTGCAGAGCAAGTTTGGACTTGCTACAGCTAATAAATACACAGAAACACGTATGTGAGCATGAAATATATGCTACTGCTGCATAAATAGACATGCATAAATCCTGCAACAGATCTAGGCAGGTGGAGGTGGAGGGTCTCAGAGGAACTCTGATAGCGTGCTGGGACTGGCTTGCAGCAAACACTGATCCGGACTATTTCAATTTTGAGCAAGCACTCTCATTGGCTGCAGGATCAGCAGAGACCAATCAGCTTGTGCCATGCAGTAATGCTGTGATTGCTTGTAAATTGCATGTAAAGGATGAGCCTGAACCCTATGCAGTTTTTAATGGTTGAAATAGATATTTACATAAAAAGGTTGATTAGTCTTATTTGAATTTAAGACTGACTTGACTGCTAGCTGATCAGACTTTTTTTTAAGACCCTTGAATTTGCGTAGAAGGAGGAAGTGTAGGTCTGGGATTTTCAATCTCCGGAGAGGTTTGTGTGTGCAGACTCAGCCTTTCGCTCCACAACTGATCAGTATGCTGCATGTGTGCGTTTGAGGGAAGTAGGTAAGGAAGAAGGGAGGAAAAAGAGGGAATATTTATACAGATGTGATTTAAAGAGCCTGGCAATTAGCCTAATGAAAGTTAAAGGTTATAGACACAGTTTTTAATATTAATCATGCACAACTGTTACTCTCAGCAAAGCGTGCTTCTAAAAGGGTCTAGAGCACATGCACATCACGTTTAATAAAACAAAATTCAGAGAAACGATTTATGTGCTCCAGATTTACTAAAAAGAAGATTAATAGGGAGGATTGAGCAAGCATGCCCATGATTGTTCAAGATAAGGAGGCTATGAAGTAGAAGAATAACTTAGAGAACTGTCAGCATATTTTTACATATAGACAATCACCACAGGTTAAAGGAACAGCTGGCGTTAAAATGAACAATTTGTCATGCTTTTGTTTTATTCAGACTGGTTTTGAGAGCCAGATCATCTGACTCAGAGCTTTTGACTCATTTATTTAGAAATCTTCGAACAATACCGTACTTGTCTCATGAACATGACAAGGTTGATGTCAGGATTAACTGAGAACTGTGTAACGACTTTAATTGCATTTGCATATGCATTTGGCAGATGCTTTAGCTACATATTTTTTCATGCATTCCTTGGGAATCAAACCCATGATCCAATGCATGCACTACATGAAGCCTATGCTGTACTAATTTAGCTAAACAGAAATGCAGTGGCATATGTAGGCTATTTTATTTGAAATCCAGAAGGCATAAAAAAAAAAAAAAAAAAAAAAAAAATGGTCACATCCATTAATGAGACTAAGTTCAATATCCTATAAATTATATCAGTAGTGAGTTATGGGGACACGTATGATTTCCAGATACATCAAAATAATGTATTCAAAGAATGAGGCAATACATTATAAACCCGTAGCATTCTTCTGTAATTGACATGTGTCCTCTCTCTCTCTCTCTCTCTCTCTCTCTCTCTCTCTCTCTCTCTCTCTCTCTCTCTCTCTCTCTCTCTCTCTCTCTCTCTCTCTCTCTCTCTCTCTCTCTCTCTCTCTCTCTCTCTCTCTCTCTCTCTCTCTCTCTCTCTCCTCTCTCTCTCTCCTCTCTCTCTCTCTCTCTCTCTCTCTCTCTCTCTCTCTCTCTCTCTCTCTGTTTTACAGATGCGAGGACTGGACAACAGCAGCTTCCAGTCTAACATCCCAGTGGTTGCTGACATCACAGTGGGCGTGGTTTACTCCCTTTTTGGTAAGAGCGAGAATTCGTTTATTTTTTCATCAAATTTGTTCTATGAACCATAACCGAATTACAGGTTTTCCATCTGCCACTGAGAGAATGTGTGGACTGCACTTGCAATTGCAAGGCTGTGTTCTGGCATCCTATGCTCTTAAATTAACATAAGTGAATGGAAAAGGTGTATGGTATATGATTGTACATGCAGGTGATAGTAAGTGATACGGATTAGGTTTGTGATTA